>NC_086449.1:761570450-761879379 GCF_028390025.1 Pseudophryne corroboree | reverse complement strand
ACCGCTGCGGTGGAAACCATGGGAACGGCAGGGGGAAAAGGGGTATCCCGACCACCCCCATAAGTGCGTGTCCGCGTGGGACCCGGCCCCCGAAATAACCCCGACCCCGTTGGCAAAGAGACTATATCTTGGACCAGCCATGCCCCCGCAGGGGAGCCGGCTGGTGAGAGACCCGGCTGCACACACCCGTGAGTGGCGTCGCGGGGCCCGCTCGGCGGGTCCCCGGACGCGCTCACCGCGGCCGTGATAAGAAGCGCCTGACCGTCCCTAGAGGCCGGAGACCCGCTGCGCGCGGCACTTCGGCCACGCCGGGCTCCGGGCGCGCCAGGCGCATGCGAGACCCCGCAGCCCGTGGAGAGCAGCACCATATCTCCGACGGGCGGCGCAGCGGGAGGGGGGACTCCGCGTACACGCGGCCGGCGGTAGCCAGCCGCTGCAAGCGGGCGGCCTCAGCGAGGCGGCGGGGAGGGGGCGCTGACCTACGAGGACGGGGCATAGCAGCAGCAAGGTGAACTGAAAACGACAGGCACAGTGTACAATTAAATTAAAGGGTGCAAGGAAGCAAACACTACAGCTATACTGCAAAACACCTTACCCTATCCAGGAAAAAACTGGCAAGAGGAAGATGGCTGCCAATCCCAGAACTATATACCCCTGTGTATACTCCTCCTACATATCCCTAATAGGCACCCATCTGTCACCTGACCACAACTGTCAATCACTAAGGCTAGCCCTGCCTATCCTCAACACATGTCAGAAAAATTCAGGGTGTTTATGTGGCTTCGAGCCTATGCGGATCTCTGCCTGCTTAATCTTCATACTGTATGATTCATTGAAATAAAGAGATGTACATCAGGACATAACAATGATAACAGCCAATGATTGATATACCTACTTCCAATCAGGGCATTTGACACCGACCATCTGGGTGTGTCTAATATGGGAGCAGCGTTGGGCTGGCTCACCGGGCATCCGCTTTCTGTCTATTTATGCTGGAACAATGTTTAGAAGCAACTGGCTCTTTAAAGTTTAAACCCACTACCTGAATCACTGACATCACACAAGGTGATTACAGGTGCGAGTGCCGAGAACTGGGTGCCACTTAACATTGTCCCAACATAAATGGTCCGGAAGTGGATTACCGGTGAGCCAGTATTGGAGAGTTGTACACATATGGCTGAGGTCCAAATGTATTAAGCCTTAAGTGACAAAGTGGAGAGTGATAAAGAGTGATAAAGTACCAGCCAATCATCTGCTGTTATTTTTCCAACACAGCCTGTGACATGGTAGTTAGGAAGCTGATTGGCTGGTTATTTATCACTCGGTGGGCCAGATGCATCATCGCTTGGAAAATGATAAAATGGAGAGTGAAAAAGTACCAGCCAATCAGCTCCTAACTGACATTTTTCAAACACAGCCTGTGAGATGGCAGTTAGGAGCTGATTGGCTGGTACTTTTTCACTCTCCATTTTATCACTTTCTAAGCGATGATGCATCTAGCCCTTTATCTAAAGAGTGCAACTAAACTCATCATCCACTCACTGTTCATCTCACGACTTGACTACTGCAACGTCCTCCTCACTTGCCTCGCTTGCTCCCATCTTGCTCCCCTCCAATCTGTCCTGAACTCCGCAGCTAGGCTTATCTTCCTCTCCCGCCGCACCACATCTGCCACTCCCCTTCAACAAAATCTACACTGGCTCCCATTCCCCTACAGAATCCATCTACAAACTCCTCACCCTCACATACAAGGCCATCTCTAATTCCCTGCTCCCTACATCTCCAACCTCCTTTCCCTTCCTACTCCCTCCCGCCCCCTACGGTCGACTAATGACCGTCGCCTCTCCACCGCCCTGGTCACTGCTTCCCATGCACGAGTTCAGGATTTTGCCCGTGCTGCACCCCTTCAGTGGAACGCACTCCCCCGCTCCATTAGACTCTCCCCAACTTTGCAAAGCTTCAAACGGGCACTAAAAACCCACCTATTCATCAAAGCATACCCTCCCGATGCATAACCCAGTGCTGAAGCCGCGCCTCCACCCCCCTGCCTCATGCCGTGAACATCTCAGCTTTGCTTGCATACTGCCATCAGGCTACCGCCCACTTGCCTGCACCTCTTGTCATCTGTCTGTCGCCCCTCCCAAACAGATTGTTAGCTCTTCAGAGCAGGGCCCTCTTTCCTCTTGTTATCTAAGCCCTCGTCTCAACACATTTCACTCACAGCTCTCCCCTACTCAATGACCATCTTTATCCTGCTAGTAAAGGCTCATCTCCATCTATGGCCACCAGCCTCTAGTAGTACGATGATCACTCCCTCAATACTTACATCAGGGCCGGCTCCAGGCCTACTAGCACCCTGAGCGAGAAAATGTAAAAGCGCCCCCCCCCCCCCCCCCCCATGCGCGCGCTCCCGGAAAAGTGGGTGTGGCCTCTGGAAAAGTGGGCGTGGCCTCATAACTTCATATCATCAAACTATAAACATATTTTCACACAATTAGCAGCCTTACACATAGCCACAGTAGTGTTCCTTACACACAATGTCTCCAGTATAGTGCCAGATACACGACATGCCCCGCAGCAGTGCCAGCTACACATGACATGCCCCGCAGCAGTGCCAGCTACACATGACATGCCCCGCAGCAGTGCCAGCTACACATGATAGTGTTCACTTTTTAGGGCATGGTGCTGATCACAGGGAGGGCACATTTTTAAGTTAGGAGGGCAAAATGATGTACATACTGCTTGTTGTTCCCATACCTATATGACAAAGAATGGACAGTGCGCGCCGAAGGCGCGCAGCAAAAATTAAGGGGAGTTACTTCGTGGGGAAGGTACGTGGCCACATAATAGTGGCAATTTGCATTACACCACACAGTAGTGCAGCTAATACACACTGCACCAGGTAGAACCTCCTATACACTTTGCGCCAGGCACAGCACTGAGACACATTGCCAAGCCACAGACGCCTAGCGGGAACACTACATGACACGCCCCCCAGCAGTGCCAGCTACACGCGACAAGCCCCCCAGCAGTGCCAGCTACACGCGACAAGCCCCCCAGCAGTGCCAGCTACACGCGACATGCCCCCCAGCAGTGCCAGCTACACGCGACATGCCCCCCAGCAGTGCCAGCTACACGCGACATGCCCCCCAGCAGTGCCAGCTACACGCGACATGCCCCCCAGCAGTGCCAGCTACACGCGACAAGCCCCCCAGCAGTGCCAGCTACACGCGACAAGCCCCCCAGCAGTGCCAGCTACACGCGACATGCCCCCCAGCAGTGCCAGCTACACGCGACATGCCCCCCAGCAGTGCCAGCTACACGCGACATGCCCCCCAGCAGTGCCAGCTACACGCGACATGCCCCCCAGCAGTGCCAGCTACACGCGACATGCCCCCCAGCAGTGCCAGCTACACGCGACATGCTCCCCAGCAGTGCCAGCTACACGCGACATGCCCCCCCAGCAGTGCCAGCTACATAAATGGCCACAGAGTGCCAGATACATAAGTGCCCACACAGTGCCAGATATAAAAATGCCCACACAGTGCCAGATATGTCCCCACAGTGCCATATATAAAATTGCCCCCACAGTGCCAGAT
Organism: Pseudophryne corroboree; assembly: GCF_028390025.1. Lineage (NCBI taxonomy): Eukaryota > Metazoa > Chordata > Amphibia > Anura > Myobatrachidae > Pseudophryne > Pseudophryne corroboree. The sequence goes on along the minus strand of NC_086449.1, from coordinate 761,875,780 downwards.
ATGCCCCCACAGGGCCAGATACATAAATGCCCCCAGTGCCAGATACATAAATGCCCACACATTGCCAGATGCATAAATGCCCCCAGTGCCAGATGCATTATTGCCCCCCACAGTGTCAGATACATTAATGCCCCCAGTGCCAGATATGCCCCCACAGTGCCAGATATGCCCCCACAGTGCCAGATATGCCCCCACAGTGCCAGATATGCCCCAGTGCCAGATATGCCCCAGTGCCAGATATGCCCCCAAAGTGCCAGATAAATAAATGCCCCCCACAGTGCCAGATAAATAAGTGCCCCCACAGTGCAGATATACCCCCACAGTGCCAGATACATAAATACCCCCACAGTGCCAGATACGTACATGCCCCCACAGTGCCAGATACATACATGCCCCCACAGTGCAGATACATAAATGCCCCCACAGCGCAGATATGCCCCCACAGTGCCAGAAATGCCCCCACAGTGCCAGATACATTAATGCCCCCTCACAGTGCACAGATAAATGCCCCCCCCGCAGTGCCAGATAAATGAATGCCCCCCACAGTGCCAGATAAATGCCCCCACAGTGCCAGATACATAAATGCCCCCACAGTGCAAGATTCATAAATGCCCCCACAGTGCAGATATGACCCCACAGCGACAGATATGCCCCCACACTGTGCCAGTGCCCCCACAGTGCAGATATGCCCCCACAGTGCAGATATGCCCCCACACAGTGCCAATGCCCCCACATAGTGCCAATGCCCCCACAGTGCAAGATTCATAAATGCCCCCACAGTGCAGATATGACCCCACAGCGACAGATATGCCCCCACACTGTGCCAGTGCCCCCACAGTGCAGATATGCCCCCACACAGTGCCAGTGCCCCCACAGTGCAGATATGCCCCCACACAGTGCCAATGCCCCCACATAGTGCCAGTGCCCCCACAGTGCCAGTGCCCCCACACAGTGCCAGTGCCCCCACACACAGTGCCAGTGCCCGGCCCCGACGATCCCAACATACCTGCGGCGACGCTGGGAGGGGACGTGCTGCTGTTGAGCCTGAGGGCCACCGACTGTTCCTGGCCGCTTGGTGCGCGCTGCGCGGCGTCTGACGTCAGACGCCGGCGCCGCGCAGCGCACAGTTTTGAAAGGCCGGGGACGGCGGGGAGAGCTGCCTGCAGTGTACAGGGCCGGCTCCAGGTAAGACTATGGCGGCGCCAGCGCGCGGCGCCCATTAAGGGTGGCGCCCCGCGCGGCCGCTCTAGTCGAACGTGCCTAGAGCCGGCCCTGACTTACATCTTAGCTGTATTATGTCTTGAGAATGTGTGGTGCTCTGTTACCTGTACTCTATTTCTGTTATTTATTTACTGTAATGCAATGTTTTGTCCCCTGTACTGTCCTTTGTACGGCGCTGCGAAACACATGTGGCGCCTTATTAATAAAATGTAATAATAAATAATAATAATAATATCTGTCTCCATTTTATCACTTTTCAAGGCTTAATACATTTGAGCCTGATATATAAAAGTAACTGCTCTTCATTTGCGCCAAATACTGACTGCAGCCAGGTCCTGTTTCGGAGCCACACCCAGCTCCTATACAACTTTACAACAAACAAATTAAACATAACCACAGCGCTGTCTGGATACACTGCCAGGAATCTAGTCTTTTCCTGACATGGTGAGTCAACAGCTGGAAAAACTTCAAATCCTCACAGAATCTTCACTCCTCGTCAAGGAGTTTAAACCAGAAAAAAGGAAACAATCAGAAATGTAAGAAAAGGTCTTCCAGCAGGTATCATTCAAAGAAGGAACCATTTAGGCACTGACCTTAAAGTAGTGCCCTATATGCACCAAAAGGTTTCTTTTATACGCCCAGCTCACAGACCTTCTTTTCCCTCTATATACTAATGTAGGTTCTTGAATAGAATGAAGACTGTAGGTAAAAACCAACCAGGCATTGACCTTAAAATAGTGCCCTAGGGGGGTAATTCTGATTTGATCACAGCAGGAACTTTGTTAGCAGTTGGGCAAAACCATGTGCACTGCAGGGGAGGCAGATATAACATGTGCAGATAGAGTTAGATCTGGGTGTGGTGTGTTCAATCTGCAATCTAAATTGCAGTGTAAAAACAAAGCAGCCAGTATTTACCCTGCACAGAAACAAAATAACCCACCCAAATCTAACTCTCTCTGCACATGTTATATCTGCCCCCCCCATGCAGTGTACATGGTTTTGCCCAACTGCTAACAAAGGCCCTCATTCTGAGTTGATCGCAGCAGCAAGAAAGTTAGCAATTGGGCAAAACCATGTGCACTGCAGGAGGGGTAGATATAACATGTGTAGAGAGAGTTAGATTTGGGTGGGGTGTGTTCAATCTGCAATCTAATTTGCAGTGTAAAAATAAAGCAGCCAGTACCCTGCACAGAAACAAAATAACCCACCCAAATCTAACTCTCTCTGCACATGATATATCTGCTTCCCCTGCAGTGCACATGGGCCCTCATTCCGAGTTGATCGCTCGCAAGGCGAATTTAGCAGAGTTGCTCACGCTAAGCCTACGCCTACTGGGAGTGTATCTTAGCTTCTTAAAATTGCGACCGATGTATTCGCAATATTGCGATTACAAACTACTTAGCAGTTTCAGAGTAGCTTCAGACTTACTCGGCATCTGCGTTCAGTTCAGTGCTTGTCGTTCCTGGTTTGACGTCATAAACACACCCAGTGTTCGCCCAGACACTCCCCCGTTTCTCCGGCCACTCCTGCGTTTTTTCCGGAAACGGTAGCGTTTTTATCCACACGCCCCGAAAACGCTGTGTTTCCGCCCAGTAACACCCATTTCCTGTCAATCACACTACGTTCGCCAGAGCGAAGAAAAAGCCGTGAGTAAAAATACTATCTTCATTGTAAAATTACTTGGCGCAGTCGCAGTGCGAATATTGCGCATGCGTACTAAGCGGAATTTCACTGCGATGCGAAGAAAATTACCGAGCGATCAACTCGGAATGAGGGCCAAAGTTCCTGCTGCGATCAACTCAGAATTACCCCCTATGTGCGTTGAAAGGTATCTTTATGTGCAGCCCTCAAATTTCCCCCTGTGTCTTCAGGTGAGTACAGCAAATTCAAATATAAGAGGTGGACTGACCTTCATACAATCCCCTATGTTCCCATATAGGTGTCTTTCATCTATAAACACATATTATTTCATATAAGCCAAATTAATTTCATAAATATAAATAGCGTAACAAACATATGACAAAAAAACATGTAATAAAAAGTAATGACATCATCAGGAGGCAGAATCTTATATTGTGACTTCAAGTATCCAATTTTAGCTAAACTTTATAATAATACATCTCCAAGGAACCACATTTTCCACCTAGTGGGTCCGCTAGTGTGGCGACCAAGTTCCCAAAGAAATTCATCATATCTGGCATCCGGTATTTGGAACGCATGTCGGAAGTTCTTAATGAAATGCACCGTCCCAGATACTTCACATATGGAGGGATTCACTTCCGGGGTCACGCATTCACTTCAGGAAGCATTCCGGGAGTATCTGGGACGGTGCGTTTCAATAAGAACTTCCGTCATGTGTTCCAAATACCGGATGCCAGATATGATGAACTTCTTTGGGAACTTTCTCCGTCTGTTTCGACTTGGAATTGGTCGCCACACTAGAGGAATCCGATGAGTATAAGATGAAATAATATGTGTTTATAGATGAGGACTTGTTAAAGTGAGTTTTAATATTAGTTATTCATGATATCTTGTTGTCAATCATTCATCATGTGACCGGGGTCAAGGGGTATAAATATGGCTCCCGGTGAATACACCTTTACACTTTGAGAAAGGACTGTGATCCGAAACGCGTCAGTGTATTGTGGAAATTGGACTGAAGGCATCCTCCCTGGTTGATTGGTTCATGTAAGATCCTTATACTTGTTTGTGTAGGCTGTTTAAAATTCTCCTGAAGTTCCGGACTTAGGAGTTTTCCATCTATCTTGCATTTCCCCTTATCGGCCAGTGGTTGATGCCTCCAGTCAGGGGTTGTTATTTTACTTTGGTTTTATATGTAACTTTGTGTCCTGTGGTTTTAGAACCAATACATTTTTATACTTTTTGGAATATCATGTGTCTCTGTGCATATATCTGAGAACATGAGGAATTAAAAGACGCATGAGGATATCAACCCCTTCTGGACTATCGATATCGGCATGAAAGAAACCTATATGGGAACATAGGGGATTGTATGAAGGTCAGTCCACCTCTTATATTTGAATTTGCTGTATTCACCTGAAGACACAGGGGAAATTTGAGGGCTGCACATAAAGATACCTTTCAACGCACATAGGGCACTATTTTAAGCTCAGTGCCTGGTAGGTTTTTACCTACAGTCTTCATTCTATTCAAGAACCTACATTAGTTTATAGAGGGAAAGGAAGGTCTGTGAGCTGGGCGTATAAAAGAAACCTTTTGGTGCATATAGGGCACTACTTTAAGGTCAGTGCCTAAAGGGTTCCTTCTTTGAATGATACCTGCTGGAAGACCTTTTCTTACATTTCTGATTGTTTCCTTTTTTTCTGGTTTAAACTCCGTGACGAGGAGTGAAGATTCTGTGAGGATTTGAAGTTTTTCCGACTGTTGACTCACCTTGTCAGGAAAAGATTGGATTCCTGGCAGTGTATCCAGACAGCGCTGTGGTTCTGTTTCATTTTTGTTGTTGTACATTTGGGCCTGAGTTCTGTATGCATGACCGTTTCATGTTTTATGTTTTCCGTTCTTATTGTCTGCTACCATACTAAATAATAAACAAAGATAGTTTTTAGTTATATCAAATACAATTTTATCTGCAGTATTTTGAGGCCATCATCTGTTGAAGTATGTATGTATTATTTCATAGGTTGTCTGTTATATTTATTTCGTTTTAAATGGGGATTAACCACTTCTTCAATATCAACCATTAGTGCGTTTATATGGTTGTTCTTGGAAGTTCATCTCTGACCAATGGCACATCTATAAGGATTGCAGTGTGTGCAGTGGACCCTGGGGTCCTGAGGGACCCACACCGCACATGCTGCACCCATTTCTTCTATACTTATCTCCCTGGGAGTCCTGCACCTGCATTGGCACTGCCGCAAAATCATCAGAAAAATGTCATGGCAGCCAATTTCCCTGCGTTCTCCTCATGCTTTACTACGCGTTTTGCAAAATGCAACTGGCTTCTAGGCATGCGCAGTAGGGAAGTCTCCCGGAAAATGGCCGCTGGGCCATTTCCCTGGAGATCTGCGCCTCTTTTAGTAGACTTTAGCACAGCGCTAGGATCTAGTAGCGCTACACACACCGCTGCCAGCTAGATCGGAGGGAGCCCTGACGGAGGCTGCAAACGTTCCCCCACCTCCGAATGCCCCTGTCTCTGACTAATACCCTTTTCACATCGCACTAAAAACCCGGTATCTACACGGCATATTGCCGTGTCGAAACGGGTCTGTGTGCGATGTGAAAGGTCCTTTGGTGAATTAGCGGGTCGTCTGACCCGGTAATTCAACCCGGTAAAAAAGAAGGGTTAAACCCGGGTTGATTACTGGGTCAGGCGCAGTGTGAATGGGAGACGTTCCGATGCGACACGGCTCCCATTCACAGTATAGGCAGAGGCGGCGCAGGAGATGAGCTCATCACCCGGCGCCGCCTCCACCCCCGCCCCTGCTGCTGCTGCGCCCTCCGCTGCTATGGCAACCGACACGGTATATTGCCGGGTCGGAAAGCCAGCAACGGAGCGCAAATGCCGGATCCCACCCGGTAAGTACACGTTTTTCTTACCGGGTAGGATCCGGCATTTGCGATGTGAAAGCAGCTTAAGAAGCCAGTTTCAAGGCTGAGGTAATAAGGGAACTGATCAGCTTTGCCATAATAGGAAGTATCAAACAACACCTTGTTCTTCTTATAGGCCCTACACATTAGGCGATTTCACTGAACGATATGAACGTTCTTGTTCATTAATGAACGAGAACTCATTCATATCGTTTCGTGTGTAGGCACCAACGATGAACGATGCGCGGCCTCACGCTCATTCATCGTTGGTGCCGGGTCGCTTATGCATGCATGCCAATATGGACAATCTCATCCATATTATTATGCACTGCTATGGAGCCGGGTGACGGGGGTAGTGAAGAAACGTCACTCCCCCCCATCACCTCCCCCCTGCCGCCTGGTCGCCCGTCGCCCTTATCCGTCGTCGAGCAGCTCAGCGGCGGATCGCCGAGTGTGTAGGGCCCATAAGGGTAACGGATTGTGTAAGTTGTTCAACTGTACCCTTCTAAGCAAGCTCCAGAAAACAACACATTTACTGTACCTCTAGTGAAAATCACCCTTACAAATTCCATTCTGTTTAGAATCCAGCTGCATCTTTATATTATGTGCTGGTTTCCCAAATTGTGACACATTCAAACAGTTCTGATTGCCTTGTGAGGGAGAACAGATGTCTAGCATCTCTTGCATTTCAGGAGAGCATTTATAATTATCATTTCAACTCACTGAGCTATTCACCAGTAAATTAGAGAAAACAATAAAACACTAGACAATCAGCTACTGCATATGCTGGGACACAGGTTATTTATGCAATCCAGAGGTAGAATAGTTGAGTCTTAAGATAGCTACACATTGTATTTTTTTGATCAAACCGACAAACGGGCAAGTGGAAGGGCCCAGTATCGGTACATACTGTATACTTAATGATTTGCCACGGGTTAAGGCCCTCATTCCGAGTTGATCGCTCGCTAGCTGCTTTTAGCAGCATTGCACATGCTAAGCCGCCACCCTCTGGGAGTGTATCTTAGCTTAGCAGAAGTGTGAATGAAAGGTTAGCAGAACAGTGCTGACATTTTTTCAAGCAGTTTCAGAGTAGCTGCAGACCTACTCCTACCTCGCGTTCACTTCAGTCTGTTTCGTTCCTGCTTTGACATCACAAACACGCCCTGCGTCCGGCCAGCCACTCCCCCGTTTTCCCAGGCATGCATGCGTTTTTATCTGGCACGCCTGCGTTTTTTAGCACACTCCCGCAAAACGGTCATTTACCACCCAGAAACACCCCATTCAGGGGCGTTTCTACAGAGGAGGGGGCCCGTGTACACCTCCGGGTGGGCCCCCTCCTCTGCACGGCGCTGTAGACAGCATTGTAGACTCTGGCACTGTGCCGGAGTCTACTGCGCATGCGCAGGTCTCCGGAAACATGGCGCCCGCCATGATCCAGAGACCAATTTGGCTACCGCGCATGCGCGGTAACCATTTTGGCGGCGATTTTTGCCACGATTGCAGCGCCCGGCGCTGGACTCCGGAAAGGTAAGTATTAAAATGGGTGCGGTGTGGGCCCCCCTGGACCCAGAGGCCCGTGTCTACCGCACCCATTGTACCCATTATAGAAACGCCAGTGACCCCATTCCTGTCAATCACTGACCGATCAACAGAGCGACTGAAAAGCGTCACTCAACCTTGTGTGAAACTGCAAAGTTTTTTGTGAAAGTACGTCGCGCGTGCGCACTGCGGCCCATACGCATGCGCAGAAATGCCGATTTTTAGCCTGATCACTGCGCTGCGAACAACGGCAGCTAGCGATTAACTCGGAATGACCCCCATAGTATGAAATATCTATTGTATGAAAAAATAGTATGAAATACCTGAAATTAAAATCCTGACGGTCAAAATACAGACAACAATTGACCGACGGTCAAAATACCGACAAGGTCAAAATACCTACACTGAAAATAAAGACAAGGTCAAAATACTGACATTTAAAATGTCGACAGGGCAAAATGTCAACACAAGTTTTTCATTGTTTTTTGTGTGTATGTCAATGTAGGTCGACACGAACACCGTATAAGTGTACCGCATGGCTCGCTGCGCTCGGCACTCTATTATTTCTTCCTAAACAGGTCCACTGGGATAGTAAAGTATGAACAAGTCGGTTTCAATGAAAAAATCATGAAAAACTCATGTCAACCTTTTGACCTGGTGACATGTTAAATGTCGGGATTTTGACCTTGCCGGTATTTTACATGTCGGGATTTTGACCAAGTTGGGATTTTGACCTTGTCGGTATTTTGAACTTCGGGATTTTGATTGCAGGTAAATTGACGGCATCCAATTTGCCACACCACACTGAATTTGCATATGTCTGCCCACAAGAAGAATAAGGTAATGAGGATTAACAGTAGGGAATATGGGCAAATTATAGAGAATGTATACACAATGCACAATATTAGGACCTTTTAGCCAATATCTTTTGTCAAGACGGACCAACCAGATAATCGACTGGCAAAATGTCAAAACACGCATGCCTAAACTCTATGCAATAAAACAGGTTTATAACTGGATTATTGGCAAATCTGGCCAATTACTGTATAGTGTTTGGGCATGTGACATTTAAACGGAGAAAGAGGTATCAGAAACTGTATTTCATGTAAAGTGTATGTAACAACATCGCTGCTAAGCTGTGTCTTTATTTGACCTAACTTTATCCAGGAAAATGGGAGGAAAATTTATGTTCAGGGAACAGATAACGATCTCTTATCTTGTACTAGTCCTACAAGTTTGGCGGTGGAAAACTGCATCCTTCACTTTCAACGCAACTAGACCTGATCAAGCTAGGTCAGGAAGAATACATTCTAGTAGAATTTCACCTCTAAAGAAAAAAGGAAATTTTGTGTCCAGCTTGTGCCAACCCCACCTATATACTGAGTGACTGATTAATTCAGACTCAAGACTCGGATCCCACTTCGAGAATGAACGTCATCCTCCCAGCGTCGGAATGTCATGGGACTTGGATTGTATATTAGGCACCATTTCACTGTGATGCATGCTGCTGATTGCTGTGCTGTACTCTGCTGTAGTGGCTATGCTGAAACTCCGGACACACAAGTGGTTGTGCACACACTTATACCCCTTTTCCACTACTGAGCACGGGTCGCAGCTGGGAGCCTGACACGGGTGCTACCCGGCTGCGGCCAGTGCTCAGCCCCCTTTTCCACTGCGCTCACCAACCCGGCATATTGCCGGGTTGGTGACGCTGCTAGTGACGCTGCAGGGGCGGCGCTGGGAGATCACATGATCTCCCAGCGCCGCCTTTCCATACAGTGTGAACGGGAGTCATGTCGCATCGACACGGCTTCCGTTCACACTACACAGCTTACCGGGTTGAACACGTGTTCAACACGGCAAGCTACCCAGGTAGGATTCCCGGATCACTTGATCTGGGAATTTGCAGTGGGGGCCGTTTCCACTAGAAAAGAACATGGGTAAATGCACGCCCCCGCGCATTTACCCGTGTTTTTAGAGTTAGTGGAAAAGGGGTATAAGTGACTGTCTGGGGGCATGCTGCATGCCTTTGTATGTTGCACTGTACTCTGCTATATTGGCTGTGCTGTATCCAGAGACTCCAGACTCACAAGTGGCTGTACTCTGTATAGTGACTGTGCATAGGTGTATGCTGCACTGTACTCTTCTGTATTGGCTGTGCTGTGTCCAGAGACTCCAGACTCACATTCACAATTGGCTGTGCGCTGTATACGGACTGTGTATAGGGGCACGCTGCTATATGCTGTGCTGTACTCTGCTGTTAATTGTACTGTTTGGTGCTTTTTCCCTCAGTGCACTTTGTTCAAATGCATCTATAAGCCATGTCATTCCACAGAGTTTGAACCAAGCTGCAAGTTAAAAAACAGAAAAGTAAAAAAAATATATATAGTTCTATTGTTTATACTGTTTGGTGTGCATCTATAAGCTCTGTGACTCCATGCAAATTGAACTGAGCTGCAAGTTCAAAAACATATATATATATATATATATATATACTGTATGTATATATATATATATATATATATATATATAATTAGTGATGTGCACTGGAAATTTTTTGTGTTTTGGTTTTGGATTAGGTTCCGCAGCCGTGTTTTGGATTCGGAAGCGTTTTGCCAAAACCTCCCTTAAAATTTTTTGTCAGATTCGGGTGTGTTTTGGATTCTGTGTTTTTTTTTCAAAAACCCCTCAAAAACAGCTTAAATCATAGAATTTGGGGGTAATTTTGATCCCATAGTACTATTAACCTCAATAACCATAAGTCCCACTCATTTCCAGTCTATTCTGAACACCTCAAACTTTACAATACTATATTTAGTCCAAAAATTTGCACCGAGGTCGCTGGATGACTAAGCTAAGCGACCCAAGTGGCCGCCACAAACACCTGGCCCATCTAGGAGTGGCACTGCAGTGTCAGACAGGATTGCACTTTAAAAAAAAAAAGAGGTGCTTATGTTGTATAAACAGGACATGCACACTTTAACAAACCCATCATTGCAGCGACAGGGTCTGCCACACGACTGTGCAGGGCCGGTTCGAGCCCTCTCTGCGCCCCGGGAAGGAAATGGGGCGTGGCTTAATACAGGGGGCGTGGTAAGTTACGCCCCCTGTACAGTAGTAGCGCCGCTTAAATGCTGAGCGGTGCGCGATGACGTCATCACGCACCGCTCAGCAAAGGTCCTCTCCACGAAGGGAAACTAGATGCATAGCATCTAGTTCCCTTCACAGGGGACACAGCCACACAGCCGGGGGACCCATCGGGCAGCGGACGGCACAGCAGTGGCGGATCTTGCCATGGTGCGGTGCCCTCCGGACGGCGCCAGCGCCCTCCGGAAGGCGGCGCCCCGGGCAAAAGTCCTGCTTGCCCGTGGCAAGATCCGCTACTGCGACTGTGGCTGAAATGACTGGTTGGTTTGGGCCCCCACCAAAAAAGAAGCAATCATTCTCTCCTTGCACAAACTGGCTCTACAGAGGCAAAATGTCGACCTCATCATCATCCTCCGATTCCTCACCCCTTTAACTGTGTACATCTCCCTCCTCACAGAGTATTCATTCGTCCCCACTGGAATCCACCATCACAGGTCCCTGTGTACTTTCTGGAGGCAATTGCTGGTAAATGGAGGAATTGATTCATTTTGATGAACATCATCTTCTCCACATTTTGTGGAAGTAACCTCGTACGCCGATCGCTGACAAGGTGACCGGCTCACTAAATACTCTTTCGGAGTACACGCTGGAGGGTGGCTGAATGCCCAAAGTGGCCCGCAATTCTTCGGGCCACCGACAGCATCTCTTGCATGCCCCTGTCGTTTAAAAAAAAAAATCTGCTCCACCAAATTCATTGTATGTGCAAAACATGGGACGTGCTGGAATTTGCCCACATGTAATGCACGCACAATATTGGTGGCATTGTCCGATGTCACAAATCCCCAGGAGAGTCCAATTGGGGTAAGCCAATCTGCGATGATGTTCCTCAGTTTCCGTAAGAGGTTGTCAGCTGTGTGCCTCTTATGGAAAGCGGTGATACAAAGCGTAGCCTGCCTAGGAACGAGTTGGCATTTGCGAGATGATGCTACTGGTGCCGGCGCTGCTGTTGTTGCTGCGGGAGGCAACACATCTACCCAGTGGGCTGTCACATTCATATAGTCCTGAGTCTGCCCTGCTCCACTTGTCCACATGTCCGTGGTTAAGTGGACATTGGGTACAACTGCATTTTTTAGGACACTGGTGACTCTTTTTCTGATGTCTGTGTACATTCTCGGTATCGCCAGCCTAGAGAAGTAGAACCTAGATGGTATTTGGTACCGGGTACACACTACCTCAAGAAATTATCTAAGTCCTATTGAACTAACACCGGATACCGGACGCACGACTAACACCAACACAGCTGCTAAGACCTGCGTTATCCGCTTTGCAACAGGATGACTGCTGTGATATTTCATCTTCCTCGCAAAGGACTGTTGGACAGTCAATTGCTTACTGGAAGTAGTACAAGTGGTCTTCCGACTTCCCCTCTGGGATGACGATCGACTCCCAGCAGCAACAACAGTAGCGCCAGCAGCAGTAGGCGTTACACTCAAGGATCCAATCGGAGGAATCCCAGTCAGGAGAGGACTCGTCAGACTTGCCAGTGACATGGCCTGCAGGACTATTGGCTGTTCCTGTCTAAGGAGGAAATGGACACTGAGGGAGTTGGTGGTGTGGTTTGCACTGGGAGCTTGGTTACCAAAGGAAGAAGGGATTTAGTTGTTAGTTGACTGCTTCCGCTGTCACCCAAAGTTTTTGAACTTGTCAATGACTTCTGATGATTTTAATTTAGATTTTTGGGTCAATTTACTGAACTTTTGTTTTTTGGATTTTACATGCTCTCTACTATGACATTGGGCATTGGCAGACGACGTTGATGGCATTTCATCATCTCTGCCATGACTAGGGGCAGCAGCTTCAGCACTAGGTGCTGTGCTACTATATACTGGTCCCCACAATGCAGAACAGATATTGAGCACTGATCCGGAGAATAGAACTGAGTCTGACATGGAGCTGCAAGATAACGCTATGACCTACTGTACTGTACTACTATATACTGGTGGTCACCACAATGCAGCACTGTACTACTATATCCTGGTCCCCACAATGCAGCAGAGATATTGAGCACTGATCCGGAGAATAGAACTGAGTCTGACACGGAGCTGCAAGATACAGCAATGTACAACTGTACTGTACTACTATATACTGTAGGTCACCACAATGCAGCACTGTACTACTATATACTGGTCCCCACAATGCAGAACAGATATTGAGCACTGATCCGGAGAATAGAACTGAGTCTGACAAGGAGCTGCAAGATACAGCAATGGACAACTGTACTGTAATACTATATACTGGTGGTCACCAAAATGCAGCACTGTACTACTATATATACTGGTCCCCACAATGCAGCACAGATGTTGAGCACTGATCTGGAGAATAGAACTGAGTCTGACACGGAGCTGCAAGATACAGCAATGGACAACTGTACTGTACTGCTATATACTGGTGGTCACCACAATGCAGCACTGTACTACTATATACTGGTCCCCACAATGCAGCAAAGATATTGAGCACAGATCCGGAGAATAGAACTGAGTCTGACACGGAGCTGCAAGATACAGCAATGGACAACTGTACTGTACTACTATATACTGGTGGTCACCACAATGCAGCACTGTACTACTTGATAAAGCTAAATATTTATCTTATATAAAACCCTTTGTGAGGTCTAAGAACACTGTACGCTATTTACGTATGGAGTACCGTAAGGGTACGCTCGTTGCGTAACAATCGCTTAGCCGTGGTCGAGACGCTCAAGCGTCACGTTCGCTCACGGCCAAGAGATCACAGGCAGGCACGCTATTGGCTGCCGACTAACGTAATGATTCGCTATAGCGTAGCGGACGCTCGGGACCACGAGGAGATCACCAGCGGCGCTGACGCTCACAATGTTAAACCTTTATATCTAAACCATAGACAATGTAATATGCTGTAAAACCTTAGTGTAGAGATAGGGTGTAGATGTAACACAGTGTAACCTTATTAACTTAAAAGCTGTTTGAGCGTCACCGACGCTCTGAGAATACTTAACACTATAAGAAATACACAGATACCGTACTTAGGGTCCAACGCCTAATATATATATATTATGAATGTTATACTTGCAAAAGAATTAATACAATACAAGTCATACACTACAATATAACATAGACTACCTAACCAGATAACTACACATGAAATACAATACAATACTATTATGTTTAAGGGATTACGAGAGAAAGAGGAGAAGAGAGAGAGAGAGAGATATGGCCCATAACAACAAGAAAGACAATATGATTGCGGAGAAAACTTACGCACAAAGGAAACGATCGCATGCGCCTCTGGACATCCAGCTCCCGATTTTCAGCAATGATAACCGTTGAAGAGTGAGAGCTGGATGTGATCGGCTTGTCTATTTATGCCCCACACACAATACAATTCAATGGTCCCTACAATCTCATTGTTCATTGGACACAGGAATTCCTCCTCGCATTATAACAAAAGGTCATAGGTTGATTCATACAGGTGGGCTGTGACGATTTCCAACTGCTCAGGTGGGAGGGAAACTGGGTTTCCCGCCGCATGGATAATTAAGTGCAAATAATAGTAAATAGACATAAACTTCTTATGTCCATAATTATTCGCACGAGCGATTAATCCGCTTCAAACCAACACCGGAATATTGCTAATTAAATACTCTTCCGATGGATACTAAACACCACTGTATTACTCCTGTCTGACCCTTCGTATCAAACAAAGGGGGATTTCTCTGTTCATGAACATTCTACATTAACCAAACTTTCAGAATCTATCAAAGGGACCATGATCTACAAAATACATTATATAGTGAAAATATGTAACGATTGAGTCGCACGCTACGAACACATGAACTCTACCGTAAATGCACATACCGCGCGCCCGCGGGTGCCCGCAACAGCGAGTATGCGCACGCACGGGAGAGCGCACGCATGCGCAGCGCAGACCTGTGTGAGGTGCAAATATGGCAGTGTGCATCGTGATATTTTTCTGACTTTGACAGTCCACCCTTTGGCAGTCAACAATAACTGCCACTTCCTAAAACATTTCAAAAAGAGAAAAATATATGTCAGGGGTTAATGCATTTACATGGTTGGGTAGGGGAGGAGAGGAGAAGGTAGGAAAAAGGTATGACCTAGTGAGATAGCAGAAGCATGTGTGTATGAATCCGTGCTTGGGGGTCATGTATCATCGTGCCGTACGTGTTTTAAATCAAGCTTCGAGGTATTGCGAAGTATACATTTGAATTCCTTCTTATCCCGTGGTACGGGTCTGTGGATGGGCTGTCAAACTTTACCGAGCTCTTTTCGGATTTTGGTTGCAACAAAATGGGGAGCACATTTTAGTTGATGATACATGAATGGGGGAATATGTGATTGCTGATATTTGTGCCTGTATTCCCTATACTATGTGTGTAATTACCTGAAGGTTGTAGAGATGAAGAAAAGACATAATTACGGTAAATGCAGTGGTATTCTATGTCAGGTAAATGAACATTTGTCGGTTGAAGCCTTGTTCGGTGTCTGTTGGTTGCAGTCTTCTTTGTGCTTTTGCCCATAAGGTGCGAGCAAAAAGCTTTGTCAATGGCCCTCATTCCGAGTCGTTCGCTCGGTAATTTTCATCGCATCGCAGTGAAATTCCGCTTAGTACGCATGCGCAATATTCGCACTGCGACTGCGCCAAGTAATTTTACAATGAAGATAGTATTTTTACTCACGGCTTTTTCTTCGCTCCGGCGATCGTAGTGTGATTGACAGGAAATGGGTGTTACTGGGCGGAAACACGGCGTTTTAGGGGCGTGTGGATAAAAACGCTACCGTTTCCGGAAAAAACGCAGGAGTGGCTGGAGAAACGGGGGAGTGTCTGGGCGAACGCTGGGTGTGTTTATGACGTCAAACCAGGAACGACAAGCACTGAACTGATCGCAGATGGCGAGTAAGTCTGAAGCTACTCTGAAACTGCAAAGTAGTTTGTAATCGCAATATTGCGAATACATCGGTCGCAATTTTAAGAAGCTAAGATACACTCCCAGTAGGCGTAGGCTTAGCGTGAGCAACTCTGCTAAATTCGCCTTGCGAGCGATCAACTCGGAATGAGGGCCAATGTCCATAGATTTACAAAAGTGTTGGGCTAGCGTAATTTTAAAATTTCTAGGGAAACTGGGGATCTATGGCAAAGTTCTTCAAAAATCTGTGTATCAGGTTGTCAAAACTTCTTCTTTAATCCATCCGTTGTCTGTATATCGGCTCATCAAATTCCTCGTCCAAGTGGGTCTTTTTACCTTGGAGGAAAACGGAAAAATGGGTGAAAGAAACGGACCGTATAATCGCATTTTCATTACATCATTGTTTCTACCGTCGGGTCATAAATCAAATCCATGGGAATTACAGTTTCCTCACTCCTTAAACTCATCACCCTGGTACTTCGTTTGCACTTCGTTAAAGCCTGACCGCATCTAAATATCAAGCCAATCGTTATGATAACACCTAAGATACATAGGAGAAACTTCCCTACATCCATTATGACTCCTTGGGCCCATTCTCCTAAACCGGAGAACCAATTTCGCGGGTTCAACCATGACACCCAACCAGTCAGCTCATTACTCACAGCAGCAAGGGTGAGATTGTGTCTCCTGCGAAATTCCCACTTCAGTTGGAGAATATCGTCCATCTTTTGGTCTATGACCTCGACCGGGTCCTCGGTACTATTTGTAATATATGTGCAACATTTCACGCCGTACTGCGTTGCCAGTGTGACACAATATCCACCTGTTACTGCCGTGAGATAATTGAGAATCATTCTATGCTGAACTAGTTCTGTTTTATAAGCTTGAAGTTCTCTTCCAGTATACCTAAACGTGTCATCATACATTTCTGTGATATTGTCTAACAAATTTGCGAGCGCAGATATGTATTTATAATTCAACACTCCTCTGGCGGTGCGAGTGAAATCTAACGCGATTAGAACCTGAATCCCGGTGGATTCATGGATCATGTCAGAGGCCGGATGCTCTGTTCTTTCTATCAGGTGCCGTTTAACTACGTGCTCGTAATGGGTGTGAGTATAAGGAGCTTGGGCAACACGGTGTATATCTTTCATTTTGGCATGTGATACAGTCATTACTTCAGGCAGTACTTTTCCAATATAACACAATCCTTCAGAGTTTGGGGCAAGCCACTTATACGCCTTCCTCCCGCATATGAAATATGCATCATCGGGGAGAACATATGGGACGGAGTAGGACATAACCATATTACACATCTTCCATGTGAAATCTCCTAACCCTAATTCTCCCATCTGTCTAGTACACGTATCAGCTTGTACGATATGTGCACAGTATCCTGGTGATACCTCTCCAACTCTCGTAATCCTATTTCCTAGGGTATACCTATATCGGAAAGATTTTCCTCTACTGGCTATGTGGCGTATAAGTTCTGTATCTGTCGGCATTCTATCTGCTCTATATGAAAAGGTCATGGTTTGCTTACTCCATGACACTTCCCAATTTCCCGGCTTTCGGGGATTGGAAATGTTAAAACATATGAGGGATCTATCCACATGATATTGGTGGAGCTTCAAACTAGGAGGACTGGAGATATTAAACCTCCTGCCCACCGGCCTCCCACCACTTAGCTCAAGTACCTCCCCTATCGTTAAAGGAAATGGTACTAGTCCTGATTTGCTATGACCTTGAGGTACTTGAGAGCATACCCAACAATCTGTTTGATTTAACACACTACCCACTAAGGAGTGATAGTCACTCAAGGGATGCCGGTCCATGTGGATATTAAAACTGGATTGGCATTTCTTGATGCACCCATCCTCAACTACGTTGTCACAGAGCCTACAGATACAGTTTTCTTCAGCTAACAATCCTTCACAATTCCTTCTATGGTCAATGCTATCGGATCGTTTTCTGATACTCGCCTTTGCTTGTTGATTATGTTGTTCTCGGAAAACTACGCCTCCATCTCTGTCATCAGAACCCATTCCAGAACCTCTCTCGACCTCCATGGTACTCTCGCCGGAACAGACTGCTCTGGTCAACATCATGGTCAACAGGAAAATCCGGATCACAGTCTCTTGGGGCAAGTCCATCTTATAGGAGGAAACGAAGAAGAATGAGAAGGGGGAAAAATAATTTGAGGGAGGGGGAATAGGAAGTGGAGAAAAACAATAAAAGGGAACAGGGAATCGACAACTGCTTTTGATCTTGTGATTTTCAATGCTCAGGTGCCGCCTCAATCCTCCTGGAACAGACACTCCAGTGATACAACTTCCTCTACCGTCTGTTCCTTATCACGGGACCTCTCTGGATCAGCAACCTTCTTACAGTGGGATGAATGAACCCAAGTCTCTCTCTCGGCAACCTTCTGTGCTGTAGTGCTAGTCAATAAGACTTGGTATGGTCCTTCCCATCTGTCAATAAGGCAACCTGAGCGTAGAAAATTCCGTATCATTACATAATCCCCAGGTTCAATGTCATGACAATTACTATCTGGTAAATCAGGAATTACTAACTTCAAATTATCATTTTGATTCCTTAGCTGTTTACTCATGTTAATCAAGTACTTTACAGTCACTTCATTGTTACACTTCAAATCATCCTGAGGGTTAATCATAACATGCGGTTGTCGACCAAACAAGATTTCAAAGGGAGACAGATTAAGAGGGGACCTGGGAGTGGTTCTGATGCTGTACAGTACAATGGGTAGAGCTTCTGGCCATGTCAATCCTGTCTCTGCCATAACTTTGCTCAGTTTATTTTTAATAGTGCTGTTCACTCTTTCTACCTTCGCACTCGCCTGTGGACGGTATGGAGTGTGCAGCTTGCTATCAATTCCCATCAACTTACACATTCCTTGAAAGACATCACCTGTAAAATGGGTACCCCTATCACTTTCAATTATTCTAGGGATACCATATCTACATACAAATTCCTGCACAATTTTCTTAGCAGTAAACATAGCGGTATTTGTGGCCGCAGGAAATGCTTCGACCCAATTTGAAAAAACATCTATACAAACAAGTACATATTTCAAATTTCGACAAGGGGGTAATTGAATGAAGTCAATCTGTATTACCTGGAAAGGGCCGCCTGCAGGTGGGATATGAGATGGTTCTGTTGGTATTGCCTTTCCGATGTTCTTTCTCAAACAGGTAAGGCATGACATTGCTCTCTTACCTGCATGAGATGAAAATCCTGGGGCGCACCAATATGCTCTTACCAACTTGCACATTCCCTCCTTGCCCAGATGAGTCAGCCCGTGAGCTGCCTCAGCTAAACATGGAAGATATGCTCTGGGGGCCACCGGTTTACCTTGTCCATCCGTCCAGAGTCCTGAGGACTCCTGGCCATATCCCTTTGCCTTCCAGACTGCCTTTTCCTGTGTGGAACACAAATTTTGCATCTCACACAACTTCTGTGTGTTGATGGTATTAAATACCATCAGTTGTGTGGTGTCTGTCTGTCTGTCTGGGGGTACCAGCTGCTAACTTAGCTGCTTCGTCTGCTCGGCTGTTACCAAGTGATACTGGGTCCTGGCTATATGTGTGTGCTTTACACTTGATAACAGCCACTCTGTCGGGTTCCTGTATCGCTGTTAGAAGCCTTTTGATGTGAGCTGCATGCGCTATCGGTGTACCAGCTGCCGTCATGAAATTTCTGAGGCGCCATAGGGCTCCGAAATCATGGACTACCCCGAATGCGTATCTAGAATCGGTGTAGATATTGGCTGATTTTCCCTTAGCCAATTCACATGCTCTGGTTAGGGCGACCAGTTCAGCAACCTGGGCTGAGTGAGGTGGGCCTAGCGGTTCCGCTTCTATGGTGCCTTGGTCATCTACGACTGCGTATCCAGTACACAAGTCTCCCGAGTCTGACTGTCTGTGACAACTACCGTCCGTGTAGAAAGTTAGATCTACATCTTCCAGTGGATTGTCACTGATGTCAGGCCTTGCGGTAAAATTTTGGGTCAAATATTCCATACAATCATGTGTGTCTTCCTTTGTGTTAAATTCTCCTTCCCCACCACTCTCATCCTCCACCCTTTGTGCCTGTCCAGGCACACCTGGGAGATATGTTGCAGGGTTTAATGCACTGCATCTCCTTATGGTGATGTTTACGGGGGCCATTAGTGCCAATTCCCATCTTGTAAACCGTGCTGATGAGACGTGCCTGGTTTGGGCAGAATTTAGCAAGGCTGACACTGCATGTGGTGTATGAATTGTGAGGTTGTGACCTAGCACTACATCTTCGCTTTTCGTTACTAGCAATGCTATCGCAGCAACGCTTCACAAACATGTGGGGAGGGATCGCGCTACCGTGTCTAGCTGAGCGCTGTAGTATGCTACTGGCCTGCTGGCATCACCGTGCTTTTGGGTTAAGACGCCTGCCGCACAACCAGCACTTTCTGTTCCGTACAGCTCAAAGGGTTTCCCATAGTCTGGCATACCTAATGCTGGTGCCTGCGTTAGGCACTGTTTAAGTCTCTCAAATGCCATCTCGGACTCGTCTGTATGCGAAATCCGATCAGGTTTGTTTGAGGAAACCATCTCCTGCAAAGGTAATGCTAGAATGGAAAATCCTGGGATCCAGTTACGGCAATACCCACACATTCCTAAAAATGTTCTGATCTGTTGCTGGGTTTGTGGCAGAGTCATGTCTCTAATTGCTTGAATTCTATCAGCGGTCAGGTGTCTCAGTCCTTGTGTTAGACAGTGTCCCAAATATTTTACCTTAGTTTGGCATAATTGCAACTTGTCTTTGGAAACCTTGTGTCCTGTGTCTGAAAGATGAAACAGGAGCTGTTTCGTATCCTTCAGGGATGCTTCCAATGAATCAGAACACAGTAGTAGATCATCCACGTACTGTATTAATACTGATCCACTCTCTGGTTGGAAAGACTGTAAACAATCATGAAACCTTGTGGTAATCGAGTCCATGTGTATTGGACTCCTCTGTATGTAAATGCAAACAAATATTGACTGTCAGGGTGCAGAGGTACCGAAAAGAAAGCGGAGCAGAGGTCAATAACAGTGAAAAATTTCGCAGTGGGAGGGATTTGCATAAGGATGACAGCTGGATTTGGCACTACGGGGAACTGACTCTCAACTATTTTGTTAATCCCCCTTAGATCCTGCACTAGCCGGTAACCCCTCCCCCCACTCTTTTTCACAGGGAAGATGGGACTATTGGCAGTGCTGGACGTTCTTACCAGAATGCCCTGTTGTAGCAAGCGCTCTATTACGGGATACACTCCTAACTCCACCTCTGGCTTCAGAGGGTACTGTGGGATTTTTGGAGCTATCCTACCATCTTTTACTTGTACAACTACCGGAGCTACGTTTGCCATTAATCCAGTGTCCTGTCCATCTTTAGTCCAAAGTGACTCTGGTATCTGGGATGTAATTTCCTCTACTTGGGATGGAGTCCTATTTGTCATAATGGTATGTGACATTAATTTTGACGGGGAGTCTAACATGTCTCGCACTTCCTGAGCGTGATTCTCAGGTATGTCCAAGAATACACCTTCAGGAGTACAATAAATGACGCACCCCATTTTGCACAATAAGTCTCTTCCCAGGAGATTAGTCGGTGCCGATGCAGCCAGCAAAAAGGAATGCTTGGTATGTAACGGCCCTACTGTAATCTCGTCTGGTTTGCTAACAGGGTAGTGCTGGACTACTCCTGTTACTCCTATGGCTGGAATTGTCTTACCAGTGGTTCTCATGCCCACTGTCGAATTTATCACTGATTTGGCCGCCCCTGTGTCTACAAGAAAGTTTAATGATTTACCAGCTACATTGATTGCAATTTCAGGTTCACTCCCAAGACTTGCAATCAATTTTACTGGCTGCAGATTACAGGTATGGCCACACCCCTATTGGGTATGGTGACCTCCCTGAATCCCGCTGGCAGCAACTGCTTGTGAAGGGGTTAAATGGGAACTACCAGTGGCTTGCCAGTCTCTGTTCGGGGGGTATCTTTTTGTTTCCCCTGTATGTGGCTCATAACTCCGTCTCTGCGGACCCTGCTCCCAATGTCGTGTGTCGTGTCGTTGTCTAGGGGGTTGATATGAGTTTTGTGAATTTTTCACTCTACAGTCTCGTGCCATGTGTCCCTGTCTATGACAAGAAAAACAAGTTACCACATTTGACTTACCCACAGGGTTTGGTGATTTATTCAAAGGCTGCCTTGTGGTCAGGGCCTGTATACTTACGGCCATTAACTTATCACCTTGTGACTCCCTGTGTCGGGTGATATTCCGGTCGTGATCAATAGCAGCCTCTCTCAAAGTAGCCACCGACAGACCTCGCCAACATGGTTGCGTGGTCTGCACTCTTGTCTTTAATGTCTCTTTTAAACCATCCATTAGTACAGATACTGCTACTTCTCGATGATTTATGTTTGTTTTAATGTCCTCTATACCTGTGTACTTTGCCATTTCTAGTAATGCCCTGTGAAAATATTCTGCAGCAGTTTCTGACTCTTTCTGTCTAATGGAAAAAATCTTGTTCCACTTAACTACCGCTGGGAAATACTCCTTTAACTGTAAACTTATTCTTTTTACGTTATCTTTGTTGTACACATCTGTAAGAGGTACATCCTGATCTAATCCACAGTCAGCCAAAAATTGAGCTGCGTCGACATTTGAGGGTAAACATGCCCTCAGCAATACCTGCCAGTCTTTGTTATTGGGCTCTAAAGTGTTCCCTAGGTCTCTGATGTATTTCTGGCTGGCAACTAAGTCTTTCCTAGGGTCAGGGAACTCAGACACTATGGTTCTTAATTCCATTCGGGAAAATGGGCTGTACATGGCAATGTTCCTAACAGGAGTGATTCCTGTCGTGTCAGTTTTCCCATTTGGTACTGCTATTACCCTAACAGGATTAAGTTTACTAACATCACTCTGTGTAGGTTCTACAGCCTGTGGTGAAATGGTTTCAGCGTAGTGTATGGTGCCGTACTTACCTGTAGATACGACCTCACCTATCCCTCCGCTAGGGGCTTTTGTTACTAATCTCGTGGGTGGAGCCGTGCCTACTGTTGTCTCTGCTATGGAGGCTGCTAGAGAGAGCGCCGATATTGTTGCCGATTCGTCTTCTTGATCACACTCCTGGGGAAAGTTCAAAACAGGGTACAACTTGCACGGGTTAATACTTGCATTGGTTAACTTATTAACATTTACACAGTTGCTAAGTGTTTGTTTGTTACACCCTAATGCGTCATTCTCCGCAACCAATTTCTCTCCTGATATGTATGGTGGCGGCGGGGCCGTCGCTATCAATTTCTTGATAGGATTAGATCCTGCCGCCAAAGCCAATCCTCTCTGTATTTCACCTTCCTGTTGCCATAACTGCAGATAATCATAATGTTGGATTCGTCTCTTTGTTGATTTAATGAGACATATCCTCCTCCTTAAATTTTGCAACACTTCTGGGCTAAAGCTACCTACTCTTGGGAATTTCTCCCCGTCATGCACTGTCATTCTCTCCCATTCATCACATAAAACCTCTGTATGTGAACCATATTTTTCACACATTACGTACCTTGCCGACCCGACTGGTCGGTTTACTGAATCAACCCGAACCGAGGTTGATCGCCCCCTTCCTGAACAATTGGCCCCCATAACTTGCAGGCGTTGCTTTCTTCGGCGAACCCTTACAAAAACCAAACTGTTCACGATAGGCTGACGGTGGCGGTTTACCGAGTACCCCACTCACTCGCCCACGCCGACCAATACGACCCACACACTGCCTTAGTGCTGGCGTACTCGACCCAGGGCCCCTATGAACCTCTATTTACTGGAACATGCGAGGGATATCCGCAGAACACTTACTCTTTCCAGTAACTATTGGTTGTTGGACAATTCCTGAGTGACCAGCGAACTTCCCTTCAGAAAATAAAAAATTACACAAATCACATCAGAGTGTACAAATAGTTTTTACGACCGGGTTTGTACACAAATGGTACTGGTCAGATTAACTAATGTACACAATTACGTGCGGTACAATCGTTCAGCACATAAGCAACTAATCTTATGTGCTGAGCGACCAGTGGAATCGAAAATTTCGGCTGCGAATTCCTTCAGCCAGAGCTTTATTGGCCTATATGGGTTTTGCACCAACCCCCTGGGTTGTGCCCTTTTTCTCTTTTATGGCAGACTTCTTAGTCTGCTGTACCTGGACCTCCCAGTCTGTAGTATGACCTCCTGGTCTACTATACTCTACTGCTCAAATTTTATGTTTAACCAGAGATGCCTCCCTAGCCACCATGCACGTCACTTACATGTATGTACCTCTGCGAGAACTCGACTTCTTGTGGTTCAACCTGTAAAATTGTATAAACTTATATATACAAAACACTCACTCACCCCACGTACACTTTTGCTTCTATTTCTATTTCTGCGCAGAAATTTTCTTTAGACCAGATGTGTTGTGAATTTGGAGAAGGATCTGTTAATCTAAATTTCGGACACTAAAATAGATTTGCGCTATTTATCGCCTGATGCGCTACTTATCGCCTGTTGCGCTATTTATCGCCTGTTACGCTACTTAAAAATCAACACTGTCGTGTGACTTGAGTTACGTGGGCGTACCCAGACGCTCCGTTGCGTAATTTACGCTGCGTGCGTCGGCCTTGGCGTACGCGAGTCTCAGCCCTTTGTTAGAGACACGTGTACACAAAACCAATGTCCACCGCAACACAACTAACACTTTTATCAATGTAGATGATCCTCGATCGTCTACCGCGCAACACACCAATCTCTCCTTTTACCTTAGGTAGAGTTGCGTGTGGGTTTTACACTTTAACTATGAAATAGCGACAAATCTCTCTTAGCACGTTTTATCAATTATAAAATGGCAAACAGGAGAGTGATATATGAAAATACATGAATGAAAAAGAAATGCAGATATGTGCGTGTGTACGCAAGACAGAAATAAACAGTTTTAAAAGACACTAGCGTGTTGTTCTTACCTCCGGTTCCGGATTCCTTCAGCACCCTTTACTAAGCGAAGCAGACGCTTATCCCGTCAGCACTGCGAAGAATATGATCTCCCGCCCTTTGCTGATGGATAATGTCTGCTGAAATTACCTAGCAGAGATATGTGAAGGACAGGACGAGCCGCCAATTGATAAAGCTAAATATTTATCTTATATAAAACCCTTTGTGAGGTCTAAGAACACTGTACGCTATTTACGTATGGAGTACCGTAAGGGTACGCTCGTTGCGTAACGATCGCTTAGCCGTGGTCGAGACGCTCAAGCGTCACGTTCGCTCACGGCCAAGAGATCACAGGCAGGCACGCTATTGGCTGCCGACTAACGTAATGATTCGCTATAGCGTAGCGGACGCTCGGGACCACGAGGAGATCACCAGCGGCGCTGATGCTCACAATGTTAAACCTTTATATCTAAACCATAGACAATGTAATATGCTGTAAAACCTTAGTGTAGAGATAGGGTGTAGATGTAACACAGTGTAACCTTATTAACTTAAAAGCTGTTTGAGCGTCACCGACGCTCTGAGAATACTTAACACTATAAGAAATACACAGATACCGTACTTAGGGTCCAACGCCTAATATATATATATATTATGAATGTTATACTTGCAAAAGAATTAATACAATACAAGTCATACACTACAATATAACATAGACTACCTAACCAGATAACTACACATGAAATACAATACAATACTATTATGTTTAAGGGATTACGAGAGAAAGAGGAGAAGAGAGAGAGAGAGAGATATGGCCCATAACAACAAGAAAGACAATATGATTGCAGAGAAAACTTACGCACAAAGGAAACGATCGCATGCGCCTCTGGACATCCAGCTCCCGATTTTCAGCAATGATAACCGTTGAAGAGTGAGAGCTGGATGTGATCGGCTTGTCTATTTATGCCCCACACACAATACAATTCAATGGTCCCTACAATCTCATTGTTCATTGGACACAGGAATTCCTCCTCGCATTATAACAAAAGGTCATAGGTTGATTCATACAGGTGGGCTGTGACGATTTCCAACTGCTCAGGTGGGAGGGAAACTGGGTTTCCCGCCGCATGGATAATTAAGTGCAAATAATAGTAAATAGACATAAACTTCTTATGTCCATAATTATTCGCACGAGCGATTAATCCGCTTCAAACCAACACCGGAATATTGCTAATTAAATACTCTTCCGATGGATACTAAACATCACTGTATTACTCCTGTCTGACCCTTCGTATCAAACAAAGGGGGATTTCTCTGTTCATGAACATTCTACATTAACCAAACTTTCAGAATCTATCAAAGGGACCATGATCTACAAAATACATTATATAGTGAAAATATGTAACGATTGAGTTGCACGCTACGAACACATGAACTCTACCGTAAATGCACATACCGCGCGCCCGCGGGTGCCCGCAACAGCGAGTATGCGCACGCACGGGAGAGCGCACGCATGCGCAGCGCAGACCTGTGTGAGGTGCAAATATGGCAGTGTGCATCGTGATATTTTTCTGACTTTGACATACTATATACTGGTCCCCACAATGCAGCAAAATATTGAGCACTGATCCAGAGAATAGAACTGTGTCTGACATTGAGCTGCAAGATACAGCAACGGACAACTGTACTGTACTACTATATACTGGTGGTCACCACAATGCAGCACTGTACTACTATATACTGGTCCCCACAATGCAGCAAATATATTGAGCACTGATCCGGAGAATAGAACTGAGTCTGACATGGAGCTGCAAGATACAGCAATGGACAACTGTTCTGTACTACTATATACTGGTGGTCACAATGCAGCACTGTACTACTATATACTGGTCCCCACAATGCAGCACAGATATTGAGCACTGATCTGGAGAATAGAACTGAGTCTGACACGGAGCTGCAAGATACAGCAATGTACAACTGTACTGTACTACTATATACTGTGGGTCACCACAATGCAGCACTGTACTACTATATCTACTGGTCCCCACAATGCAGCACAGATATTGAGCACTGATCCAGAGAATAGAACTGAGTCTGACACGGATCTGCAAGATACAGCAATGGACAACTGTACTGTACTACTATATACTGTTGGTCACCACAATGCAGCACTGTACTACTATATACTGGTCCCCACAATACAGCAAAGATATTGAGCACTGATCCGGAGAATAGAACCAAGTCTGACACGGAGCTGCAAGATACAGCAATGGACAACTGTACTACTATATACTGGTGGTAACAATGCAGCACTGTACTACTATATACTGGTCCCCACAATGCAGCAAAATATTGAGCACTGATCTAGAGAATAGAACTGAGTCTGACACGGAGCTGCAAGATACAGCAATGGACAACTGTACTGTACTGCTATATACTGGTGGTCACCACAATGCAGCACTGTACTACTATATACTGGTCCCCACAATGCAGCAAAATATTGAGCACTGATCCAGAGAATAGAACTGTGTCTGACATTTAGCTGCAAGATACAGCAACGGACAACTGTACTGTACTACTATATACTGGTGGTCACCACAATGCAGCACTGTACTACTATATACTGGTCCCCACAATGCAGCAAAGATTTTGAGCACTGATCCGGAGAATAGAACTGAGTCTGACACAGAGCTGCAAGATACAGCAATGGACAACTGTACTGTACTACTATATACTGGTGGTCACAATGCAGCACTGTACTACTATATACTGGTCCCTACAATGCAGCACAGATATTGAGCACTGATCTGGAGAATAAAACTGAGTCTGACACGGAGCTGCAAGATACAGCAATGTACAACTGTATTGTACTACTATATACTGTGGGTCACCACAATGCAGCACTGTACTACTATATCTACTGGTCCCCACAATGCAGCACAGATATTGAGCACTGATCCAGAGAATAGAACTGAGTCTGACACAGATCTGCAAGATACAGCAATGGACAACTGTACTGTACTACTATATACTGTTGGTCACCACAATGCAGCACTGTACTACTATATACTGGTCCCCACAATGCAGCAAAGATATTGAGCACTGATCCTGAGAATAGAACTGACTCTGACACAGAGCTGCAAGATACAGCAATGGACAACTGTAATGTACTACTATATACTGGTGGTCACCACAATGCAGCACTGTACTACTATATACTGGTTCCCACAATGCAGCACAGATATTGAGTACTGATCCGGAGAATAGAACTGAGTCTAACACGGAGCTGCAAGATACAGCAATGGACAACTGTACTGTACTACTATATACTGGTGGTTACCACAATGCAGCACTGTACTACTATATACTGGTCCCCACAATGCAGAAAGATATTGAGCACTGATCCGGAGAATAGAACTGACTCTGACACAGAGCTGCAAGATACAGCAATGGACAACTGTACTGTACTACTATATACTGGTGGTCACCACAATGCAGCACTGTACTGCTATATACTGGTCCCCACAATGCAGCAAAGATATTGAGCAGTGACCTGGAGAATAGATCTGAGTCTGACACAGAGCTGCAAGATACAGCAATGGACAACTGTACTGTACTACTATATACTGGTGGTCACCACAATGCAGCACTGTTCTACTATATATACTGATCCCCACAATGCAGCACTGATATTGAGCACTGATCCAGAGAATAAAACTGAGTCTGACACGGAGCTGCAAGATACAGCAATGGACAACTGTACTGTACTACTATATACTGGTGGTCACAATGCAGCACTGTGCTACTATATGCTGGTCCCCACAATGCAGAACAGATATTGACTACTGATCTGGAGAATAGAACTGACTCTGACACAGAGCTGCAAGATACAGCAATGGACAACTGTACTGTACTACTATATACTGTTGGTCACAGTGCAGCACTGTGCTACAATATTCTGGTCCCCACAATGCAGCAGAGATATTGAGCACTGATCTGGAGAATAGAACTGAGTCTGACATGGAGCTGCAAGATAACGCTATGACCTACTGTACTGTACTACTATATACTGGTGGTCACCACAAGGCAGCACTGTACTACTATATCCTGGTCCCCACAATGCAGCAGAGATATTGAGCACTGCTCCGGAGAATAGAACTGAGTCTGACACGGAGCTGCAGGATATAGCAATGGACAACTGAACTGTACTACTATATACTGGTGGTCACCACAACGCAGCACTGTACTACTATATAATGGTCCCTACAATGCAGCAAAGATATTGAGCACTGATCTGGAGAATAGAACTGAGTCTGACACGGAGCTGCACGATACAGCAATGGACAACTGTACTGTACTACTATATACTGGTGGTCAACACAATGCAGCACTGTACTAATATATACTGGTCCCCACAATGCAGCAAAGATATTGACCACTGATCCGGAGAATAGAACTGACTCTGACACAGAGCTGCAAGATACAGCAATGGACAACTGTACTGTACTACTATATACTGTTGGTCACCACAATGCAGCACTGTACTACTATATACTGGTCCCCACAATGCAGCACAGATATTGAGCACTGATTCGGAGAATAGAACTGAGTCTGACACGGAGCTGCAAGATACAGCAATGGACAACTGTACTGTACTACTATATACTGTTGGTCACAATGCAGCACTGTGCTACTATATGCTGGTCCCCAAAATGCAGCAAAGATATTGAGCACTGATCCGGAGAATAGAACTGAGTCTGACATGGAGCTGCAAGATAACGCTATGACCTACTGTACTGTACTACTATATACTGGTGGTCACCACAATGCAGCACTGTACTACTATATCCTGGTCCCCACAATGCAGCAGAGATATTGAGCACTCATCCGGAAAATAGAACTGAGTCTGACACGTAGCTGCAGGATACAGCATTGGACAACTGAACTGTACTACTATATACTGTTGGTCACCACAATGCAGCACTGTACTACTATATAGTGGTCCCCACAATGCAGCAAAGATATTGAGCACTGATCCGGAGAATAGAACTGAGTCTGACATGGAGCTGCAAGATACAGCAATGGACAACTGTACTGTACTACTATATACTGGTGGTCACCACAATGCAGCACTGTACCACTATATACTGGTCCCCACAATGCAGCAAAGATATTGAGCACTGATCCGGAGAATAGAACTGACTCTGACACAGAGCTGCAAGATACGGCAATGGACAGCTGTACTGTACTACTATATACTGGTGGTCACCACAATGCAGCACTGTACCACTATATACTGGTCCCCACAATGCAGCAAAGATATTGAGCACTGATCCGGAGAATAGAACTGACTCTGACACAGAGCTGCAAGATACGGCAATGGACAGCTGTACTGTACTACTATATACTGGTGGTCACAATGCAGCACTGTACTACTATATACTGGTCCCAACAATGCAGCACAGATATTGAGCACTGATCCGGAGAATAGAACTGAGTCTGACATGGAGCTGCAAGATACAGCAATGGACAACTGTACTGTATTACTATATACTGGTGGTCACAATGCAGCACTGTGCTACTATATGCTGGTCCCCAAAATGCAGAACAGATATTGAGCACTGATCCGGAGAATAGAACTGAGTCTGACACAGAGCTGCAAGATAACGCTATGACCTACTGTACTATTCTACTATATACTGTAGGTCATCACAATGCAGCACTGTACTACTATATCCTGGTCTCCACAATGCAGCAGAGATATTGAGCACTGATCCGGCGAATAGAACTGAGTCTGACATGGCGCTGCAAGATACAGCAATGGACAACTGTACTGTACTACTATATACTGGTGGTCACCACAATGCAGCACTGTACTACTATATACTGGTCCCCACAATGCAGCAAAGATATTGTGCACTTATCCAGAGAATAGAACTGACTCTGAAACAGAGCTGCAAGATACAGCAATGGACAACTGTAAAGTACTACTATATACTGGTGGTCACAATGCAGCACTGTACTACTATATACTGGTCCCCACAATGCAGCAAAGATATTGAGCACTGATCCGGAGAATAGATCTGAGTCTGACACAGAGCTGCAAGATACAGCAATGGACAACTGTACTGTATTACTATATGCTGGTGGTCACCACAATGCAGCACTGTACTACTATATATACTGGTCCCCACAATGCAACACAGATATTGAGCACTGATCCGGAGAATAGAACTGAGTCTGACACGGAGCTGCAAGAGACAGCAATGGACAACTGTACTGTACTACTATATACTGGTGGTCACAATTGTTAGGCGCCGGGGTCCGCTCGTCGGTGCGGCCCGGCGCCTAGCAACCAGGGACGCCGTGCGCGTACAGCCGCCGTCTCCCTGGCAACGCTAGACGCCGGGCGCACGGAGCCGCACGGACCCTAGCAACGGGGACGCCACTGACGGACCGCGTTCCCCGTTGCTGGGTCCATTTTAATTAATAGGACACCTGTTTCCTGGCCATGCAGCTAGGCAGCTGTATGGCATCTAATCCAATCAGCCTCTAAACAGCTGATTGGAGGACTCCCTGTTAAATACACTTCCTGGGCTTCTCACAGACGCCGGTAATAGCTTCTTGCATGCTGTATCTGTTTGCTGAGAGTGTTTCCAGTCCTGCTGTATCCGGTCGTTCCTGTTCTCAGTTGTCCTGTACTCGGAAGTCGTCATCTGTTCCTGGAGTCCTGACTGAGCACCTTTGAACATCCAGTGGTGTTCGTGAGTCACGGCATAGCCGTGTGTTGCGGCTTGGCCGCTTTATCATTTATTATTTATTATTTGTGTTTCGGAGCTTTTGCGGAGGATTCCGCTCCCACAGATCCACTCTGGTATCCAGCGGTGCTGGGTAGGAGTAACGGACTAGTGGATTTTGGTTGTCCTTTTCCCTGGCGGGTTTCCGCACATACCTCAGCTTTTGTCAGTTAGCTTGTAGCCCCTGGCCTGGTTGTTTAGTCAGAGGGCCCCTTGTTATCACCCTGTCTCGGATTTCCCTTTGTCTCCCATTAAGACCTGAGGGGGCATCGGAGTTGGGCAGACATAATCCGCCCTTCAAACGCGGCTGCCATGGGCTCAAGCAACCATAGTCTCGCAGGGGATTTCTGACAGCACGGGCGAGACAACGGAGTTAGGGCGCCAGGGGCTACTTTCTATTCCCGCTTCCTTCCCCAGCATTACGTTCCAGTGCTCCGGTCCTTGCAATAGGACCTCCTCAGACCAGAGTGCTGGAATCATAACAACAATGCAGCATTGTGCTACTATATGCTGGTCCCCACAATGCAGCACAGATATTGAGCACTGATCCGGAGAATAGAACTGAGTCTGACATGGAGCTG
Organism: Pseudophryne corroboree; assembly: GCF_028390025.1. Taxonomy (NCBI): domain Eukaryota; kingdom Metazoa; phylum Chordata; class Amphibia; order Anura; family Myobatrachidae; genus Pseudophryne; species Pseudophryne corroboree. The sequence continues at coordinate 761,844,016 of NC_086449.1, read as the reverse complement.
CAAGATACAGCAATGGACAACTGTACTGCACTACTATATACTGGTGGTCACCACAATGCAGCACTGTACTACTATATACTGGTCCCCACAATGCAGCAAAGATATTGAGCACTGATCCGGAGAATAGAACTGACTCTGATACAGAGCTGCAAGATACGGCAATGGACAGCTGTACTGAACTACTAAATACTGGTAGTCACAATGCAGCAATGTACTACTATATACTGGTCCCCACAATGCAGCAAAGATATTGAGCACAGATCCGGAGAATAGATCTGAGTCTGACACAGAGCTGCAAGATACAGCAATGGACAACTGTACTGTACTACTATATACTGGTGGTCACCACAATGCAGCCCTGTACTACTATATATACTGGTCCCCACAATGCAGCACAGATATTGAGCACTGATCTGGAGAACAGAACTGAGTCTGACACTGAGCTGCAAGATACAGCAATGGACAACTGTACTGTACTACTATATACTGGTAGTCACAATGCAGCACTGTGCTACTATATGCTGGTCCCCACAATGCAGAACAGATATTGAGCACTGATCCGGAGAATAGTACTGAGTCTGACACAGAGCTGCAAGATAATGCTATGACCTACTGTACTGTTCTACTATATACTGTAGGTCATCACAATGCAGCACTGTACTACTATATCCTGGTCCCCACAATGCAGCAGAGATATTGAGCACTGATCCGGAGAATAGAACTGAGTCTGACATGGCGCTGCAAGATACAGCAATGGACAACTGTACTGTACTACTATATACTGGTGGTCACCACAATGCAGCACTGTACTACTATATACTGGTCCCCACAATGCAGCAAAGATATTGACCACTGATCCGGAGAATAGAACTGACTCTGACACAGAGCTGCAAGATACAGCAATGGACAACTGTAATGTACTACTATATACTGGTGGTCATAATGCAGCACTGTACTACTATATACTGGTCGCCACAATGCAGCAAAGATATTGAGCACTGATCCGGAGAATAGATCTGAGTCTGACACAGAGCTGCAAGATACAGCAATGGACAACTGTACTGGATTACTATATACTGGTGGTCACCACAATGCAGCACTGTACTACTATATATACTGGTCCCCACAATGCAGCACAGATATTGAGCACTGATCCGGAGAATAGAACTGAGTATGACACGGAGCTGCAAGATACAGCAATGGACAACTGTACTGTACTACTATATACTGGTGGTCACCACAATGCAGCACTGTTCTACTATATATACTGATCCCCACAATGCAGCACAGATATTGAGCACTGATCCAGAGAATAGAACTGAGTCTGACACGGAGCTGCAAGATACAGCAATGGACAACTGTACTGTACTACTATATACTGGTGGTCACAATGCAGCACTGTGCTACTATATGCTGGTCCCCACAATGCAGAACAGATATTGACCACTGATCTGGAGAATAGAACTGACTCTGACACAGAGCTGCAAGATACAGCAATGGACAACTGTACTGTACTACTATATACTGTTGGTCACAATGCAGCACTGTGCTACTATATCCTGGTCCCCACAATGCAGCAGAGATATTGAGCACTGATCTGGAGAATAGAACTGAGTCTGACATGGAGCTGCAAGATAACGCTATGACCTACTGTACTGTACTACTATATACTGGTGGTCACCACAAGGCAGCACTGTACTACTATATCCTGGTCCCCACAATGCAGCAGAGATATTGAGCACTGCTCTGGAGAATAGAACTGAGTCTGACACGGAGCTGCAGGATATAGCAATGGACAACTGAACTGTACTACTATATACTGGTGGTCACCACAACGCAGCACTGTACTACTATATAATGGTCCCTACAATGCAGCAAAGATATTGAGCACTGATCTGGAGAATAGAACTGAGTCTGACACGGAGCTGCACGATACAGCAATGGACAACTGTACTGTACTACTATATACTGGTGGTCAACACAATGCAGCACTGTACTAATATATACTGGTCCCCACAATGCAGCAAAGATATTGACCACTGATCCGGAGAATAGAACTGACTCTGACACAGAGCTGCAAGATACAGCAATGGACAACTGTACTGTACTACTATATACTGTTGGTCACCACAATGCAGCACTGTACTACTATATACTGGTCCCCACAATGCAGCACAGATATTGAGCACTGATTCGGAGAATAGAACTGAGTCTGACACGGAGCTGCAAGATACAGCAATGGACAACTGTACTGTACTACTATATACTGTTGGTCACAATGCAGCACTGAGCTACTATATGCTGGTCCCCACAATGCAGCAAAGATATTGAGCACTGATCCGGAGAATAGAACTGAGTCTGACATGGAGCTGCAAGATAACGCTATGACCTACTGTACTGTACTACTATATACTGGTGGTCACCACAATGCAGCACTGTACTACTATATCCTGGTCCCCACAATGCAGCAGAGATATTGAGCACTCATCCGGAAAATAGAACTGAGTCTGACACGTAGCTGCAGGATACAGCATTGGACAACTGAACTGTACTACTATATACTGTTGGTCACCACAATGCAGCACTGTACTACTATATAGTGGTTCCCACAATGCAGCAAAGATATTGAGCACTGATCCGGAGAATAGAACTGAGTCTGACATGGAGCTGCAAGATACAGCAATGGACAACTGTACTGTACTACTATATACTGGTGGTCACCACAATGCAGCACTGTACTACTATATACTGGTCCCCACAATGCAGCAAAGATATTGAGCACTGATCCGGAGAATAGAACTGACTCTGACACAGAGCTGCAAGATACGGCAATGGACAGCTGTACTGAACTACTAAATACTGGTGGTCACAATACAGCACTGTACCACTATATACTGGTCCCAACAATGCAGCAAAGATATTGAGCACAGACCCGGAGAATAGATCTGAGTCTGACACAGAGCTGCAAGATACAGCAATGGACAACTGTACTGTACTACTATATACTGGTGGTCACCACAATGCAGCACTGTACTACTATATATACTGGTCCCCACAATGCAGCACAGATATTGAGCACTGATCCGGAGAATAGAACTGAGTCTGACATGGAGCTGCAAGATACAGCAATGGACAACTGTACTGTATTACTATATACTGGTGGTCACAATGCAGCACTGTGCTACTATATGCTGGTCCCCAAAATGCAGAACAGATATTGAGCACTGATCCGGAGAATAGAACTGAGTCTGACACAGAGCTGCAAGATAACGCTATGACCTACTGTACTATTCTACTATATACTGTAGGTCATCACAATGCAGCACTGTACTACTATATCCTGGTCTCCACAATGCAGCAGAGATATTGAGCACTGATCCGGAGAATAGAACTGAGTCTGACATGGCACTGCAAGATACAGCAATGGACAACTGTACTGTACTACTATATACTGGTGGTCACCACAATGCAGCACTGTACTACTATATACTGGTCCCCACAATGCAGCAAAGATATTGAGCACTTATCCGGAGAATAGAACTGACTCTGAAACAGAGCTGCAAGATACAGCAATGGACAACTGTAAAGTACTACTATATACTGGTGGTCACAATGCAGCACTGTACTACTGTATACTGGTCACCACAATGCAGCAAAGATATTGAGCACTGATCCGGAGAATAGATCTGAGTCTGACACAGAGCTGCAAGATACAGCAATGGACAACTGTACTGTATTACTATATGCTGGTGGTCACCACAAAGCAGCACTGTACTACTATATATACTGGTCCCCACAATGCAGCACAGATATTGAGCACTGATCCGGAGAATAGAACTGAGTCTGACACGGAGCTGCAAGATACAGCAATGGACAACTGTACTACTATATACTGGTGGTCACAATGCAGCACTGTGCTACTATATGCTGGTCCACACAATGCAGCACAGATATTGAGCACTGATCCAGAGAATAGAACTGAGTCTGACATGGAGCTGCAAGATACAGCAATGGACAACTGTACTGTACTACTATATACTGGTGGTCACCACAATGCAGCACTGTACTACTATATACTGGTCCCCACAATGCAGCAAAGATATTGAGCACTGATCCGGAGAATAGAACTGACTCTGACACAGAGCTGCAAGATACGGCAATAGACAGCTGTACTGAACTACTAAATACTGGTAATCACAATGCAGCACTGTACTACTATATACTGGTCCCCACAATGCAGCAAAGATATTGAGCACAGATCCGGAGAATAGATCTGAGTCTGACACAGAGCTGCAAGATACAGCAATGGACAACTGTACTGTACTACTATATACTGGTGGTCACCACAATGCAGCCCTGTACTACTATATATACTGGTCCCCACAATGCAGCACAGATATTGAGCACTGATCCGGAGAACAGAACTGAGTCTGACACTGAGCTGCAAGATACAGCAATGGACAACTGTACTGCACTACTATATACTGGTAGTCACAATGCAGCACTGTGCTACTATATGCTGGTCCCCACAATGCAGAACAGATATTGAGCACTGATCCGGAGAATAGAACTGAGTCTGACACAGAGCTGCAAGATAATGCTATGACCTACTGTACTGTTCTACTATATACTGTAGGTCATCACAATGCAGCACTGTACTACTATATCCTGGTCCCCACAATGCAGCAGAGATATTGAGCACTGATCCGGAGAATAGAACTGAGTCTGACATGGCGCTGCAAGATACAGCAATGGACAACTGTACTGTACTACTATATACTGGTGGTCACCACAATGCAGCACTGTACTACTATATACTGGTCCCCACAATGCAGCAAAGATATTGACCACTGATCCGGAGAATAGAACTGACTCTGACACAGAGCTGCAAGATACAGCAATGGACAACTGTAATGTACTACTATATACTGGTGGTCATAATGCAGCACTGTACTACTATATACTGGTCGCCACAATGCAGCAAAGATATTGAGCACTGATCCGGAGAATAGATCTGAGTCTGACACAGAGCTGCAAGATACAGCAATGGACAACTATACTGGATTACTATATACTGGTGGTCACCACAATGCAGCACTGTACTGCTATATATACTGGTCCCCACAATGCAGCACAGATATTGAGCACTGATCCGGAGAATAGAACTGAGTATGACACGGAGCTGCAAGATACAGCAATGGACAACTGTACTGTACTACTATATACTGGTGGTCACAATGCAGCACTGTGCTACTATATGCTGGTCCCCACAATGCAGAACAGATATTGACCACTGATCTGGAGAATAGAACTGACTCTGACACAGAGCTGCAAGATACAGCAATGGACAACTGTACTGTACTACTATATACTGTTGGTCACAATGCAGCACTGTGCTACTATATCCTGGTCCCCACAATGATGCAGAGATATTGAGCACTGATCTGGAGAATAGAACTGAGTCTGACATTGAGCTGCAAGATAACGCTATGACCTACTGTACTGTACTACTATATACTGGTGGTCACCACAAGGCAGCACTGTACTACTATATCCTGTCCCCACAATGCAGCAGAGATATTGAGCACTGCTCCGGAGAATAGAACTGAGTCTGACACGGAGCTGCAGGATATAGCAATGGACAACTGAACTGTACTACTATATACTGGTGGTCACCACAACGCAGCACTGTACTACTATATAATGGTCCCTACAATGCAGCAAAGATATTGAGCACTGATCTGGAGAATAGAACTGAGTCTGACACGGAGCTGCACGATACAGCAATGGACAACTGTACTGTACTACTATATACTGGTGGTCAACACAATGCAGCACTGTACTAATATATACTGGTCCCCACAATGCAGCAAAGATATTGACCACTGATCCGGAGAATAGAACTGACTCTGACACAGAGCTGCAAGATACAGCAATGGACAACTGTACTGTACTACTATATACTGGTCCCCACAATGCAGCACAGATATTGAGCACTGATCCGGAGAATAGAACTGAGTCTGACACGGAGCTGCAAGATACAGCAATGGACAACTGTACTGTACTACTATATACTGTTGGTCACAATGCAGCACTGTGCTACTATATGCTGGTCCCCACAATGCAGCAAAGATATTGAGCACTGATCCGGAGAACAGAACTGAGTCTGACATGGAGCTGCAAGATAACGCTATGACCTACTGTACTGTACTACTATATACTGGTGGTCACCACAATGCAGCACTGTACTACTATATCCTGGTCCCCACAATGCAGCAGAGATATTGAGCACTCATCCGGAAAATAGAACTGAGTCTGACACGTAGCTGCAGGATACAGCATTGGACAACTGAACTGTACTACTATATACTGTTGGTCACCACAATGCAGCACTGTACTACTATATAGTGGTCCCCACAATGCAGCAAAGATATTGAGCACTGATCCGGAGAATAGAACTGAGTCTGACATGGAGCTGCAAGATACAGCAATGGACAACTGTACTGTACTACTATATACTGGTGGTCACCACAATGCAGCACTGTACTACTATATACTGGTCCCCACAATGCAGCAAAGATATTGAGCACTGATCCGGAGAATAGAACTGACTCTGACACAGAGCTGCAAGATACGGCAATGGACAGCTGTACTGAACTACTAAATACTAGTGGTCACACTGCAGCACTGTACTACTATATACTGGTCCCAACAATGCAGCAAAGATATTGAGCACAGACCCGGAGAATAGATCTGAGTCTGACACAGAGCTGCAAGATACAGCAATGGACAACTGTACTGTACTACTATATACTGGTGGTCACCACAATGCAGCACTTTACTACTATATATACTGGTCCCCAAAATGCAGCACAGATATTGAGCACTGATCCGGAGAATAGAACTGAGTCTGACATGGAGCTGCAAGATACAGCAATGGACAACTGTACTGTATTACTATATACTGGTGGTCACAATGCAGCACTGTGCTACTATATGCTGGTCCCCAAAATGCAGAACAGATATTGAGCACTGATCCGGAGAATAGAACTGAGTCTGACACAGAGCTGCAAGATAACGCTATGACCTACTGTACTATTCTACTATATACTGTAGGTCATCACAATGCAGCACTGTACTACTATATCCTGGTCCCCACAATGCAGCAAAGATATTGAGCACTGATCCGGAGAATAGATCTGAGTCTGACACAGAGCTGCAAGATACAGCAATGGACAACTGTACTGTATTACTATATGCTGGTGGTCACCACAATGCAGCACTGTACTAATATATATACTGGTCCCCACAATGCAGCACAGATATTGAGCACTGATCCGGAGAATAGAACTGAGTCTGACACGGAGCTGCAAGATACAGCAATGGACAACTGTACTGTACTACTATATACTGGTGGTCACAATGCAGCACTGTGCTACTATATGCTGGTCCCCACAATGCAGCACAGATATTGAGCACTGATCCAGAGAATAGAACTGAGTCTGACATGGAGCTGCAAGATACAGCAATGGACAACTGTACTGTACTACTATATACTGGTGGTCACCACAATGCAGCACTGTACTACTATATACTGGTCCCCACAATGCAGCAAAGATATTGAGCACTGATCCAGAGAATAGAACTGACTCTGACACAGAGCTGTAAGATACGGCAATGGACAGCTGTACTGAACTACTAAATACTGGTGGTCACAATGCAGCACTGTACTACTATATACTGGTCCCAACAATGCAGCAAAGATATTGAGCACAGACCCGGAGAATAGATCTGAGTCTGACACAGAGCTGCAAGATACAGCAATGGACAACTGTACTGTACTACTATATACTGGTGGTCACCACAATGCAGCACTTTACTACTATATATACTGGTCCCCACAATGCAGCACAGATATTGAGCACTGATCCGGAGAATAGAACTGAGTCTGACATGGAGCTGCAAGATACAGCAATGGACAACTGTACTGTATTACTATATACTGGTGGTCACAATGCAGCACTGTGCTACTATATGCTGGTCCCCAAAATGCAGAACAGATATTGAGCACTGATCCGGAGAATAGAACTGAGTCTGACACAGAGCTGCAAGATAACGCTATGACCTACTGTACTATTCTACTATATACTGTAGGTCATCACAATGCAGCACTGTACTACTATATCCTGGTCCCCACAATGCAGCAAAGATATTGAGCACTGATCCGGAGAATAGATCTGAGTCTGACACAGAGCTGCAAGATACAGCAATGGACAACTGTACTGTATTACTATATGCTGGTGGTCACCACAATGCAGCACTGTACTACTATATATACTGGTCCCCACAATGCAGCACAGATATTGAGCACTGATCCGGAGAATAGAACTGAGTCTGACACGGAGCTGCAAGATACAGCAATGGACAACTGTACTGTACTACTATATACTGGTGGTCACAATGCAGCACTGTGCTACTATATGCTGGTCCCCACAATGCAGCACAGATATTGAGCACTGATCCAGAGAATAGAACTGAGTCTGACATGGAGCTGCAAGATACAGCAATGGACAACTGTACTGTACTACTATATACTGGTGGTCACCACAATGCAGCACTGTACTACTATATACTGGTCCCCACAATGCAGCAAAGATATTGAGCACTGATCCAGAGAATAGAACTGACTCTGACACAGAGCTGCAAGATACGGCAATGGACAGCTGTACTGAACTACTAAATACTGGTAGTCACAATGCAGCACTGTACTACTATATACTGGTCCCCACAATGCAGCAAAGATATTGAGCACAGATCCGGAGAATAGATCTGAGTCTGACACAGAGCTGCAAGATACAGCAATGGACAACTGTACTGTACTACTATATACTGGTGGTCACCACAATGCAGCCCTGTACTACTATATATACTGGTCCCCACAATGCAGCACAGATATTGAGCACTGATCCGGAGAACAGAACTGAGTCTGACACTGAGCTGCAAGATACAGCAATGGACAACTGTACTGTACTACTATATACTGGTAGTCACAATGCAGCACTGTGCTACTATATGCTGGTCCCCACAATGCAGAACAGATATTGAGCACTGATCCGGAGAATAGAACTGAGTCTGACACAGAGCTGCAAGATAATGCTATGACCTACTGTACTGTTCTACTATATACTGTAGGTCATCACAATGCAGCACTGTACTACTATATCCTGGTCCCCACAATGCAGCAGAGATATTGAGCACTGATCCGGAGAATAGAACTGAGTCTGACATGGCGCTGCAAGATACAGCAATGGACAACTGTACTGTACTACTATATACTGGTGGTCACCACAATGCAGCACTGTACTACTATATACTGGTCCCCACAATGCAGCAAAGATATTGACCACTGATCCGGAGAATAGAACTGACTCTGAAACAGAGCTGCAAGATACAGCAATGGACAACTGTAATGTACTACTATATACTGGTGGTCATAATGCAGCACTGTACTACTATATACTGGTCGCCACAATGCAGCAAAGATATTGAGCACTGATCCGGAGAATAGATCTGAGTCTGACACAGAGCTGCAAGATACAGCAATGGACAACTGTACTGGATTACTATATACTGGTGGTCACCACAATGCAGCACTGTACTACTATATATACTGGTCCCCACAATGCGGCACAGATATTGAGCACTGATCCGGAGAATAGAACTGAGTATGACACGGAGTTGCAAGATACAGCAATGGACAACTGTACTGTACTACTATATACTGGTGGTCACAATGCAGCACTATGCTACTATATGCTGGTCCCCACAATGCAGAACAGATATTGAGCACTGATCCGGAGAATAGAACTGAGTCTGACATGGAGCTGCAAGATAACGCTATGACCTACTGTACTGTACTACTATATACTGGTGGTCACCACAATGCAGCACTGTACTACTATATCCTGGTCCCCACAATACAGCAGAGATATTGAGCATTAATCCGGAGAATAGAACTGAGTCTGACACGGAGCTGCAAGATACAGCAATGGACAACTGTACTGTACTAATATATACTGGTGGTCACCACAATGCAGCACTGTACTACTATATACTGGTCCCCACAATGCAGAACAGATATTGAGCACTGATCCGCAGAATAGAACTGAGTCTGACACGGAGCTGCAAGATACAGCAATGGACAACTGTACTGTACTACAATATACTGGTGGTCACCACAATGCAGCACTGGACTACTATATATACTGGTCCCCACAATGCAGCACAGATATTGAGCACTGATCTGGAGAATAGAACTGAGTCTGACATGGAGCTGCAAGATACAGCAATGGACGACTGTACTGTACTACAATATACTGGTGGTCACCACAATGCAGCACTGGACTACTATATATACTGGTCCCCACAATGCAGCACAGATATTGAGCACTGATCTGGAGAATAGAACTGAGTCTGACATGGAGCTGCAAGATACAGCAATGGACGACTGTACTGTACTACTATATACTGGTGGTCACCACAATGCAGCACTGTACTACTATATACTGGTCCCCACAATGCAGCAATGATATTGAGCACTGATCCGGAGAATAGATCTGAGTCTGACACAGAGCTGCAAGATACAGCAATGGACAACTGTACTGTACTACTATATACTGGTGGTCACCACAATGCAGCCCTGTACTACTATATATACTGGTCCCCACAATGCAGCACAGATATTGAGCACTGATCCGGAGAACAGAACTGAGTCTGACACTGAGCTGCAAGATACAGCAATGGACAACTGTACTGCACTACTATATACTGGTAGTCACAATGCAGCACTGTGCTACTATATGCTGGTCCCCACAATGCAGAACAGATATTGAGCACTGATCCGGAGAATAGAACTGAGTCTGACACAGAGCTGCAAGATAATGCTATGACCTACTGTACTGTTCTACTATATACTGTAGGTCATCACAATGCAGCACTGTACTACTATATCCTGGTCCCCACAATGCAGCAGAGATATTGAGCACTGATCCGGAGAATAGAACTGAGTCTGACATGGCGCTGCAAGATACAGCAATGGACAACTGTACTGTACTACTATATACTGGTGGTCACCACAATGCAGCACTGTACTACTATATACTGGTCCCCACAATGCAGCAAAGATATTGACCACTGATCCGGAGAATAGAACTGACTCTGACACAGAGCTGCAAGATACAGCAATGGACAACTGTAATGTACTACTATATACTGGTGGTCATAATGCAGCACTGTACTACTATATACTGGTCGCCACAATGCAGCAAAGATATTGAGCACTGATCCGGAGAATAGATCTGAGTCTGACACAGAGCTGCAAGATACAGCAATGGACAACTATACTGGATTACTATATACTGGTGGTCACCACAATGCAGCACTGTACTGCTATATATACTGGTCCCCACAATGCAGCACAGATATTGAGCACTGATCCGGAGAATAGAACTGAGTATGACACGGAGCTGCAAGATACAGCAATGGACAACTGTACTGTACTACTATATACTGGTGGTCACAATGCAGCACTGTGCTACTATATGCTGGTCCCCACAATGCAGAACAGATATTGACCACTGATCTGGAGAATAGAACTGACTCTGACACAGAGCTGCAAGATACAGCAATGGACAACTGTACTGTACTACTATATACTGTTGGTCACAATGCAGCACTGTGCTACTATATCCTGGTCCCCACAATGATGCAGAGATATTGAGCACTGATCTGGAGAATAGAACTGAGTCTGACATTGAGCTGCAAGATAACGCTATGACCTACTGTACTGTACTACTATATACTGGTGGTCACCACAAGGCAGCACTGTACTACTATATCCTGTCCCCACAATGCAGCAGAGATATTGAGCACTGCTCCGGAGAATAGAACTGAGTCTGACACGGAGCTGCAGGATATAGCAATGGACAACTGAACTGTACTACTATATACTGGTGGTCACCACAACGCAGCACTGTACTACTATATAATGGTCCCTACAATGCAGCAAAGATATTGAGCACTGATCTGGAGAATAGAACTGAGTCTGACACGGAGCTGCACGATACAGCAATGGACAACTGTACTGTACTACTATATACTGGTGGTCAACACAATGCAGCACTGTACTAATATATACTGGTCCCCACAATGCAGCAAAGATATTGACCACTGATCCGGAGAATAGAACTGACTCTGACACAGAGCTGCAAGATACAGCAATGGACAACTGTACTGTACTACTATATACTGGTCCCCACAATGCAGCACAGATATTGAGCACTGATCCGGAGAATAGAACTGAGTCTGACACGGAGCTGCAAGATACAGCAATGGACAACTGTACTGTACTACTATATACTGTTGGTCACAATGCAGCACTGTGCTACTATATGCTGGTCCCCACAATGCAGCAAAGATATTGAGCACTGATCCGGAGAACAGAACTGAGTCTGACATGGAGCTGCAAGATAACGCTATGACCTACTGTACTGTACTACTATATACTGGTGGTCACCACAATGCAGCACTGTACTACTATATCCTGGTCCCCACAATGCAGCAGAGATATTGAGCACTCATCCGGAAAATAGAACTGAGTCTGACACGTAGCTGCAGGATACAGCATTGGACAACTGAACTGTACTACTATATACTGTTGGTCACCACAATGCAGCACTGTACTACTATATAGTGGTCCCCACAATGCAGCAAAGATATTGAGCACTGATCCGGAGAATAGAACTGAGTCTGACATGGAGCTGCAAGATACAGCAATGGACAACTGTACTGTACTACTATATACTGGTGGTCACCACAATGCAGCACTGTACTACTATATACTGGTCCCCACAATGCAGCAAAGATATTGAGCACTGATCCGGAGAATAGAACTGACTCTGACACAGAGCTGCAAGATACGGCAATGGACAGCTGTACTGAACTACTAAATACTAGTGGTCACACTGCAGCACTGTACTACTATATACTGGTCCCAACAATGCAGCAAAGATATTGAGCACAGACCCGGAGAATAGATCTGAGTCTGACACAGAGCTGCAAGATACAGCAATGGACAACTGTACTGTACTACTATATACTGGTGGTCACCACAATGCAGCACTTTACTACTATATATACTGGTCCCCAAAATGCAGCACAGATATTGAGCACTGATCCGGAGAATAGAACTGAGTCTGACATGGAGCTGCAAGATACAGCAATGGACAACTGTACTGTATTACTATATACTGGTGGTCACAATGCAGCACTGTGCTACTATATGCTGGTCCCCAAAATGCAGAACAGATATTGAGCACTGATCCGGAGAATAGAACTGAGTCTGACACAGAGCTGCAAGATAACGCTATGACCTACTGTACTATTCTACTATATACTGTAGGTCATCACAATGCAGCACTGTACTACTATATCCTGGTCCCCACAATGCAGCAAAGATATTGAGCACTGATCCGGAGAATAGATCTGAGTCTGACACAGAGCTGCAAGATACAGCAATGGACAACTGTACTGTATTACTATATGCTGGTGGTCACCACAATGCAGCACTGTACTAATATATATACTGGTCCCCACAATGCAGCACAGATATTGAGCACTGATCCGGAGAATAGAACTGAGTCTGACACGGAGCTGCAAGATACAGCAATGGACAACTGTACTGTACTACTATATACTGGTGGTCACAATGCAGCACTGTGCTACTATATGCTGGTCCCCACAATGCAGCACAGATATTGAGCACTGATCCAGAGAATAGAACTGAGTCTGACATGGAGCTGCAAGATACAGCAATGGACAACTGTACTGTACTACTATATACTGGTGGTCACCACAATGCAGCACTGTACTACTATATACTGGTCCCCACAATGCAGCAAAGATATTGAGCACTGATCCAGAGAATAGAACTGACTCTGACACAGAGCTGTAAGATACGGCAATGGACAGCTGTACTGAACTACTAAATACTGGTGGTCACAATGCAGCACTGTACTACTATATACTGGTCCCAACAATGCAGCAAAGATATTGAGCACAGACCCGGAGAATAGATCTGAGTCTGACACAGAGCTGCAAGATACAGCAATGGACAACTGTACTGTACTACTATATACTGGTGGTCACCACAATGCAGCACTTTACTACTATATATACTGGTCCCCACAATGCAGCACAGATATTGAGCACTGATCCGGAGAATAGAACTGAGTCTGACATGGAGCTGCAAGATACAGCAATGGACAACTGTACTGTATTACTATATACTGGTGGTCACAATGCAGCACTGTGCTACTATATGCTGGTCCCCAAAATGCAGAACAGATATTGAGCACTGATCCGGAGAATAGAACTGAGTCTGACACAGAGCTGCAAGATAACGCTATGACCTACTGTACTATTCTACTATATACTGTAGGTCATCACAATGCAGCACTGTACTACTATATCCTGGTCCCCACAATGCAGCAAAGATATTGAGCACTGATCCGGAGAATAGATCTGAGTCTGACACAGAGCTGCAAGATACAGCAATGGACAACTGTACTGTATTACTATATGCTGGTGGTCACCACAATGCAGCACTGTACTACTATATATACTGGTCCCCACAATGCAGCACAGATATTGAGCACTGATCCGGAGAATAGAACTGAGTCTGACACGGAGCTGCAAGATACAGCAATGGACAACTGTACTGTACTACTATATACTGGTGGTCACAATGCAGCACTGTGCTACTATATGCTGGTCCCCACAATGCAGCACAGATATTGAGCACTGATCCAGAGAATAGAACTGAGTCTGACATGGAGCTGCAAGATACAGCAATGGACAACTGTACTGTACTACTATATACTGGTGGTCACCACAATGCAGCACTGTACTACTATATACTGGTCCCCACAATGCAGCAAAGATATTGAGCACTGATCCAGAGAATAGAACTGACTCTGACACAGAGCTGCAAGATACGGCAATGGACAGCTGTACTGAACTACTAAATACTGGTAGTCACAATGCAGCACTGTACTACTATATACTGGTCCCCACAATGCAGCAAAGATATTGAGCACAGATCCGGAGAATAGATCTGAGTCTGACACAGAGCTGCAAGATACAGCAATGGACAACTGTACTGTACTACTATATACTGGTGGTCACCACAATGCAGCCCTGTACTACTATATATACTGGTCCCCACAATGCAGCACAGATATTGAGCACTGATCCGGAGAACAGAACTGAGTCTGACACTGAGCTGCAAGATACAGCAATGGACAACTGTACTGTACTACTATATACTGGTAGTCACAATGCAGCACTGTGCTACTATATGCTGGTCCCCACAATGCAGAACAGATATTGAGCACTGATCCGGAGAATAGAACTGAGTCTGACACAGAGCTGCAAGATAATGCTATGACCTACTGTACTGTTCTACTATATACTGTAGGTCATCACAATGCAGCACTGTACTACTATATCCTGGTCCCCACAATGCAGCAGAGATATTGAGCACTGATCCGGAGAATAGAACTGAGTCTGACATGGCGCTGCAAGATACAGCAATGGACAACTGTACTGTACTACTATATACTGGTGGTCACCACAATGCAGCACTGTACTACTATATACTGGTCCCCACAATGCAGCAAAGATATTGACCACTGATCCGGAGAATAGAACTGACTCTGAAACAGAGCTGCAAGATACAGCAATGGACAACTGTAATGTACTACTATATACTGGTGGTCATAATGCAGCACTGTACTACTATATACTGGTCGCCACAATGCAGCAAAGATATTGAGCACTGATCCGGAGAATAGATCTGAGTCTGACACGGAGCTGCAAGATACAGCAATGGACAACTGTACTGGATTACTATATACTGGTGGTCACCACAATGCAGCACTGTACTACTATATATACTGGTCCCCACAATGCGGCACAGATATTGAGCACTGATCCGGAGAATAGAACTGAGTATGACACGGAGTTGCAAGATACAGCAATGGACAACTGTACTGTACTACTATATACTGGTGGTCACAATGCAGCACTATGCTACTATATGCTGGTCCCCACAATGCAGAACAGATATTGAGCACTGATCCGGAGAATAGAACTGAGTCTGACATGGAGCTGCAAGATAACGCTATGACCTACTGTACTGTACTACTATATACTGGTGGTCACCACAATGCAGCACTGTACTACTATATCCTGGTCCCCACAATACAGCAGAGATATTGAGCATTAATCCGGAGAATAGAACTGAGTCTGACACGGAGCTGCAAGATACAGCAATGGACAACTGTACTGTACTAATATATACTGGTGGTCACCACAATGCAGCACTGTACTACTATATACTGGTCCCCACAATGCAGAACAGATATTGAGCACTGATCCGCAGAATAGAACTGAGTCTGACACGGAGCTGCAAGATACAGCAATGGACAACTGTACTGTACTACAATATACTGGTGGTCACCACAATGCAGCACTGGACTACTATATATACTGGTCCCCACAATGCAGCACAGATATTGAGCACTGATCTGGAGAATAGAACTGAGTCTGACATGGAGCTGCAAGATACAGCAATGGACGACTGTACTGTACTACAATATACTGGTGGTCACCACAATGCAGCACTGGACTACTATATATACTGGTCCCCACAATGCAGCACAGATATTGAGCACTGATCTGGAGAATAGAACTGAGTCTGACATGGAGCTGCAAGATACAGCAATGGACGACTGTACTGTACTACTATATACTGGTGGTCACCACAATGAAGCACTGTACTACTATATACTGGTCCCCACAATGCAGCAAAGATATTGAACACTGATCTGGAGAATAGAACTGAGTCTGACATGGAGCTGCAAGATACAGCAATGGACAACTGTACTGTACTACTATATACTGGTGGTCACCACAATGCAGCACTGTACTACTATATACTGGTCCCCACAATGCAACAAAGATATTGAGCACTGATCCGGAGAATAGAACTGAGTCCGACACGGAGCTGCAAGATACAGCAATGGACAACTGTACTGTTCTACTATATACTGGTGGTCACAATGCAGCACTGTACTACTATATACTGGTCCCCACAATGCAGCAATGATATTGAGCACTGATCCGGAGAATAGAACTGAGTCTGACACTGAGCTGCAAGATACAGCAACGGACAACTGTACTGTACTACTATATACTGGTGGTCACCACAATGCAGCACTGTACTACTATATACTAGTCCCCACAATGCAGCAAAGATATTGAGCACTAATCCAGAGAATAGAACTGAGTCTGACACAGAGCTGCAAGATACAGCAATGGACAACTGTACTGTACTACTATATACTGGTGGTTACCACAATGCAGCACTGTACTACTATATACTGGTCCCCACAATGCTTCACAGATATTGAGCACTGATCTGGAGAATAGAACTGAGTCTGACACGGAGCTGCAAGATACAGCAATGTACAACTGTACTGTACTACTATATACTGTAGGTCACCACATTGCAGCACTGTACTACTATATATACTGGTCCCCACAATGCAGCACAGATATTGAGCACTGATCCGGAGAATAGAACTGAGTCTGACATGGAGCTGCAAGATACAGCAATGGACAACTGTACTGTACTACTATATACTGGTGGTCACCACAATGCAGCACTGTACTACTATATACTGGTCCCCACAATGCAGCAAAGATATTTAGCACTGATCCGGAGAATAGATCTATGTCTGAAACGGAGCTGCAAGATACAGCAATGGACAACTGTACTGTACTACTCTATACTGGTGGTCACCACAATGCAGCACTGTACTACTATATACTGGTCCCCACAATGCAGCACAGATATTGAGCACTGATCCGCAGAATAGAACTGAGTCTGACACGGAGCTACAAGATACAGCAATGGACAACTGTACTGTACTACTATATACTGGTGGTCACCACAATGCAGTACTGTACTACTATATATACTGGTCCCCACAATGCAGCACAGATATTGAGCACTGATCCAGAGAATAGAACTGAGTCTGACACGGATCTGCAAGATACAGTAATGGACAACTGTACAATACTACTATATACTGGTGGTCACAATGCAGCACTGTACTACTGTATACTGGTCCCCACAACACAGCACAGATATTGAGCACTGATCCGGAGAATAGAACTGAGTCTGACACGGAGCTGCAAGATAACGCTATGGCCTACTGTACTGTACTACTATATACTGGTGGTCACCACAATGCAGCACTGTACTACTATATACTGGTCCCCACAATGCAGCACACTGAGCACAGATATTGATCTTTTCAGGCAGAGAACGTAGCCACGTCCTCTCCGCTCAATCTACAATGCACGAGTGAAAATGGCGGCGACGCGCGGCTCTTTATATGGAATCCGAATCTCGCGAGAATCCGACAGCGGGATGATGACGTTTTCCCCCATTTAGATACTGTAGATCTAATGTCTGTATTGTTCTGTGCACTGTACCCGAGTACGCTATGGCAATGTTTCATAGATATGCTATAAACTGCTGTGTGTTTGTGCCGCTGCTCTATCGCTTATTAACCAGCCAGCTCGCTGCAGCTTTTGGCCCACATTGGTGAAAACAATATTTTGAGCTATGAGGTGTTCGAAATTGACTGGAAATGACTGGATATTAATGTTATTGAGGTTATTACTACTCTAGGAATACATTTTTTTCCCAAAATTATGTGATTTTAGCTGTTATTGTCAATTTTTTTTTAAAATTATGCAATTCCAAATCCAAAACCAGTCACGGTAGTTTGGCAAATTCAAATCCAAACGCAGACAACGAATCAGAGCCAAATCCAGCAAACATGGTCCAGCGCACATTATGAAGTTATTGGTGAAAAGTACAGACAGAACTCAGGACAATAATACCCTTTTCAGACAGAAAAGTCTGAAAGTCCCGGCATTTACCCGACATTTCAGTGCTGGGTCGTTTTGCCGAGACCTGCCTGACCCCCCCTTTACACAGACATGCAAATTACCGGGTCGAAAATTTCGACCCCGTAATTTGCAGCTCAACACGGGTATTTTGTATGTGTGAAAGGGTCAACCCGTGTCATAATTCCCGTGTCTCCGACCCTGGTAAATTCCTGGGTCGAAGTCCCGGGAATTACAACACGGGTTGACCCTTTCACACAGAAAAAGGACCCGTGTGTTACATGAAATTACCGGGTGGAACTGCTTCACCCGGTAATTTCATTTTCTGTCTGAAAGCGACATAAGCAAGGTATTTAGGAGAAGGTGCAGGAAGGTATGTATAAATCAATAAAATTAAGTTTATATGGAGGTGGAAATTCCTATTAATATGTAATTTCACTGATTGTGTGTATAGCTTTCTTTATTGCTCTGTCTTCAGTTGGAAATGTTATGCTTTCAGATTGTTATTGAACTTCATGCTGTAAAAATCAGATTTATATGCTAAGAGCTGAGGCCATGTTTACTCAACATAATTAACTAAGCAGCCACGGGACACCTAATGACCCATCCAGTTAACTGGGCTGTAAGGCACCATTAATAAAACATAGACCTACTGTTAGATTTCATTAGAGAGCAGCATTACTTATTATTTATAAAGATAAACAAGCCATAGAAAATATTTTCTCACAAACGCATTTTTACAATTATCGTACATTATTTATGTATCATTATTTATATGTTATTACAAAATTCGGATATAATAATAAAGGCTATTCATGAAGGGGCAAAAGCAGTTTGTGATGTATTAAAATAAGAAGGCGGACACCAGATTCCATTAAACTAAAGTGGTCGCTAGATTAAATGCATTGTTATGGTGCACCAGATTTTAATCATTAAAATAAAAAGAGGTATATTTTCTTAATGATAACAGAGGGGCAAATTTGACATATTAGAAAATGCAGAGAACAT
This sequence comes from Pseudophryne corroboree, assembly GCF_028390025.1. Classification (NCBI taxonomy): domain Eukaryota; kingdom Metazoa; phylum Chordata; class Amphibia; order Anura; family Myobatrachidae; genus Pseudophryne; species Pseudophryne corroboree. The sequence continues at coordinate 761,823,967 of NC_086449.1, read as the reverse complement.
TTCCTTTTTTTCTTATACTGGTACCCAAAAGCCATGGTTATTGTGAAGGGGTCAATGGTATTTATATTCAGATTCCCCCATAAAGTACCAGAATTAGAGATGTGCAGCAGGCACTTTTCGTGTTTTGTGTTTTGATTTTGGTTCTGGTTCCATGCTCGTGTTTTGGATCTGGATTGGTTTTGCCAAAACCACCCTTTCGTGTTTTGGTTTTGGATCTGGATGATTTTTGAAAATAATATAAAAACAGCTAAAATCACAGAATTTGGGGGTAATTTTGATCCTACGGTATTATTAACATAAATAACATTCATTTCCACTCATTTCCAGTCTATTCTGAACACCTCACACTATTGTTTTTAGGCCAAAAGGTTGCACCGAGGTGGCTGGATGACTAAGCTAAGCGACACAAGTGTGCGGCACAAACACCTGGCCCATCTAGGAGTGGCACTGCAGTGGCAGACATGATGGCACTTAAAAAAACTAGGCCCCAAACAGCACATCATGCAAAGAAGAAAAAGAGGTGCAATGAGGTAGCTGTATGACTAAGCTAAGCGACACAAGTGTGCGGCACAAACAACATGGGACGTGTTGGAATTTACCCAGATGTAATACACGCACAATATTGGTGGTACAGGAAAGCGTACCCCTATACCACACACACACACACACACACACACACACACACACACGGCAAAGCCTGTAAAATTAATTTGGATAATAATAACCCTTTTATTTAGAGCTATCATAATAATATGCAGCACAGGCAAGCGTACCCCTGCACCACACAGGGCAAACCCTGTAAAAATGATTTGGATAATAATATAAGTAATGTATATAACCTTTTTATTTGGAGTAAATAGAATACAGCACAGGACACCACCACTGGAGTTATGGCAGCACAAGACACCACCACTGGACTGATGCAGCACAAGACAGCACCACTGGACTGGACTTATATGGCAGTACCCCTGGAGTTGTACGGCAGTGTCAGGCAGGATGGCACTTTAAAAAAATAGTCCCCAAACAGCACATGATGCAAAGAAGAAAAAGAGGTTCAAAGTGGAATTGTCCTTGGGCCCTCCCACCCACCCTTATGTTGTATGAACAGGACATGCACACTTTAACAAACCAATCATTTAAGCGACAGGGTCTGCCACACGACTGTGACTGAAATGACTGGTTTGTTTGGGCCCCCACCAAAAAAGAAGCAGTTATTATTACATACCTCCCAACTGTCCCAATTTTCGCGGGACAGTCCCGTTTCTTTGGGACTGTCCCGCTGTCCCACCCGCGGGCCGCAGTGCCCCGCGGTGGGGGTGGGGCAGTTGGGAGGCTCCTGCACTCGCTGTTCTGCTTAGCAGAGCAGCGGTGAATAGACACTGTGCACATGTGCACAGCGTTTATTCAGTTGAGACAGGAAAGGGAGCATGTTAGCAGCTCACTGAGCGCTGGGCATGCCCCATCAGTGACGAAAATGGGGACGTGGCTCGCGATCGAGGGCCCTCCCATGAAACACACCCCCTTTCCACAGGCCACACCCTTTTTCGGCAGGTGCGCGCTTCGCCCGCACAGATGTCCCTCTTTTCTAGTGGACAAAGTTGGGAGGTATGTTACTATTATTATTATTATACTTTATTTATATGGTGCCACAAGGGATCCACAGCGCCCATTACACATTACATAATCCACATTACATAATCAAATGAGCAAACAAGAAAACAGCACTTACAGTTCAAGACAATATAGGACATGTATAGAAAACCCGGGGTTAAGTGCCATCAAAGGGAGTAAGGAGTATAAGATAGTGTAAGAAAGAAAAGGAAAGGCACATGAGGAAAGAACTAAGAAGTCCCTGGTCTTGCGAGCTTACAATCTCAAATCTCTCCTTGCACAAACTGACTCTACAGAGGAAAGATGTCGACCTCATCCTCCATTTCCTTACCCCTTTCACTATGTACATCCTCCTCACAAAGTATTAATTCGTCCCCACTGGAATCCACCATCACAGGTCCCTCTGTACTTTCTGGAGGCAATTGCTGGTACAGGTCTTCCCGGAGGAATTTATAATTCATTTTGATGAACATCATCTTCTCCACATTTAGTGGAAGTAACTTCCTACGCCGATCGCTGACAAGGTTACCGGCTGCACTACACAATCTTTCGGAGTACACACTGGGGGGGGCAGCTTACGTAAATTAAAGCCAGTTTGTTCAAGGGCCTCCAAATTGCCTCTTTTTCCTGCCAGTATACGTATGGACTGTCTGACAAGCCTACTTGGATGCTGTCACTCATATAATCCTCCACCATTCTTTCAATGGTGACAGAATCATATGCAGTGACAGTAGACATATCAGTCATCGTAGGCAGCTACTTCAGTCCGGACCAGATGTCAGCACTCGCCCCTGACTGCCCTGCATCACCACCAGCGGGTGGGCTAGGAAATCTTATCCTTTTCCTTGCAGCCCAAGTTGCGGGAAAAAATGATCAGTCACCACGGCAGGATCCCCCCCTCCAACGGCTACAGACAATAGCAGCCGCTGGGGAGTGTAAATTAACCCTCTCAAGCCACCCCCAGACCCCCCCTGTATACCTGGAGGCTCTACCGGCTTTCAAAATGAAAGCCGCGATGGTCGTGATGTTCCCAATGTTCCGATGGTCGCAATGTTCCCGATTGATGTTTCGATGATTGAAAAATATTTAAAAAATATATTTTTATTTTTTTTAACTAAAATCATTTGGGAAAGGGTTAAATTCATGTTTGTTCTTCACCTAAATTACTCATAAAATAAACCCGACAATTTCGGAGCGGTTTTTGGCAAAATAAATCGTCAGTTAAGTGGTTAATGCAGCGATGCGTTTAACAACGTGTAAGATCAGCACAAGTGATTCCGTTTTGCGTAATTACTCTTTTAAATGATCTGGCAGGGAATTGGGAATATATGAATGCATTCAAGCTTGTGTGGTGAGTCGCAAGGCTTTTAATCCATGCAAATTAACCAAAAGCTTACACCACCTTGGAGGTGGCAGAAAACAGTTATTTCGTGAAATGTTAATGAAATCCTTTGTTACAGGTAAGTGTAATAACACTGCAAGTAATTTACAATGCATGTAGATATGAAAACGTGATGTGATTGATAAAAAAAAGAATAGAATTACAATGTTTGCTACATATATTAAAGGCAACCTGCAATACCAGGCATGCTGGGGCTTGTAGTTATACACAAAAGGTTGCATAGTAATGGTTTGCTTTTGAAGCTATGAAGCAGGGCTGTATAATGCAACTTATTGTCCCCCAGTTATTGAGGAACTACAGATCCCACAATGCCTGATGTGGTTACACAACATCAGAAGCTTGTCAGGGTGGGAGCGGAGTTTTCTTTGGAAATATCATTAGCTCTGAATGTGCAATAGTAGGGGAGGCACAGTGCTGCAAGTATGGCGGTACGGGGCGGTACGCCATACCGGTAAGAAATTCCCAGCCGGTACGCCGTACCGCCGGACCGTCCACCATACCTGCCTCCCACTGGTTGCTATGTGAGGGGAGGAGAGCGCAGCGCCTCTCCTGCCCCTCGATTCTCTGGAATGGATTGTCCGGTCTCCGGCGGCTGCAGTGGGGTGAATCTCGTAAGGCACCGGTTTGCTAGCCAATCAGAGCTCGCGGACCGGCAAACAACAGCTCCTGATTGGCTGCCGGTCCACGAGCTCTGATTGGCTAACGAACCGGCGCCTCATGTGAGATACCCGCCGCCGGAGCTGCAGAGACCGGACTTCACGAGCATTGAGGGGCAGGAGAGGTGCTGCGCTCTCCTCCCCTCACACAGCAGAAACAAGATGCAGCGGTGAGCAGAGGGGAGCACTGTATATTTGACACTGTGGGGGCATTTGTGTATCTGGTACTGTGGGCGCATTTGTTTATCTGGCACTGTGGGGGCATTTATATATCTGGCACTGTGGGGGCATTTGTGTATCTGGCACTGTGGGGCAATGTATATCTGGCACTGTGGGGGCATTTGTGTATCTGGCACTGTGGGGAAATTTGTGTATCTGGCACTGTGGGGCAATGTGTATCTGACACTGGGGCATTTGTGTATCTGGCACTGTGGGGCAATGTGTATCTAGCACTGTGGGGGCAATTGTGTTTTTGGCACTGTGGAGGCATTTGTGTACCTGGCACTCTGGGGCATTTGTGTATCTGGCACTCTGGGGCAATGTGTATCTGGCACTCTGGGGCAATGTGTATCTGGCACTCTGGGGCAATGTATATCTGGCACTATTGGGTCATATGTGTATCTGCTCCCCATATCTGTATCATGCCCCCATTTTCATTGGCCACGCACCATGCAGCATTTGACCACATTTTTGGCGCGTGCACAGTGCCTATAAGACATTTTTTCTACTTGCACCACTGGGGAGGCAGCAGGGAATGATGTATATTCCATCTGTGCAGAATTGTAACCATCACTGCTCTGTGGCACCTGCATTTGGAATGCAGGCTACCTAGAACGAAACCCTAGAGCCTAGAAAGCCACCTATAGCATTCTTAGGATGCTCGTCTGCAATGTTATTGTAAATCAGCGGATCTATGCGTTGAGACCTTGTGCCATCACAGCCAGTCTTTTAACACAATGTAAAGTGGTCTGTGTGCAAATCACTGGGGAGAACTGCAGAAGCGTGTCTTTACTAACAGCAATCATGCTGAACCATGGCTGAAGAGGCACTTCCTGTATAATAAACACTTCCTGTGCAACAAACACCTCCTGTATGACAAGTGGATAGCAATGATGCAATTCACATACAGCATACATCTCCAGTTCCTCAACTTCTCCCTGGTCCTGACTCCTGACTGCAAGTTTCCACAGAGTGCTGAACTTGTTCCTGGTCTCTGTGGCCTATATTTGGCCCATTTTTGCCCTGCACCTGAGCCACTGTGATTTGGCTGCTTTCTGCAATACAATGAAAAGAACTCATATGTAAAAGCTTAGGACTGTTATGATTATCCGTCTCCTCATTGCTTGCTGAGTCATCTCCCTTTTTAATAGGGGTGAGTGTAGTGAACTGGATTGGTGAAGGGGGACACAAACCGATAGCATGCACAGCGCCTAATTTGGTCTTAATCCTCTGATAGTAAGGCAGCAGTTGAAGCCGGAGAAAAACGGGACTAGAGTGGGCATAAACAGCAGCTGGATGGAGAAGAACAGTGTGTCCCTCCATCATCCATGCAATGCCAGGGCATCTTTAAGGAAAGGGACACTTTGTTTATGTGAAGCGGCCAGATGGAGAGGAGTGAGGCACTGAGCTGCAGAATAATAGAGCGACAATTTATTTGCTGACAATCATTATTCCGACACCATATGGTCGACATGCATTAAGTCAACAGGTACATAAGGTTGACAGGTACAAAAGGCCGACAGATGAAAAGTTGACAGTGCATAAAGTTGACAGGTTCAAAAGTTTGGCGTGAATATGGTTGACACATTGTGACAAACCAGAATGTTTGTCACAATGGAGGCATGTCCAGTGCTTCACAATCTGTTGGGCTGCCTTCCGTTCCTCTCCGTAGTGTATGGATGCCATTTGCAGTGTGCACAGTAACCAATCACTGCTGCTCTGCTCCCCAACCCACCTCTCACTGCTCTGTAGAGCAGCTAGAGTAAAGTGTCCCCCAACTCCCCCTCGCTATGCAGAGCAGCGATTGCAAAGTGTCCCCCAAACCCCCCCCCCCCCCCAGTGCAGAGCAGCAATGGCAAAGTGTCCCCCCCCCACTGCTATGCAGAACAGTGAGGGCAAAGTGTCCCCCAATACCCCCCCCCCCACTGCTATGGAGGACAGCAATGACACAGGGTCATCCCCCCCCCCCTGCTATGCAGAGCAGCAGTGACAATGTGTCCCTCAATCTCCATCTCAAATGCTGTGCAGAGCAGCAGTTACAAAGTGCCCCCCCCCCCCCCCTCCACACACACACACACACTGCTATGCAGAGCAGCGGTAACAAAGTTTCCCTCAACCACGTCCCCATAGAAGGAACAGCAAGGCAGTGCCCGAAAAACAGGACTGTCCTACTGGAATCAGGACATTTGAGAGGTATGACGCAAGTGTTGGTATCAGTAAATTAGCACCTACAGATGAGTCCTTGCTCATCCTTGCCACTTTCCGTGACAACAGAGGTATTTAAAGAGAGGGAGGGGCCCATGTGCAGGCTACGATCTGGCCCCCTCCTATCTGGCAGGGCAGTAGACTCTGGCATTGTGCAAGAATCTACTGCGCTTGTGCAGGACTCCGGAATCATGGCGTTCGTGCCGTGTTCCCAGGGACATCTCTACTGCGCATGCACAAATCACCAGAAAATGACTGTGGCAGACATTTTCCCAGTGATATTTGCAGCTCTGCAGCCAGCGCCGGGCTGACCTTACAGTAAGTTTAATTAAAGGTGTGCAGGGTGAGCAGTGTGTGGGGCCCCTGTACCCAGAGGCCCATGTGTACTGCACACCATTATAGATACGCCAGAGCATGGCATTCACGGGTTGTTTGCACCCACAAACCTGTGTAAAACTGCTCCTTGACATTACCCATAGCATCCAATAAGAAATTAGCTTTCAGCTATCTAGTTTAGTCAGAGTAATAAAAGCCAACATATGACTGGTTGCTAGCACACATTCTATTTCTACTACTGCAGCTCAAATAAAGAGGTTTCCATTTACAATAATTTTGACTTGTATTTATGACATATGATTTACAATTCTCTATCATTTTATGCTATTTTTCTCCTTACCGTTGTTTAATTCTATACTTTGACACATTTTAATAATTTTGATTGCCAACTGTTTTCTTTATTTTATGCTTATCAGACAAATGTGTTATGGAACTATTTCTTTTTCAAGAATATAAACAAAAACTATTTAATAATATGTGTGTTGCGAATGCGAGGGAAACGAAGCTATTTTTGCTTTAGGCCAATTTTTTATCAGCTTCATTTTATGCTTGATCAAAGATGCTGAAAATAATTGAATGTAAATTAATCCTACAGAAGTCTGCTGATAAATGCTGTAGTCATTTTAATATTGCAACATGCAAAATATACTGTATTTACGGTTTACTGTTTTTATTACATTTTCATCTTGCTGTCTGTCCAACTGCCTTTGCTGCTTTTTCTCTTTCAATTTAGCAGCTACTAACACCCCCCTAAGAACAAACGTTTCAAGAATGTGGTCGGAAATAAGGGAACAGTAGACAAAATTAATACAGGTTCAGTATCCCATATCCAAATATTCCGAAACACGGAATATTCTGAAATACAGACTTTTTTGAGTGAGCGTGAGATAGTGAAACCTTTGTTTTCTGATGACTCAATGTACACAAACTTTGTTTAATGCACAAAGTTATTAAAAATATTGTATTAAATGACCTTCAGGCTGTGTGTATAAGGTGTATATGAAACATAAATGAATTGTGTGAATGTACACACACTTTGTTTAATGCACAGTTATAAAAAATATTGGCTAAAATGACCTTCAGGCTGGGTGTATAAGGTGTATATGAAACATAAATGCATTCTGTGCTTATATTTAGGTCCCATCACCATGATATCTCATTATGGTAGGCAATTATTCCAAAATACGGAAAAATCCCATATCCAAAATACCTCTGGTCCCAAGCATTTTGGATAAGGGAGACTCAACCTGTATAAGATACAGTACATACACGCTCATCTATACATTTGGCCAGGGTAGACCTTGCCAAACAAATATCCTCAACACAAACTGATTAATGACATACAGGGGGGGGGGGGGGGGGGTTCTTATACAGCGCAACAAATTCCATTGCACTTTACAATTGAAAGCAACAGTGCTACAACAAAACTGGGTTAATAACAGACAGTCATAGAGGTAGGAGGGCCCTGCTCGCAAGCTTACAATCTATACTCAAATAGGTATTGATACTCAAGGATAGGTGCTATCTATTGCATAATGGTCCACCAGATAGCAAAGGTTCTTGGTAGGCTGTATGAAATGGTCACACAGTAATGTTGGCCTGGGGTCAGAAGGATGTGAACATGAAGAGAGAGAAATATGTGAGGATATGTGTGGACTGTACAGTGGGGATATAATTGGATAGGACAATTTATGAAGGTTATGTGGGCGGTTCCGGAATTTGATAAGCTTGCCTGAAGAGGTGAGTTTTCAGGGAATGCTTGAAGGTTTGGAGACTAGAGGAGAGTCTTATTGTGTGTGGGAAGGCATGGCACAGAGTGGGTGCAGCCCGAAGAAAGTCCTGCACTCGTGAATGAGAGTGAGTAATGAGTGTGGACCCAAAGCACAAATATTTTTTGTGACATTGTGCATCTATTTGTGTGTGATTGCACCCAGGTATACAGGCGAGTGTAACACCCCTGGGGTCCGATCCAGGTCCTAGCAGCCTCAGACCCTTTCACATTGCAGTTTCGACCCGGATTATTCCCCGGTTGGTGCCTTTCACACTGAACCCAGGTTACCCATGTTAAACACTTGACTTAAAATGGACTTTTGTAGTTCACATTGATTGATTTATTTATTTATTATTTATTAACAGTTTCTTATATAGCGCAGCAAATTCCGTTGCGCTTTACAATTGGAAATAACAATGATATAACAAACTGGGTGATAACAAACAGTCAAAGAGGTAGGAAGGCCCTGCTCGCAAGCTTACAATATATAGGGAAAATAAGAATTTACTCACCGGTAATTCTATTTCTCGTAGTCCGTAGTGGATGCTGGGAACTCCGTAAGGACCATGGGGAATAGCGGGCTCCGAAGGAGGCTGGGCACTCTAGAAAGATCTTAGACTACCTGGTGTGCACTGGCTCCTCCCACTATGACCCTCATCCAAGCCTCAGTTAGGTACTGTGCCCGGACGAGCGTACACAATAAGGAAGGATTTTGAATCCCGGGTAAGACTCATACCAGCCACACCAATCACACCGTACAACTCGTGATATGAAACACAGTTAACAGTATGAAACAATAGAGCCTCTCAACAGATGGCTCAACAATAACCCGATTTAGTTAACATTAACTATGTACAAGTATTGCAGATAAACCGCACTTGGGATGGGCGCCCAGCATCCACTACGGACTACGAGAAATAGAATTACCGGTGAGTAAATTCTTATTTTCTCTAACGTCCTAGTGGATGCTGGGAACTCCGTAAGGACCATGGGGATTATACCAAAGCTCCCAAACGGGCGGGAGAGTGCGGATGACTCTGCAGCACCGAATGAGAGAACTCCAGGTCCTCCTCAGCCAGGGTATCAAATTTGTAGAATTTTGCAAACGTGTTTGCCCCTGACCAAGTAGCTGCTCAGCAAAGTTGTAAAGCCGAGACCCCTTGGGCAGCCGCCCAAGATGAGCCCACCTTCCTTGTGGAATGGGCATTGACAGATTTTGGCTGTGGCAGGCCTGCCACAGTATGTGCAAGCTGAATTGTACTACAAATCCAACGAGCAATAGTCTGCTTAGAAGCAGGAGCACCCAGCTTGTTGGGTGCATACAGGATAAACAGCGAGTCAGATTTTCTGACTCCAGCCGTCCTGGAAACATATATTTTCAGGGCCCTGACAACGTCTAGCAACTTGGAGTCCTCCAAATCCTTAGTAGCCGCAGGCACCACAATAGGCTGGTTCAGGTGAAACGCTGACACCACCTTAGGGAGAAACTGGGGACGAGTCCTCAATTCTGCCCTATCCATATGGAAAATCAGATAAGGGCTTTTACATGATAAAGCCGCCAACTCTGACACTCGCCTGGCTGAAGCCAAGGCCAATAACATGACCACTTTCCACGTGAGATATTTCAGATCCACGGTTTTAATTGCTCAAACCAATGAGATTTTAAGAAACTCAACATCACGTTGAGATCCCAAGGTGCCACAGGAGGCACAAATGGGGGCTGAATATGCAGCACTCCTTTCACAAATGTCTGAACTTCAGGTACTGAAGCTAGTTCTTTTTGAAAGAAAATCGACAGAGCCGAGATCTGTACCTTAATGGAGCCCAGTTTTAGGCCCATATTCACTCCTGCTTGCAGGAAATGCAGAAATCGACCTAGTTGAAATTCCTCTGTTGGGGCCTTTTTGGCCTCGCACCATGCAACATATTTCCGCCATATGCAGTGATAATGCTTTGCCGTAACATCTTTCCTGGCTTTAATAAGCGTAGGAATGACTTCCTCCGGAATGCCCTTTTCCTTCAGGATCCGGCGTTCAACCGCCATGCCGTCAAACGCAGCCGCGGTAAGTCTTGGAACAGACAGGGGCCCTGCTGCAGAAGGTCCTGTCTGAGCGGCAGAGACCACGGGTCCTCTGAGATCATCTCTTGAAGTTCCGGGTACCACGCTCTTCTCGGCCAATCCGGAACCACGAGAATTGTGTTTACTCCTCGCTTTCTTATTATTCTCAATACCTTTGGTATGAGAGGTAGAGGAGGGAACACATAAACTGACCGGTACACCCACGGTGTCACTAGAGCGTCCACAGCTATCGCCTGAGGGTCTCTTGACCTGGCGCAATACTTCTCTAGTTTTTTGTTTAGGCGGGACGCCATCATGTCCACCTGTGGACGACCCCATTGATTTACAATCATTTGGAAGACTTCTGGATGAAGTCCCCACTCTCCCGGGTGGATGTCGTGCCTGCTGAGAAAGTCTGCTTCCCAGTTGTCCACTCCCGGGATGAACACTGCTGACAGTGCTAGTACATGATTCTCCGCCCATCTGAGAATTTTTGTGGCTTCTGCCATCGCCGTCCTGCTTCTTGTGCCGCCATGTCGATTCACATGGGCGACTGCCGTGATGTTGTCTGACTGGATCAGCACCGGCTGGTGTAGGAGCAGGGATTTTGCTTGACTTAGGGCATTGTAAATGGCCCTTAGTTCCAGAATATTTATATGTAGGGCAGTCTCCTGACTTGACCATAGTCCTTGGAAATTTCTTCCCTTTGTGACTGCCCCCCAGCCTCGTAGGCTGGCATCCGTGGTCACCAGGACCCAGTCCTGTATGCCGAATCTGCGGCCCTCCAGAAGATGAGCACTGTGCAGCCACCACAGAAGAGACACCCTGGTTCGTGGAGACAGGGTTATTAAACGATGCATCTGAAGATGCGATCCGGACCACTTGTCCAACAGGTCCCACTGAAAAATCCTGGCATGGAACCTGCCGAATGGAATTGCTTCGTAAGAAGCTACCATCTTTCCCAGGACCCGCGTGCAGTGATGCACCGATACCTGTTTTGGTTTTAGGAGGTCTCTGACTAGAGAAGACAACTCCCTGGCTTTCTCCTCCGGGAGAAACACTTTTTTCTGGGCCGTGTCCAGAATCATTCCCAGGAACATTAGACGTGTCGTGGGGACCAGCTGTGACTTTGGGATATTCAGAATCCAGCCGTGCTGGCTCAGCACTTCCTGAGATAGTGCTACTCCCACTAACAACTGTTCCTTGGATCGTGCCTTTATTAGGAGATCGTCCAAGTATGGGATAATTAAAACTCCCTTTTTTCGAAGGAGTATCATCATTTCCGCCATAACCTTGGTAAATACCCTCGGTGCCGTGCAGAGTCCAAACCGCAGCGTCTGGAATTGGTAATGGCAGTCCTGTACCACAAATCTGAGGTACTCCTGGTGAGAATTGTAAATGGGGATATGCAGGTAAGCATCCTTGATGTCCAGGGATACCATGTAATCCCCCTCGTCCAGGCTTGCAATAACCGCCCTGAGCGATTCCATCTTGAACTTGAATTTTTTTATGTATGTGTTCAAGGATTTCAAATTTAAAATGGGTCTCACCGAACCGTCCGGTTTCGGCACCACAAATAGTGTGGAATAGTAACCCCGGCCTTGTTGAAGTAGGGGTACCTTGATTATCACCTGCTGGGAATACAGCTTGTGAATCGCTGCTAGCACCGCCTCCCTGTCTGAGGGAGCAATCGGCAAGGCGGATTTTAGGAAACGGCGGGGTGGAGTCGCCTCGAATTCCAGCCTGTATCCCTGAGATACTATTTGAAGGATCCAGGGATCCACCTGTGAGCGGGCCCACTGATCGCTGAAATTCCTGAGGCGGGCCCCCACCGTACCTGGCTCCGCCTGTGAAGCCCCACCGTCATGCGGCGGACTTGGAAGCGGAAGCGGGGGAGGACTTTTGTTCCTGGGAACCTGCTGTTTGCTGCAGCCTTTTTCCCCTGCCTCTGCCTCTTGACAGAAAAGACCCTCCTTTTCCCCGCTTGTTTTTCTGGGACCGAAAGGACTGAACCTGATAAAATGGCGCCTTCTTAGGCTGTGAGGGGACATGGGGTAAAAATGCTGACTTCCCAGACGTTGCTGTGGAAACTAGGTCGGAGAGACCATCCCCAAATAATTCCTCCCCCTTATAAGGCAAAACTTCCATGTGCCTTTTGGAATCTGCATCTCCAGTCCACTGGCGAGTCCATAAGCATCTCCTAGCAGAGATAGATAATGCACTTATTTTAGATGCCAGCCGGCAGATTTCCCTCTGTGCATCTCTCATGTATAAGACTGAGTCTTTTATATGGTCAATTGTTAGCAGGATCGTGTCTCTGTCTAACGTGTCAATATTTTCTGACAGTTTATCTGACCACGCAGCGGCAGCACTGCACATCCATGCTGACGCAATAGCTGGTCTGAGTATAATGCCTGAGTGTGTATATACAGACTTCAGGATCGCCTCCTGCTTTCTATCAGCAGGTTCCTTAAGGGCGGCCGTATCCTGGGACGGTAGTGCCACCTTTTTAGACAAACGTGTGAGCGCTTTATCCACCCTCGGGGGTGTTTCCCAACGTAACCTATCCTCTGGCGGGAAAGGGAACGCCATTAGTAGCTTCTTAGGAATTACCAATTTCTTATCAGGGGAAGCCCACGCTTCTTCACACACTTCATTTAATTCATCTGACGGGGGAAAAACTACAGGTAGTTTTTTCTCCCCAAACATAATACCCTTTTTTGTGGTACCTGGATGTAAATCAGAAATATTTAACACCTCTTTCATTGCCTCAATCATGCAGTGAATGGCCTTAACGGGCATTAAATTTGACTCATCGTCGTCGACACTGGTGTCAGTATCCGTGTCGACATCTACTTGTGCCACCTGAGATAACGGGCGTTTCAGAGCCCCTGATGACTTTTGAGACACCTGGACAGGCACGAGCTGAAGACTCGGCTGTCCCACAGTCGGCATGTCGTCAAATTTTTTATGTAAGGAGTCTATAGTCGTGCACTCATTTCCTGCCATAATACCATCCACTCAGGTGTCTGACCCCCAGGGGGTGACATCCCTGCTAAAGGCATCTGCTCCCCCTCCACATCATTATCCTCCTCAAACATGTCGACACAGCCGTACCGACACACTCCACACACACAGGGAATGCTCAAATAGAGGACAGGACCCACAAAAGCCCTTTGGGGGGACAGAGTAAGAGTATGCCAGCACACACCAGAGCGCTATATATATACAGGGACTAACTGAGTTATGTCCCTAATAGCTGCTTTTTATATAATATACTGTATACAGTGCCAATTTTAATGCCCCCCCTCTCTTTTCCCTCTTACTGTACTGTAGAATTGCAGGGAAGAGCCAGGGAGCTTCCTTCCAGCCGAGCTGTGAGGGAAAAAATGGCGCCAGTGCGCTGAGGAGATAGGCTCCGCCCCTTTTTCGCGGCCTATTCTCCCGCTTTTTATGGGATTCTGGCAGAGGTATTTACCTCATATATAGCCCCAGGGGCTATATATTGAGGTATTTTAGCCAGCCAAGGTGTTTTTATTGCTGCCTCAGGGCGCCCCCCCCCAGCGCCCTGCACCCTCAGTGACCGGAGTGTGAAGTGTGTATGAGGAGCAATGGCGCACAGCTGCAGTGCTGTGCGCTACCTTGGTGAAGACAGGATGTCTTCATGCCGCCGATTTTCCGGACCATCTTCTTGCTTCTGGCTCTGTAAGGGGGACGGCGGCGCGGCTCCGGGACCGAACATCAAGGCTGGGCCTGCGGTCAATCCCTCTGGAGCTAATGGTGTCCAGTAGCCTAAGAAGCCCAATCCGGCTGCAAGCAGGCGAGTTCGCTTCTTCTCCCCTTAGTCCCTCGCTGCAGTGAGCCTGTTGCCAGCAGGTCTCACTGAAAATAACAAATTCTAAGACTATAACTTTCTAAGAGCTCAGGAGAGCCCCTAGTGTGCATCCAACCTCGGCCGGGCACGAAATCTAACTGAGGCTTGGAGGAGGGTCATAGTGGGAGGAGCCAGTGCACACCAGGTAGTCTAAGATCTTTCTAGAGTGCCCAGCCTCCTTCGGAGCCCGCTATTCCCCATGGTCCTTACGGAGTTCCCAGCATCCACTAGGACGTTAGAGAAATAGGCATGTATACACAAGGAAAGGTGCTATCTATTGCATAGTTGTCCGCCAGATTGCAAAGGTTCTTGGTAGAGATGAGTGGGTTCGGTTCTCCGAGATCCGAACCCCCTCGAACTTCACCTATTTTACACGGTTCCGAGGCAGCCTCGGATCTACCTGCCTTGCCCGGTTAACCCAAACGCGCCCGAACGTCATCATCCCGCTGTCGGATTCTCGCGAGATTCGTATCCTATATAAAAGGCCGCGCGTCGCCGCCATTTTCACTCGTGCATTGGAGATTGAACGGAGAGGACGAGGCTACGTTCTCTGCCTGAAAAGCTCCATATCTGTGCTCAGTGTGCTGCAAATATCTGTGCTCAGTGTGCTGAAAATATCTGTGCTCAGTGTGCTGAAAATATCTACATTCACTGCCTGAAAACGCTCCATATCTGTGCTCAGTGTGCTGCAAATATCTGTGCTCAGTGTGCTGTAAATATCTACCTTCTCTGCCTGAAAATCTCCATATCTGTGCTCAGTGTGCTGCAAATATCTGTGCTCAGTGTGCTTCATTTTGGTGACCAACTGTATATAGTTGTACAGTACAGTAGGCCATTGCTGTATCTTGCAGCTCTGTGTCACTGCAAGTATCCATTCCATATCTGTGCTGCATTTTTGTGAGCAGTATATAGTAGGATAGTGCAGCATTTTAGTGACCAGCAGTATACATATATAGTACAGTACAGTAGGCCATTGCTGTATCTTGCAGCTCTGTGTCACTGCAAGTAGCCATTCCATATCTGTGCTGCATTTTTGTGAGCAGTATATATAGCAGTACAGTGCAGCATTTTGGTGACCAACAGTATATAGTTGTACAGTACAGTAGGCCATTGCTGTATCTTGCAGCTCTGTGTCACTGCAAGTATCCATTCAATATCTGTGCTGCATTATTGTGAGCAGTATATAGTAGGACAGCGCAGCATTTTGGTGACCAGCAGTATACATATATAGTACAGTACAGTAGGCCATTGCTGTATCTTGCAGCTCTGTGTCACTTCTAGTATCCTGATCAGTGCTCAATATCTGCTGCATTGTTGTGACCAGTATGTATACTGTACTGTGCGACGTGTGTTATACACCTGGTGATTACTGATAATACATCCTGTAATCTGTACTGAGCGATGTGTGAGATACACCTGGGGATTATACAGCCTGTATACTATACTGAGCGATGTGTGAGATACACCTGGTGATTATACACCCTATATTATTATTATTATTATCCTTTATTTATATGGCGCCACAAGGGTTCCGCAGCACCCAATTACAGAGTACATAAATAATCAAACAGGAAAAACAGCAATTTACAGTTGATGACAGTATAGGACAAGTACAGGGTAAATAAACATAGTTACATCAGCAGATGACACTGGAATAAGTATCAGGTGGCAGAAGACTGCTGGATGTGGTACAGTTGAAGATTATTAAAGTAAGACAAAGGATAAGCACATGAGGGAAGAGGGCCCTGCTCGTGAGAGCTTACAATCTAAAGGGGAGGGGTAGACAAACATGGGTGAAACAGATGGGGTACATAGAGAACGTGGAACAGAGGGTTAGGATGAGATTTGGCTGGGTTTGGTGAAGAAGTGGACCCCCAAAAGGCACAAGTCAATACTTAACATTGCAACATTTTACTGGGCTATGCAGGAGAAAATTAAAAATAGGTGAAAAAATAAAAATAAAAAAAAGAATCGATAACTTCTACCGCTTTCAAAAAGGTCAATGGAAGCTGAAATAATGGACAACTACCTCTGGGAAGGGATTGTGGATTCGCAGGAATATCTGAGCATTTCTGTAATCAGAAAGCAGCGACTTTCTACAAATGTTTACGAATAATTCCAGTGATTTTGTCATTTTCTTCCAGTGATTTGGACCAATAATACCATTGATTAGAACGAATAATTCCAGTGATTTTGTCATTTTCTTCCAGTGATTTGGACCAATAATACCATTGATTAGAACGAATAATTCCAGCGATTTTGTCATTTTCTTCCAGTGATTTGGACCAATAATACCATTGATTAGAATGAATAATTCCGGTGATATTGAGGTGTTTGTGTCGCTTAGCTTAGCCGTCCAGCAACCACAGTGCACCTCTTTTTCTCTTTTCTTTGCATCATGTGCTGTTTGGGGCCAATTTTTTTAAGTGCCATCCTGTCTGACACTGCAGTGCCACTCCTATATGGGCCAGGTGTTTGTGCCCCCCTCTTGGGTCGCTTTGCTTAGTCATGCAGCGACCTCGGTGCAAATTTTAGGACAAAAATAGTATTGTGAGGTGTGAGGTGTTCAGAATAGACTGGAAATGAGTGGAAATTGTGGTTATTGAGGTTAATAACACTATAGGATCAAAATTACCCCCAAATTCTATGATTTAAGCTGTTTTTGAGAGGTTTTTGGCAAAAAAACACAGAATCCAAAACACACCCGAATCCAACAAAAAATTTTCAGGGAAGTTTTGCCAAAACGCGTCCGAAACCAAAACACAAAACCCGAAAAATTTCCAGTGCACATCTCTAGTTCTTGGTGGGCTGTATGATATGGTCATACAGCAATGATGAACCGGGTTTGAGAGGAAGGGAAAGTGAAGAATGAGAAGACATGTGAGGATATGCGTGGACTGTACAGAGTGGATGCAATTTGATAGGAAGGTTTATGAAAGTTATGTGGGCGGTTCTGGAATTTGATATGCTTGCCTAAAGAGGTGAGTTTTCAGGGAACGCTTGAAGGTTTGGAGACTAGAGGAGAGTCTTATTGTGCGTGGTAGGGCATTCCACAGAGTGGGTGCAGCCCGATGAAAGTCCTGCAATCGTGAGTGGGAGCGAGTAATGAGTGTGGATGAGACGCAGGTCTTGTGAAGAGTGAAGAGGTCTGGTTGGAAGATATTTTGAGATAAGCGAAGTGATGTATGTTGGTGTAGTTTGGTTAATGGCCTTGTGTGTGAGTAAAAGTATTTTATATTGAATGCGGTAGAATACAGGTAACCAATGGAGGGACTGATAGAGTGGATCTGCAGACGATGAACGTCTAGCGAGGAAGATTAGCCTCGCCGCTGCATTCAGAATGGATTGTAGTGGTGAGAGTCTCGTTTTGGGAAGACCAGTTAAGAGACTATTGCAATAATCAATGCGGGAGATAATGAGAGCGTGGATTATAGTTTTATCAGTGTCTTGTGTAAGGTATGGTCGTATTTTGGATATGTTTTTTAGAGCATGTAACATGATCTTGAGACAGATTGAATGTGGGGAACAAAGGATAGATCAGAGTCAAGGATGACACCTAGGCAGCGAGCTTGTGGGGTAGGGTAGATAGTCGAGTTTTCAACAGTGATAGAGATATCAGGTTGGTACCTACTATTGGCCGGTGGAAATATAATTAACTCTGTCTTTGAAATATTAATTTTGAGGTGGCATTCAGTGACACGGTTCTGTACAGATAGGGACAAGTCAGGGGAAGAAAGGTAGATTTGAGTATCATCTGCGTACAGATGATACTGAAATCCAAAAGAGCTGATTAGTTTACCAAGAGATGAGTTATAGATAAAGAAAACCAGAGGACCCAAACCTGAGCCTTGCGGTACTCCAACTGAAAGAGGTAGTGAAGAGGAGGTAGATTCAGAGAAGCGAGCACTGAAGGAGCGATTAGATAAGTAGGATAGGAACCAAGAAAGGACTGTGTCTTTAAGACCTAGAGATTGTAGTGTTTGTATGAGAAGAGAGTGGTCAACAGTGTCAAAGGCAGCAGATAGATCTAGAAGAATAAGTAGTGAGTAATGGACTTTAGACTTCGTAGTGTCCAAATCATTAACCACTTTAGTCAGTGCTGTCTCTGTGGAGTGTTGGGAACGGAAGCCTGACTGAAGTGGGTCCAATAAAGTGTATGAGTTAAGAAAGTGTGTGAGTCGAGTGTAGGCAAGTCTTTCAAGTAGCTTAGAGAGACAAGGGAGCTGAGAGATAGGGCGGTAGTTTGAGAGAGCATTAGGGTCAGAATTTTATTTTTTTAAATGGGAGTAATCACTGCATGCTTAAAGAGTGAAGGAAAAATACCAGTAGAGAGAGAGATTACAGATGTTAGTTAAGGTAGGGATGAGCACCAGAGACAGAGCTTTACTTATTTGTGAGGGTACAGGATCAAGAGGAGAGGTAGTAGAGAAGCAGGATGAGAAGAGTGATGATACTTCATCTTCATTTGTGGGATCAAATGAAGAGAGAGTGCCAGAGGGTTCAGGTAAAGAACGGAGCAGGTCACTGGCTGCCGAAGAGCATACCATTTCATCTCGGATCTTATCAATCTTGTCCTTGAAGTAGGAAGCAAGATCCTGTGCCTTGATAGTGGCTGGTGGGGTAGGTGAGGGAGGATTCAGAAGTGATTTAAATGTATTAAAGAGTCATTTGGGGTTAGAGGCTTGAGCAGAGATAAGAGTTTGGAAATATGTTTTTTTGGCAGTGTCCAGGGCATTTCTATAAGAGTGGTAGACAGTCTTATATGTGAGGAAGTCACTTGAAATACAAGATTTACGCCACTGACGTTCAAGTTTTCGTGTGAGTTTTTGTAGTTGTCTTGTTAATTTGGAATGCCATGGTTGACATCTAGGCCTACGTGGAGTGTGACGTGTAGCTGGAGCCACTTCATCAAGGGCTAGTTCTAGAGTCTCGTTCAGGTGTGATCCAGCCATCTCAGGAGAGGTAAGTGCAGAAATAGGTGAAAGCAGTTGTTGGAGTGAAGTGGAAAGTTCTTGAAGATTAATTGTGTTAATATTTCTGTGGGTTTGAGGAAGATTGGAGGACTTCAGCAACACAGGGTTTGAAATAATGGAGGAGAGCATGCAGGTGATAAGGTTGTGATCTGAGGGGGAAAGGAGTGTTAGTAACTTCAGAGACGGAGCATAGTCTGGTGAATACTAGATCAAGGCAGTGGCCCTCCTGATGAGTAGAGGAGTCAGTCCATTAGGAGAGGCCAAGAGTGGAGGTTAGAGAGAGTAGTTTAGAGGCGTGAGCAGCAAATTTTGGACAATCAATAGCAATATTGAAATCACCCATGATAATGGTGGAGATGTCAGAGGATAGGAAGTTAGGAAGCCAGGCAGAAAGATCTTCCAGAAATTGTTTGGGATGCCCAGGTGGGCGGTAGATAGCTGCAACACGCAGAGAGAAAGGAGAGTAAACCCTAATGATGCAAATGTGAGTGATGGAACCTGTGGTAGAACAGTGTATGCGAAAGATTGGGAAAGTAAAAGTCCAACTCCTCCTCCTTTATAGTTACCAGGCCTGGAGGTGTGTGTAAAGTGGAGACCACCATGTGCCAGTGCTGCTGTGGAGGCTGTGTCAGATTGTGTGAACCAGGTTTCTGTTATAGCCAGCAGATTGATGTTGTTGGATATAAAGAGGTCATGGATGAATGTTAATTTGTTACAAACAGAGCGTGCATTCCATAAGGCAAATTTTAGTGATCTGGAGGGTGATGGAAGACATGTGATGTTTATGAGGTTAGCTGGATTTCTATGTTGCTGTGAATCAGGTGAATGTGAGCGATGCAAGTGGCTGGGTAAAGGAAATAAAAGGAGGGGCTGGGGACTACTCTGGGCAGACACATAAACAGCCAATCGGCACCTTTTTCTGAGACCCAGGTCGAATATCCTCTGTCAAAGGCTTTCAAACTGCACAACAACCCGGGTCTGAACCATGTTTAACCCTTCTTTTAACCTGGGTTGAAATGCCGGATTGCTTGACCCAGGTTAATCACTTTGGCGCTTCCATACTGCACCTCGACCTGGGTTGACCCGGCAACAACCCGGGTTATTTTGACGATGTGAAAGGGATATAAGAGAGGTAATTTTCTGAAAGAAAATTCTCTGACCTACTTGAATTCATGGAACACTCATTGAAGGTGGCATATCAACACTTTTACCTTGTTTGACTCCTACTTCAAAAGGAATAAAATAGCTTTTGCACGTGGGATAAAAGTGAGACAGCCTATACATCCAAATTCATCTAAGTCTCCTGCAGACGCCACCATACTACGTACTACTCTGTCATGCTAACCATGTGCTTGTTTGGTACCCCGACTCTGTGTGTGTGTGCCCCTTTAAGAGCCCATTGCTGTAGCTCTGCAGCAGCAGGAGAAAAGCTGGTGCAGGAGGAGTTAACTGAGCCCTGGGTCCGGTAACGTGGCCTGAAGAGAGGGAGCGGATTGGAAGGAGGCTGCTGGGAGAAGAGGGGAATGCTGGGAAGTCTGGAGAACGTGGTGTGTGCTGGCTGAAGGAGGAACGCGGAGCAGATTGGGAGCTGTATACTGGAGAGAGCCGCAGGACGCTGGGTGGTGAGAGCAGTGCTGCTGGAGAGAGCAGCAAAGTGTTGCTGGGGAGTGTTGCTGTAGAGCGGGTGTTGATATGCTGCAGCCAGAGATCCGGACACTGCCAGGCCAAGTACTAAGCACGGAAACCATGGCCATCTTGCAAAGGAGAATGAATAGCCAATACAGCGGGAACAGAAAGTTCGAAATACCAATCCATGGGTCTGAGTGAGTACTGTTTGATACTGACAGCTGCCCACATACCAGTGTACTGTTCAGCCTCTACAACCTGTGTTATTAGTTAGCCAGTGACTGTTAAGGGTGCAGTTAGCAGCGCCATTTTATACCAGCCAAGATCCCATAAATGAAGGTCTAAAACCAGGACTGAGTTTATGTCAAGTTCAATGGAAGTGTTAGTATTTCTGATGCAAGGAAAAGAGGCACATCTGTGCTAAAGGACTGAGTTTGTGCAACGCAGAAAGATAATCACTGCTGAAGGACTGAGCTAATTATACAAGTGTTGATTTAACCCTGCCATTACAAGAAACTGAGTTTGTTCCATACCCAAAGCTCCTTATTGTGATCTAAGTGCCATTGGTAAGAGACATTGCTATTCCGTTCGCTCTTCCTTCCTCTTTGAGAAAAAGATTTGTGCCCAATAGACATTTTGATCCCATGACTGCCCCCCAGTAACTGTGTGTTCATTTCTGCCTCATTGACATGATGTGGCACAGCAAGTTGTAACACGAGCTCCAGCGATAACTGCCAAAGAAGATACTTGTTGCCTTAGCTAGGGAAAGTTAGAAGTCAGTAGCTAAAATGACTGAAACGTATTGTCTTTATTCTTTTTGTGATCACATTGTAGAATGTAATGCACAGCATCTGATTTGATCTTACTAATTCCAATGATTTTATGTTAATTTGTGTCATTTGAATTGCTTTTCATCTTGATTCTAATAATTCTTTGTGATTCTAATAAATTGTCTTTTGCAAATTGGATGACTTTTTGTGGTGTAACAGTAGAGAAATTTGTATAATCCTGTTTTACTTATATGAAAGTATTTTTGTAATTCCTCATCCAAGTAACTTTCCTAAATCCATCATTCATCCTAACTCCAGAGTTCATTGCAGATTAATAAAAAGACTTCCTGTTGGAATTGCCGACTCACTTCTGATTCATATCAATCTCTCCTATCTCTCTGAGCATGGTACTATGAGACAAGGTACGGAGAACAACACTTAAGGGAAAAGGTCAGTCACACCTGTGATACTTCTCTCTACCACCTAGGCATACCCTACTGCACAACAAAAAATAGTGAAACAGAACCTTGTCAGCGCTTGTAACAATCCTGAAGAGATCCTCACTCCTTGGCACGATATAGCTTCAGCTCAATAGAAGGAAATTAGTATATATATAGTGAAGCACACTCTTTGATAATAAGTAACATATACAAAGATAGAATTCATAAAACATTAGGGCATATCCATGATTAAAACATTATTTCCTATAAAAACATCTATCCACAGGAGGTCAGAAATGGTAACAATTACCGGAGCTGGTGTGAACCGTGTGTAATTTGTCTGATTGAGTGTGCTCCGGATTCACTGTCACAGACTGCGTGTGTCACCGTAGTCAGGTACTGCTCCGCTCTGGCCCCCGTGTGGAAACAGATCGGGTCCAACGCGCTTACACCCCTTCTGGGGTCTTTATCAAGGTCCTCAGATACTGCATACCCTGCCAGCCCCAGGAGTGTTACACGTGCCTGTATACCTGGGTACAATCACACACAAATAGATGCACAATGGGGGTCTTTCCGAGTTGTTCGCTCATTGACGATTTTCGCAACGGAGCGATTAAGGTGAAAATGCGCATGGTACGTAGTGCGCATGCACTAAGTATTTTAGCACAAAACTTAGTAGATTTACTCACGTCCGAACAAAGAATTTCCATCGTTGAAGTGATCGGAGTGTGATTGACAGGAAGTGGGTGTTTCTGGGCGGAAACTGAGCGTTTTCTGGGAGTGTGCGGAAAAACGCAGGCGTGCCAGGATAAAACACGGCAGTGTCTGGAGAAACGGGGGAGTGGCTGGCCGAACGCAGGGCGTGTTTGTGACGTCAAACCAGGAACGAAACGGGCTGAGCTGATCGCAGTGTAGGAGTAAGTCTCGAGCTACTCAGAAACTGCTAAGAATTTTCTATTCGCAATTCTGCTAATCTTTTGTTCGCAATTCTGCTAAGCTAAGATACACTCCCAGAGGGCGGCGGCTTAGCGTGTGCAATGCTGCTAAAAGCAGCTAGCGAGCGAACAACTCGGAATGACCCCCAATGTCACGAAAGAACATTTGTGCTTTGGGCCCACACGAAAACATAAAATAATGACAGAGAAAGATTTTGTTCCTCCACTAACATGTATCAGTACTGGAAATATAATTGCTCCTATACAACAAAACGATACAGCACGGGCTGTGAATATTAAAATATGCGAAATTGCAACATAGTGGATTTTTGGCTTATACTTATTTGTCACATTATTCTCCAGGTCTTTGAACTAAGCACTGACAGTCCATGCATTCTCAGCACAGCAGCTTTACAGTACACCAGTATTACACGTCTCTCTATAGTATGAAAGGCTTTAAGGTTCATGGTCCTGACTATGGAGAGCCAGAGAGAGGACATGGTCGGTGGAGGTAGTGAGGTGGCCATGGCTCATGATATAAAAGTCTGAAGTGATTTTAGCAGCTTAGAAAAAAATGTGAAAGAGGACAGCTCTGTCATAAGATGAAGCACTGTTAGCATAAATGTGCTTTAGGCTGTAGTTTAAAGGCCCAACGAAGAAAGTTTGAGGGGACAGGAAGCTGAAAAATGCTCTCTGGCTGTTTTCTTCAATCCTTCTCACACAGAGGTCTGTTAAAGACAGCTCATGTTTTACTGCCAATCAGTGTCAGTCAACAATCCATAGCTGTCACTGCGAGGGTATGACAGTGCTGCAGAACATAATGTCTCCAAATTTAGCACAGAGATAATTGTTTTTTGTCTTCTTCATACTTTCTATTCCTTCCACCCCTCCTGTCACAAGCGACTAGTCTTAGCCTGACTGTCAGGCGCTGAGTGTGCTGCCCCACAGGCACCATAGCCCCTCACCTAATAAAATACGAATGGATTTAGTCTGTATAAAGAAATATATGTGTCTGTACAAAGACAGCCTTCGGGGCTTGTACACACATGTGCTGGGGAGGTTGATAAGAACACATAAAAATTAATATGTGATTTTTATGAACACGTGTTATGTGTTTTTGATGAATTTTCAATTTGCTTACCATTTGCAGTTTCACCGATGCAATCTACTGTACTGATCACATGCGCTAAATACATGAGACGATCAGAGGCGTAACTAGATTTTGTGGCGCCAGAGAGAGAATTGGCGCCCCCTCTCACCCATTTTTCCAATAGGGACATAGTTGCATGCCTAGTGGGGAAGGGGCATGACCAGAATGATCCCAGAGAAAGCCCATGCTATGATGCCCCATCTCACATTTTATATATATAAATCCTTTTTATACCACATTCATACACTTAACTTGAGAGCTGGTTGTTATTCAGTTACAATAACCTTTATTAAATAACACAATTAAATATACCATATGCCATACCCTGGATTCATACCTATAACCTGTAGAATTCTAATGAAACACCCTACTCATTGAGCTATTTGATCCTGCATAAAAACTATGAACACTATATGAAGCTACTGGTACTTTGTAAAAAAATAATAATCAGCATTGTAATGTAAGTGTGTGCAGTCACACATCCAATCTCTTGCAGCCACACACTACATAGATCTGCTCAGCCGCAATGCTGATCATTTTTTCACAAAGTACAATGTAAGCTTCAAATATTAAGAATTCTCTAGCTTAGAATTCTCTACCTTTCTATGCAAGGGTAGATAGCTCAATGAATAGATTGTCTGACTGCAATTCCACAGGCAATGGGTGCGAATCCTGGGTATGTCAGCATCTTGAAATGTAATGAACTGTAACAAAGAAATAGCAAGTTGAGTTCATGAATGTGTATAGGTATTTGTGACAGAAGGAATGGGGGTAGGAGACAGGAGCGGTCAGGAGATGCTGGTCTTCAAAAAGGGAAAATAAATAAAACAAGTGAAAGTAAATAAAACAGATAATTGACAAGTGCCACCAACAGTGCCTCCTACCCTGCAGCGCTATGTGCGGTGCCCCCTCCGCACACACCTAGTTTCGGCCCTGTGAGAAGTACAGCAGGGCACACTGTCGGGCTAATTCATGCTGCAAGGAAGTGGCTGTGCAATTCCGTGTAATTAGAAATCAAATGCAGCAGTAGGCGTCTGTAGTAGATAGATGCCTCCTGCATGCAATTGTGAGATCTGAGAGCTGTGGCTGAAGACACAGCCTCAGATCACCATTGTGACCATCGGTAGTCTGCGTCTGACTATGCAGACCCTGGACCCGTTATGCTTACAAAACGGGGATGACCCGCGCCTGTTTTGTACAACAGTGTCAGGCACTGCCCCCGCTTGATGCATCTTTAGATGGAACCATCAGAGGCATCATTGAAAGTTGCACCAGCAGCATTCCAGGTGCAGAATCCCCATTATTATTATTATTATTATTATTATTACATTTTATTTAAAAGGCGCCACAAGTGTTTCACAGTGCCGTAGAAACTGGGCATACAATAAAACAGTACAGGGAGACAGAACTTAACATTACAGTAAAAAAAATAACAAAAATTGAGTACAGGTAACAAAGAGCACCACAATTCTCAATACACAGTACAGCTTAGCTCCATCAGAGTATGGAATCCAACATAAGAGTCCACAACTTGTGCAGGAGACCTACAAATACCTAAATATGCCCTTTATATTAGAGATGTGAGGTTCGGTCCTTTAGAAATCCGAACCCACTCAATTATTGCGGTTCCGAATTTGTATTTTAAATCAGAATTTCAGGTTTTGGATTACATAAATGACCGCACACCCTTCATTCGACATAGATTTGCGACTGGTGCCGTGTGTGGCCAGGTAATGAATATTTGATGTACACTATTCAGAAGATAAAACTCTTATGCCATTAACAATTTATCAACTAGCGTAAACATTACATAAACTACTCTAATAAAACAAACTGCATAATGCAACACTAAGTAAAGTATAATAAATCTAAGGTTAGAACTAGGAAACTACAGATGGTGCTATAAAATATTTAGAGAAACAGAGGCAGCTATGACCGATTTGGTGCCCCGATTTATGCAATATTTTAGCTGGTGCCCCGGCTCACGTAATTATGCCACAAATTGATGATGCTCATTTCCAAACTAGCAAATGGTGCTGACGTGGTCATGCTGCTAGGAGAGGTCATGTGGTCTCCTAGTGACTCCTTCATCCATCTCCTCACTGGTGCTGATGTGATCATACTGCTAAGAGGGGTCATGTGGTCTCCTAGCGACTCCTTCATCCATCTCCTCACTGGTGCTGATGTGGCCATGCTGCTAGGAGAGGTCATGTGGTCTCCTAGCGACTCCTTCATCCATCTCCTCACTGGCGCTGATGTGGTCATACTGCTAGGAGAGGTCATGTAGTCTCCTAGAGACTCCTTCATCCATCTCCTCACTGGCGCAGATGTGGCCATGCTGCTAGAAGAGGTCATGTGGTCTCCTAGCAACTCCTTCATCCATCTCCTCACTGGCGCTGATGTGGCCATGTTGCTAGGAGAGGTCATGTGGTCTCCTAGAGACTCCTTCATCAATCTCCTCACTGGTGTTGATATGGTCTAGAAATGTATAGGGTAGCTGTCACCAAACATGATTTTATGGCTACTCCTGTCAATGTGTCTAGGGTAACATTGCCTATTTGATAACATTGCCTATGTGGATATTCCAGGAGGGTGTGCATGTACTTTTAGTTTACAGTATATTATAATACTCACCCAGTTGTATACCAACATCTTTGTTTATATCATTGCTGTTGAGTGTATATTCTTTGTTATGATACCCACCATGCTAAAGAGACATTACATTCCACACAGGGCAGCCAGTATGACGAGTTATTATCACATTATGGAGAAATAACTCATGTCGTTAATTCTTCAGACAAATAATTAGCATAGTGCCTTAGGTATGTAAAAGTGATGAAGGCACAAAGCACAGGAAGGAAGGGGAGACAAGAAAATGTTTAGTGGTTAATTATCTCCTGAATAGTAGGTGTTAATTACATTTATGCTGTTAAAAGGCTGCGCTGCTCATCTCGGAATTTTTACACCTGCCTGACAGGTACAGTGCCCTTTAAATAGATATGCGATTAAGGAAAGTGCGCACTTACATATGATGGCGCTAGAAGGAAAGCAAAATAAAAGACACTATGAGGCCAATTTATCAATGAGTTTTAGCTACTTAAAACTCATTGCGTATGATATACGGTGCTCCAGCCAATCAGCTCACAACTGTCATTTTTCAAACACAAGACAGCAGCTAATTGGCTGGAGGACCATTTATCAAAGGCAACAAGTTTTAAATAGCTAAAATTCATTGATAAATGGACCCCTATATTTTTTCTTTAATTTGCAACCTAAAGCTACTGTAGGTACACATTATACATGTTTTGGACTGACCTGACAGATATTGAGGTGTTGGCCTGATCATTGTGTAGTGTGTATGCTGCACCAGGGCCCAACGGTCAGTCTAAATCATGTAAAATCAGCTCCCGATATAGTGTGTGGCGCACACACTGTGTCATTCACGTCGTTTTGGGATTGTTCAGAAAATGCACTGTGTACGGACCTTAGCCCGATGTCTGTTGTGTAATGTACGGAGGCTATTGCTGAGATAATTTGGAATCAAAGGAAACGTTTAGAACTAAAATATTATTGGGTAGTGTGTACATATGATGTACATCGGGATCCTTTTGGTCGGCCTGAATCGGACTACATTGGGACAAATTTTATAGTGTGCGCCTAGCTTAACATGTCACGTTATTTTGTTGTTGTTTAAAAAAAAAAAAGATACATTTTATTTCCACAATTATTATGCACAGTTGTATTTATCAGCAGGAGTGCAGCCATAAACGTTTTATGTATTACTACTAGTTGGAGTACCCGGCGTTGCCCGGGATTTTAAGAATGTCTGTTTACAAAAACAAATGTAAATATTAAACACACAGTATAAATAACATTGTAGATAGCTGAATACCCGTGCTTTGCTACGGGATGAGGATGGTAAATTAGAATGATAGTTGTTCGTTAATTTACGTTGGTTGACGATCCAGTATATAGGCAAATCTTGCTTCCCTGATGCACTTTGTGTAGTGGCTGGACCCCTTTTTTGTCCTCCAAGTGACCCTGCTCTTCCCACTATACAACTCTCAGTCTGTGGCTTCCTGCTGCCTCCATTCCCTTCCTCACATCATGTCAGTGCCCCTGTGAAAATATCGATTTATTTACAGTTTCTTATATAGCGCAGCACATTATGTATCTCCTGATATACTCTGTGCTGCTGGGGGACTGTGCTACTTCCACTATATAACTCTCAGTGTGTGGGTTTGTGCTAACTCCATTCTCCTCCTCACATCATGTCACTGGCCCTGTTACATGCAGCCCTGTCATCACTGACATATCATGCATGTCCTGATATAGTCTGTGCTGCTGGCCCACCCCTAGGGGTGCTAGTGGTGTGTTACCCCCACAGTGTTTGTTCCCAGCTTGTAAGTCATATGTGTACCAAGTTTGTTGTAAATTGGTCCTGGCATTCGGAAGCTCTGCTGTCTACTGAAGTACTCTGTGCTGCTGTCCCACCCCTAGGGGTGCTAGGGGTGTCTAGCCTCCACAGAGTTTGTTCCCAGATTGTAAGTCAGATGTGTACCAATTTTGGAGTACATTGCTCCAGCAATTCCGGAGTTATGCTGTCTCCTGATATACTCTGTGCGCCCCCCCCCCCCCCTTTCCCCCTTGGGGTGTGTACTGTGTAGTATCTATGAAGATAGTTTATGTGCATTAGCTAGATGAGGTAGTGTAAATTTAAGAATCTGGCTGCACAGATCAACATGTGATCAGGATGTAGAAGGAGAGAAAAGCATAATCTTCATACTGCATGATTCATTGAAATAAAGAGATGTACATCAGGATATAACAGGGTGCTAGGGAGTAGGGATGTCTAATTGTTTTAGTTGCGTCGGCCGTGTTTTAAAACTTTTAATACGTTTGTATGTAAAATTTCACGATCCTCGCTTATAAACTGTGGATTTGTATAGAAAGACAGAAGGACAAATTTTCGCTTTTATATAGTAGACTAACTGAATAACCAAGCTTCGCTATGGAATTTAAAGAACAATGCCCATCTTTGTCAGGCCGAACCTCTGGGCTTCCTCTGATTGGTGCTGTCAAAATGCTGGTGCTGAGGAGAATAATCCGCCTCCTTCTCTGCCCTGTCCCACCTCTGATGCTGCCCTGTTCAGTGCTGTAAATGCTGGGACAACAGGACATGCTCCGCCCGCTGTATGTTAAATATGTTAGGCTTGCAGGCTGACTCTATGTCAAAGGGCCCTAGGTCTCCTTGCTTAGCTTCAAAACTACAGTATGCCTCTGCTCCCACCTGTGTGTGCCTCTGCCCCTACCTGTGTGTGCCTCTGCCCTTATCCGTAGGTGCCTCTGCTCTTACCCATATCCTTATGCCCCTACCCATGTGTGCCTCTGCCCCTACCCATGTGTGCCTCTGCCCCTACCCGTGTGTGCATCTGCCCTTACCCGTAGATGCCTCTGCTCCTACCTGTATGCCTATGCCCCTACCCGTGTGTGCCTATGTCTCTACCCGTGTGTGCCTCTGCCCCTACCCGTATGTGCCTCTATCCTGACCTGTGGGTGCCTCTGCCCTTACCTGTGTGTGCCTTTGCCCCTACCCGTGTGTGCCTTTATCCTGACCCGTGTGTGCCTCTGCCCTACCCGTGTGTGCCTCTGCCCCTACCTGTGGGTGCCTCTGCCCCTACCCGTGGGTGCCTCTACATTTACACGTGGGTGCCTCTGTGTAAATTGCTCCAGGCATTCCAGAGTTATGCCGATAAACTATGGAGTTTTACATGTCACCCCCATCCCACCCCCACCCCTAGGGGTGCTAGAGATGTCTTACCCCCCATAGTATTTTTTTCCAGTCTGTAAGTAATATGTGTACCGAGTCTGGTGTATATTGCTCCAGGCATTCCAGAATTTCTGCCCGAAGACTTTGCATTTTTACATGTCACTTCCTCCCCCCACCTCAGGGGTGCTAGGGGTGTCTTACCCCCACAGAATTTCTTTCCAGATTGTAAGTCATACGTGTTCCAAAAAAATGTGGTGTAAATTGCTCCAGGCATTCCAGAGTTATGCTGGAACCTACATACACACACACATGCATACACACACACATACACACGTCCATTGTTATATATATATAGAGATTATATTTAGTCACTCCTGATAATTGTAATGTTAAAGATATAGTTGCAAAAGGGGGCTTATCTGGGAATAAAAGGGACCCATTAATACATTTGAGCAGGAAAGAAGGCCCATCGCAAAATTTTGAAGGGAAACCATCCCTTCTTCATGATACAATTCCGCTCCTGCTCAGGCTTTCAGTACAGAATCTCAAACTTAAAAGTGTTTCTAATTAAGCAGACTGGCTATCAAGTAGTGATGAGCGGGTTCGGTTTCTCGGAAACCGAACCCCCCCGAACTTCACCCTTTTTACACGGGTCCGAGCCATACTCGGATTCTCCCGTATGGCTCGGGTAACCCGAGCGCACCCGAACGTCATCATCCCGCTGTAGGATTCTCGCTAGATTCGGATTCTATATAAGCAGCCGCGCGTCGCCGCCATTTTCACACGTGCATTGAGATTGATAGGGAGAGGACGTGGCTGGCGTCCTCTCCGTTTATAATTGTAGAAGAGACAGTTGATTGCTTGTTTTATTACTAATTGTGGGGAGGATTGGGGAGCAGCTGTTAGGACTCGGAGTAGAGTGCAGAGTTTTGCTGATAGTGACCACCAGTTTTTTTTTATCCGTTCTCTGCCTGAAAAAAACGCTCCATACCATATCTGTGCTCAGTGTGCTGCATGATATATCTGTGCTGAGTGCTCACACTGCTTAATTGTGGGGACTGGGGAGCAGCTATAGCAGGAGTACAGTGCACAGTTTTGCTGACAGTGACCACCAGTATACGTTTGTCTGCCTGAAAAACACTCCTGTGGTGGCTTTTTTTTATACTAGTTTAGCAGTCTGCTGACAGTGTCCACCAGGTCCATTATACTGTATATAGCAGTACGGTAGGCCACTGCTGTACCTACTTCTGTGTCGTCAGTCACTCGTCATCCATTAATAATAATAAGTATACTATCCAACCATCCATCTACATTGTATACCTGTGGTGGCTTTTTTTCTTTATACTAGTTTAGCAGTTTGCTGACAGTGTCCACCAGGTCCATTTATTATACTGTATATAGCAGTACGGTAGGCCACTGCTGTACCTACCTCTGTGTCGTCACTCGTCGTCCATAAGTATACTATCCATCCATCTACATTGTATACCTGTGGTGGCTTTTTTTCTTTATACTAGTAGTACTAGTTTAGCAGTCTGCTGACAGTGTCCACCAGGTCCATTATACTGTATATAGCAGTACGGTAGGCCACTGCTGTACCTACCTCTGTGTCGTCACTCGTCGTCCATAAGTATACTATCCATCCATCTACATTGTATACCTGTGGTGGCTTTTTTTCTTTATACTAGTAGTACTAGTTTAGCAGTCTGCTGACAGTGTCCACCAGGTCCATTATACTGTATATAGCAGTACGGTAGGCCACTGCTGTACCTACCTCTGTGTCGTCACTCGTCGTCCATAAGTATACTATCCATCCATCTACATTGTATACCTGTGGTGGCTTTTTTTTTTATACTAGTAGTACTAGTTTAGCAGTCTGCTGACAGTGTCCACCAGGTCCACTATACTGTATATAGCAGTACGGTAGGCCACTGCTGTACCTACCTCTGTGTCGTCACTCGTCGTCCATAAGTATACTACCATCCATCTACATTGTATATCTGTGGTGGCTTTTTTTTTTATACTAGTAGTACTAGTTTAGCAGTCTGCTGACAGTGTCCACCAGGTCCATTATACTGTATTTAGCAGTACGGTAGGCCACTGCTGTACCTACCTCTGTGTCGTCACTCGTCGTCCATAAGTATACTATCCATCCATCTACATTGTATACCTGTGGTGGCTTTTTTTCTTTATACTAGTAGTACTAGTTTAGCAGTCTGCTGACAGTGTCCACCAGGTCCATTATACTGTATATAGCAGTACGGTAGGCCGTTGCTGTACCTACCTCTGTGTCGTCAGTCACTCGTCCATAAGTATACTATCCATCCATCTACATTGTATACCTGTGGTGGCTTTTTTTTTTATACTAGTTTAGCAGTTTGCTGACAGTGTCCACCAGGTCCATTTATTATACTGTATATAGCAGTACAGTAGGCCACTGCCGTACCTACCTCTGTGTCGTCACTCGTCGTCCATAAGTATACTATCTATCCATCTACATTGTATACCTGTGGTGCCTTTTAGTTGTGCGCATTAAAATATGGAGAACAAAAATGTGGAGGTTAAAAAAATAGGGAAAGATCAAGATTCACTTCCACCTCGTGCTGAAGCTGCTGCCACTAGTCATGGCCGAGATGATGAAATGCCATCAACGTCGTCTGCCAAGGCCGATGCCCAATGTCATAGTACAGAGCATGTAAAATCCAAAACACAAAAGATCAGTAAAATGACCCAAAAATCAAAATTAAAAGCGCCTGAGGAGAAGCGTAAACTTGCCAATATGCCATTTACGACACGGAGTGGCAAGGAACGGCTGAGGCCCTGGCCTATGTTCATGGCTAGTGGTTCAGCTTCACATGAGGATGGAAGCACTCATCCTCTCGCTAGAAAAAAAAAAGACTTAAGCTGGCAAAAGCACAGCAAAGAACTGTGCGTTCTTCGAAATCACAAATCCCCAAGGAGAGTCCAATTGTGTCGGTTGCGATGCCTGACCTTCCTCTTTTTTCTTTCATTTTTCTTTGCATCATGTGCTGTTTGGGGAGTATTTTTTTGAAGGGCCATCCTGCGTGACACTGCAGTGCCACTCCTAGATGGGCCAGGTGTTTGTGTCGGCCACTAGGGTCGCTTAGCTTAGTCACACAGCTACCTCATTGCGCCTCTTTTTTTCTTTGCGTCATGTGCTGTTTGGGGAGTATTTTTTTGAAGGGCCATCCTGCGTGACACTGCAGTGACACTCCTAGATGGGCCAGATGTTTGTGGCGGCCACTTGGGTCGCTTATCTTAGTCACACAGGTACCTCATTGCGCCTCTTTTTTTCTTTGCATCATGTGCTGTTTGGGGAGTATTTTTTTGTAGGGCCATCCTGCGTGACACTGCAGTGCCACTCCTAGATGGGCCAGATGTTTGTGTCGGCCACTTGGGTCGCTTATCTTAGTCACACAGCTACCTCATTGCGCCTCTTTTTTTCTTTGCATCATGTGCTGTTTGGGGACAATTTTTTTGAAGGGCCATCCTGTCTGACACTGCAGTGCCACTCCTAGATGGGCCAGGTGTTTGTGTCGGCCACTAGGGTCGCTTAGCTTAGCCATCCAGCGACCTCGGTGCAAATTTTAGGACTAAAAATAATATTGTGAGATGTGAGGTGTTTTAGAATAGACTGAAAATGAGTGGAAATTATGGTTATTGAGGTTAATAATACTATGGGATCAAAATGACCCCCAAATTCTATGATTTAAGCTGTTTTTTAGGGTTTTTTGAAAAAAACACCCGAATCCAAAACACACCCGAATCCGACAAAAAAATTTCGGTGAGGTTTTGCCAATACGCGTCCGAACCCAAAACACGGCCGCGGAACCGAACCCAAAACCAAAACACAAAACCCGAAAAATTTCCGGTGCACATCACTACTATCAAGTTCACAGTTTTGAAGGGAAATCCTCAAACATTTTGATGGACTTAAAGTAAGTGGAACATCTTCCAACATACTTGAACTTAACAGATAATAGGTAATCTCAGGGACTTTACCAGATCACCAGTATTCATCCATCCTGCCTCCTTAATTGGTACTTCCCTTTGTCTCCAGCTACTGGAATATTATTCTGTGAATAATATTTCCTGGTCCCCCATGATGGCTTGTGGATTGGAATGGGTGCAATGTGTGCAGAGAGGAGGTCCCATGATGTAGACTGGTCCTCTGAAACCACTTTCTTGCTGTACTTTCCCCCATCTTAACAGAGATAGGGTCACATATAAAGGGGATTAGTCAGGTTTGTTAGCAAACCAAAAAAGCAAACAACTGGGCAAAACCATGTGCACTGCAGATGGGGCAGATGTAACATGTGCAGAGAGAGTTAGATTTGGGTGGGTCATATTGTTTCTGTGCTGGGTAAATACTGGATGCTTAATTTTTACACTGCAATTTAGATTTTAGTTTGAGCACACCCCACCCAAATCTAACTCTCTCTCTGCACATGTTACATCTGCCCCACCTGCAGTGAAACATGGTTTGGCCCATTAGTGTGCTTTTTTTGGTTTGCTAACAAACCTGAATAAGGCCTTAGGCCCATAATTCAATAGAATCATTAGCGGATCTTGCCACGGGCAAGCAGGACTTTTGCCCGGGGCGCCGCCTTCCGGAGGGCACAGGGCGCCGCACCAGGGCAAGATCCGCTGCTGCTGTGTGCCCCCCGCTGCCCCCCTGCTGCCGCTGCCCGCTGCCCCCCCCGCTGCCGCTGTGAAGGGAAACTAGACGCGTACGCGTCTAGTTTCCCTTCGTGGAGAGGTTCTTTACTGTGCGGTGCGCGATGACGTCATCGCGCACCGCACATCATTTCAGTCTATACAGGGGCATAAATGACCACGCCCCCTGTTGCCACCCAGGGGCGCACAGAGCGCCAGAACCGGCCCTGAATAGAATAACACAGTTTACTCTGCAATCTGGGGAGGCAGTCAATTGATTGCCGGACAGGATCCCAGCAGTCAATATACTGACGCCGGAATCCTGACTGCAATACCGGTGGTCGGAGTCCCAACTGCCGACTGGGTCACCGACTTGGGTGGTGGTCCACGCCACTACCCAAGGGGGAACAGAACTCTGTGGCGACTAAAGGAGCTTGCAAAGGGACAAGCTGCGCTCGCCGCCGGGATTCCAGCTGTTGGGATCCCGGCGTTGATCTCCTGACCACCGGGATCTCATACGGATCCCGCAATCTGGTATAAGGCATAATCCAATCACAATGTAAGTAATCAAAGTTATATTCTGCATCGTATACACACCCACACACACACCCACTCACACACACCCACCCACACACACACCCACCCACACATACCTACGTACTGTACACATATCTGACTACATATTACTGCACCTCATTGCCAGACTGTGTAACAGTTTTATTGGCCTGTGTTAATTCCTATTATTTCCTCCTATAGCTAAAGGAAACTGCTCTGGAGCAATACAATTGACAATAATACTTTTTCTTCCAGTTACTTCGAGCTCAGATACACACATATATTACAGCCCTCGTGAATCCAGAAGAGCAATGCAAATATAAATGTCCTACATCTGAAAGCCCTGCAAACAGCGTCTTGTAATAAATTGGAGCCATATGCATATTTACATAACGAAGCTATCAACATCCAGTTTAAGCATTTTCTTTTTAAATGTTCTCCTTTCAATGGAAAAGCAAGATGCACAGCAGAGGACTGTGGACGGAGTGCGAGAAGCTGGGAGATCTCCTTGGGATGCATTGCTGCAATAACAGTGTGAGTCAGTGGTAATGGATAATTTGCTTATCTTGTTTGTTTGGATGGCTCGTCTCCAAACCAGTTATAAATAAACAGTTTAAAAGCAAATTGTTGTTTAAACTGATCATTATGAGCCCAAACCACATTTATGAATCCTGATTTGCTAGTGCCTTCTTATTGGTCATTATTCTGTGCTACACTGATTCCCATAAGCAAATTTATCTTCCTTAGACATCATTACTTAGACGCTTAAATCTCTTTCTTAAAGGTGATGCCCTACTTAGCTGCATGCATTGAGAAACACATTAACGCACTATACCTTGACTCTTTCTCCTAGTGAGTTTCACAATTTGCAAAGCAGAAAATCTGCATACTGTATATAGGGGGTCATTCCGAGTTGTTCGCTCGTTGCCAATTTTCGCAACGGAGCGATTAAGGTGAAAATGCGCATGGTACGCAGTGCGCATGCGCTAAGTATTTTAGCTCAAAACTTAGTAGACTTATTCACGTCCGAACGAACAATTTTCATCGTTGAAGTGATCGGAGTGTGATTGACAGGAAGTGGGTGTTTCTGGGCAGAAACTGACCGTTTTCTGGGAGTGTGCGGAAAAACGCAGGTGTGCCAGGATAAAACACGGGAGTGTCTGGAGAAACAGGGAAGTGGCTGGCCGAACGCAGGGCGTGTTTGTGACGTCAAACCAGGAACGAAACGGGCTGAGCTGATCGCAGTGTAGGAGTATGTCTCGAGCTACTCAGAAACTGCTAAGAATTTTCTGTTCGCAATTCTGCTAATCATTCATTCGCAATTCTGCTAAGCTAAGATACACTCCCAGAGGGCGGCGGCCTAGCGTGTGCAATGTTGCTAAAATCTGCTAGCGAGCGAACAACTCGGAATGAGGGCCATTGTTAGAATGATGGCTTATATCACCCAATTGCTGCTGTGGATGAACTGAAAAATGAATTACTGAACAAGGGGGTCATTCCGAGTTGATCGCTCGCTAGCAGTTTTTAGCAGCCGTGCAAACGCTATGCTGCCGCCCACTGGGAGTGTATTTTAGCTTAGCAGAAGTGCGAACGAAAGGATCGCAGAGTGCATGCAAAAAAAAATGGTGTCGTTTCAGAGTAGCTCCAGACCTACTCCTAGCTTGCGATCACTTCAGCCTATTCAGTTCCGGATTTGACGTCACACACCCGCCCAGCATTCGCCCAGCTACTCCTGCGTTTTTCCTGGTACACCTGCGTTTTCCCAAATACTCCCTTAAAACGGTCAGTTGCCATCCAGAAACGCCCACTTCCTGTCACTCACTCTGGGGCAAGCAGTGCGACTGAAATGCATCGCTAGACCCTGTGCAAAACTACATCGTTTGTTGTGCCCGTACATCGCACGTGCGCATTGCGCCGCATACGCATGCACAGAACTACTGTTTTTTAGCCTAATCGCTGCGCTGCGAACAAATGTAGCTAGCGATCAACTCGGCATGACCCCCCAAGTCTGTAGACTAGAATTCCCCTGTATGGCTAAGTGACATGGTACAGCTGGAGAATAGGGGTCAGAAAATGCCCAAATAGTTCAAATTTGCTTCAGAAAGATTTTCTAAACCTTGGTTTAAAAGAGCTGGTATTATATTACCCATAGCCACTAATTCTATTCTATCATTACATAGAAACATAGAATTTGACGGCAGATAAGAACCACTTGGCCCATCTAGTCTGCCCCTTTTTTTATCCTTTAGGTAATCTCAACCCTTTTTATAACCTTATTTCTTTGTAAGGATATTCATATGCCTATCCCAAGCATGTTTAAATTGCTCTACAGTCTTGGCCTCTACCACCTCTGATGGGAGGCTATTCCACTTGTCCACTACCCTTTTGTGATCATTCTAGGAGATTATACAGAGATGGACGCAGCCGTTGCGTTCGCATGCAGCGGCCACGTCCATCGGGTCTGCACACATGCACTTGCCATAGTGTACATGCATGACCCTTTACCATGTGTTTGCATCCCGGAAGGATGCGACCGCAAGGTGATTGACACTGATGGCCATTGTGGGGGAGAGGCGTCAATGCGGTGTTTAGTGGGCGTGGTGCAGACAACACAGGAAAAAAAGGCACCAGGCTGCGCAGGCAGGGGTCGTCCTCTAATTGATGCGTTCGCAATTAGATTGCAAACGCATCGTGAGGCGGCACCACACACATGCTGGGCAGTAGGTTCGGACTGGCCCTTAGGGTACAGAGGAAACCCCCGGTGGGCCACTGCCTGAGCGCCCACCCTCTCCTCTAGGGATCAAGTTTTTGATTGTTATACATTATACATGTTAGATAATACTGCACAAGGCTATGGTGTATTCACTGCAATGCATTGCTGTTATTAATCTGGTACATTATCATGCATGCACTAACTGTAATTACTATATTTACTTAAAGGGGCCCAAATCATACAGGGCGGGATGTACAAAGATGTTACGCTGCGCTGAGCTGCATTGCGCTGCACTAATAGCTATCTCAACGCTCCAAAGCCCCCACCCCCCATCTCCTCCTCCCCCGGAGCAGCGCAGCCACTTCCCCGGGAAGCGAGGACACCCGGGAGCAAACACCCCTTTCCACCATCTCCTCCTCCCTCCACAGCCTCCACCTTTCCCGGCTGCGCAGCGACACCAGAGCAGCACACACTCTCCCCTCCCGACACTGGCTACAGGCGGCAGTGAGTGAGCGGATAACACGGCCGCCTGTGTCCTATATCCTCTTACCGCTCCGAAGCATGTTAGAAATCCTCCTCAGCCTCCCGGCGCTGTCATTCTTTCCAAACAGTTTCCGCATCACGTGATCCCTTTGTCTCCTGACTCCATTGGCTAGTGCATAGAGTTCACGTGATGTGGAAACTGCTTGGAAAGAATGACAGCGCCTGGAGGCTGAGGAGGATTCTAACATGCTCTGGAGCGGTAAGATAGCTATTAGGGCAGCGCAATGCAGCTCAGCGCAATGTAACATCTTAGTACATCCCGCCCACAATCTGTAATAGTTAGCTAAACCTCTGTGGTTAAAAGCCTCACCCCTAAGCATGTGCCACCTATCAGTACATTCCCCCGGTGGGCCTTTTATGCCCCAGTACGACACTGCTGGGCGGCCTTGTTCTGTGCTGGCCGGTCCCCAGCATGTGAGTACATGAACGCAGATTTTGCTGCATCCATCTCTGAATAACCCCCCTAGTGCAGTTTATAGAAGCTATCGTACAGTATATGTAAATGAGTGCTATGGAAAAAATAACCTACAGTATTCGTCCTGCATCTACATGTGCACCAACAGCCAGTACTGTGCTACTGTATGCTCAGCTTAATTGCAAGGGGTTAAAGAAATACAGTATATGGTAAAAAGTAAAAAAAGTTTTGCTCTGGGGATCTTGGTGGTCATTCCGAGTTGTTCGCTCGTTATTTTTTTTTCGCAACGGAGCGATTAGTCGCTAATGCGCATGCGCAATGTCTGCAGTGCGACTGCGCCAAGTATATTTGCTATGCAGTTAGGTTTTTTACTCATGGCATTACGAGGTTTTTTCTTCGTTCTGGTGATCGTAATGTGATTGACAGGAAGTGGGTGTTTCTGGGCGGAAACTGGCCGTTTTATGGGAGTGTGTGAAAAAACGCTGCCGTTTCTGGGAAAAACGCGGGAGTGTCTGAAGAAACGGGGGGGTGTTTGTGACGTCAAACCAGGAACGAAATTGACTGAACAGATCGCAGTTGCCGAGTAAGTGTGGAGCTACTCAGAAACTGCTAAGAAGTGTCTATTCGCAATTCTGCTAATCTTTCATTCGCAATTTTGATAAGCTAAGATTCACTCCCAGTAGGCGGCGGCTTAGCGTGTGCAAAGCTGCTAAAAGCAGCTTGCAAGCAAACAACTCGGAATGAGGGCCCTTGTGCAAATGTAGCATGTGCAGACTAGGGGGTATATTTACTAAAGGTCGATTTTGGTCTACAGTATTTCAGATTGATATTAATCGATTTTGGACTTCCAGGTTTAAAACATACATTTACTAGCAGATGATTGTTTACATTAATTTGTAAATGTTAGTAAATGTGTGTTTTAAACCTGGAAGCCCAACATCGATCTGAAATCGATATAAAATCGACCAACATCGACCAAAATCGACCTTTAGTAAATATACCCCAAGGGGTCTAGGGGGCATGTGAATGATATGAAGCTTAAGGCACAGGGCCGGTGGCTACATATTAGTCTGAAGAGCCACATACCCAGAGCTACTGTACCAAGAGAAATGACAGGCGCACTATGAGCTAGATGTGGCCACACCACATTGGGAATCTTGGTCCCCTTCACATCAGTGCCAGTAGGATGAATAGCCCGGCATATCATGCTACACGTCTTTAGTAGCCCTGGGCTCTGAAACTCTGTACTAACCTCTATCACTGTCTGTGCTGTTACACACCCCACAGTATCAGACACATTCAGGGGCAGATGTATTAAGCCTAGAGAAGTGATAAAGCAGTCATAAGTGCAAGGTGATAAAGCACCAGTCAATCAGCTCCAATATGTAAATTTACAGTTAGGAGCTGATTGGCTGGTGCATTATCACCTTGCACTTATCACCGCTTTATCACTTCTCCAGGCTTAATACATCTGCCCCTCAGTTGGTTATGACTCTTATCAGCCTGTAACTCCAGAATCTGATGATAACGCATGCCATTGCAGCCTATAGGCTACATTTTGCAAACAGTACCAGGAGAGGGATCCGTAGGATGCCTCCCCAGCACTCTTCACTCACGCAGGCTTGGTCAGCAGACCGCAAATGAGCAGTAGTGCGCACGGTGCCCTAAGAAGCAGTGACGGGATTGCAGTGTAACCACCCTTATGCACCATCAAGGAAAATTATCACATCAACATTCATGTGATATAAAATGTAATAGTCTATTGATATCATTATCAATGTAACAATATCAATCAGACACTACTGTAGATCAATTGTAATCTACAGAATAATTGGGAATTGCATGACTTGAGATGGACACGCACAGTGGGAGTAAATGGCCGTCACTGCTGCAGCGGAGGCAGCACAGGCCAGGATTAGGGAGAGCCCTGCAATGCCGGCCTGGTAAATAATAGAGGCAGGCCGTTGCAGAGATGACCCGGTATTCATCGGGTCCATATCTTGTGGCACTTATTTGTACTAAATAGAATTGTACAACAAAGAGACCAGGGCCTGGATGTAATGTCTTGTGAGGCGGCCGGAACTCTGAGACTCTGACTGAACTTGTACGTTTTTTTTAAACAGCAAACATTTATAAGGCAAATCCTGGTTGGTTTTGCCTTGTAACCGTTTGTTGCTGTAAAAAAACGTATGAGTTCGGCCGGAGTCTCGGAGCGCCGGCCGTCTCGCAATCCATTACATCCAGGCCTAGAACCTTAAATCATTTTAAATAACTGATATATATTTTAGCAAAATGGGGATCCAGTATGTCTCATGACACAATGACATTGGGGCTCAACTACTACCCCCGCAGGGCAGTTTATCAATGTGGTGAATCACCATATTTATGATTGGAGATGTGTGGTTCAGTTCTTCAGTAATCCGAATCCACTCGAATTTTGTGGGTCCGTACTGAACCAAAACCCAGTCCGGATCTCCCGGGGAGATCTGATCCAAACCAAATCCCGGTTGGGCTACTCCTGTAGCTTGGAATTCAGATTTTAAATCCAAATCTTGTGTTTTGGATTGCAAATATTACATGATTTTAGCTGTTTTTATAGATTTACACAGGGCAATCTACCCCCCCCCCCACACACATTATGTTGACCCAGGGCCAGTGCCGCCTGCAAACTATAAATTAGTGCCCTATTTAGCATACTGTATAAAAGGACATTGATCTCACAAAGAAGCAGCGTGGTCAAACACTAGAAGCCCCAATTCAAATTGCACCACACAGTAGCACAATCTTATTCACATTACACTGCATGTAGTGCCCCTGATTCACAACACATAGTAATGCCTCTTACTATGGTTACGTCGCTCAGTAGTGCCCTTTATTCACGTTGTGCTACACAATAGTACCCTTTATACATGCTATGACACACAGTAGTGCCCGGTATATACAATGCCCACAGTAGTGTTCCTTATACACAATTCCCACAATAATAGTGCCCCTTGTACATAAGGCCCACAGTTGTAGTGCCCCTTACACATAATGACCACAGTAGTGTTACTTATACACATAATGCCCACAGAAGTGCCGCTTATGCACAAAATTCCCACAGTAGTAGTGGCGCTTATATACAGTATGCCCACAGTAGTAGTGCCCCTTACACATAATGCCCACAATAGTAGTGCCCCTTACACATAATGACCACAGTAGTGCTGGGACCTGAGGAGGGTATGACTGCTTCCCAATAGAGACAGCGTGTGTGAGTACCAGGAGGGGTGGGCTGTGGGTGGAGGAGGACCATGGATCCACCAGGACCTGAGGAAGGGGGAGGTGGTTGCAGCTCATCAATAACACGAGCACCACCTGCATCATCAATTGACATAGGTAATGGGGCGGGCTTTTTCGGTTGGAATTACTGTGCAGGGCAATGGAGGAAGTGGATCTAGTTCCCCCTACCATTACAGGTGGTGGAACTCAGTTCCACCTCGTTGCCCCTCACTTTAACCCCTGGATTTGTATCAATAATTATTGATTTTATAACCAAACCAAAAATCAAATCTGAACCGAAATACTTGAGGGCGGTTTTGGCAAAATCAAAATCAAAACACGATAATGAATTAGAACCAAAATGAAAACACGGAGGTCTGCGCACATCTCTATTAATAATTTATGGACTTGATGTCTAACAGTCAGAAAATGTACAGCTGAAGGTTCATTGCATCTTGACTCACTCTTCGCAACCTTTTCCAGTGACAACTTAATGTCACTTCCGTGCTTTGAAAATCTCCTCTTAAATGGTTTAACTGTCTTCCCCACATAAAGCAGCGAGTAAGGCCATTTCAGTAAATGCACACATAAATCGCTGGTACAGGTCAACAATTTGTGAATAAAAAACATTTTCCCACTGTGTAGTTGGTCTTTT
The DNA here is from genome assembly GCF_028390025.1 of Pseudophryne corroboree. Taxonomy (NCBI): domain Eukaryota; kingdom Metazoa; phylum Chordata; class Amphibia; order Anura; family Myobatrachidae; genus Pseudophryne; species Pseudophryne corroboree. The sequence continues at coordinate 761,781,357 of NC_086449.1, read as the reverse complement.
GTGCGTCTTATTTTCCCACTTGTTTTGTGTATGAGCCAATGTGGAATAAAAAAAAAAAAAAGTATATTTTTATTATCATTGTACCTATTGTGTTGTAACAGCATCACTTGGAAATCGGGTGTGGATCTTTGGGTCGACAGTAACTAGGTCGACAGTCATTAGGTCGACCACTATGGGTCGACAGTGACTAGGTCGACACATGAAATAGGTCGACACGGATAAGATTGACATGGAAAAAGGTCAACATGAGTTGTTTTTTTTGTGGTGTTGTTTTCTTCGTAAAGTGACCGGGAACCCCAATTAGTGCACCATGTCCCCTCGCATGGCTCACTTCGCTCGTCATGCTTCAGGCAAGGTGCCTCGCTCCGCTGCCACTGCGCTTGGCACAGGTTACTATTCCCAATCGTAGTGCACGTGGATCGTAAAGTATGAAAAAGTTCAATTTTTTTTTTTTTTTACAAACTCAAGTTGACCTTTGCCATGTTGACCTAGTGACCATGATGACCTAATGACTATGTCGACCTAATGCATGCCGACCAATAGTGGTCGATCTAATGCATACTTTCCAACATTGGGAGGAGAGAAGGAGGGACGCTTTGGCGTGGCCACCCAAAAAGGGGTGTGGCCTGTAGGAAAGGGGCGTGGATTCACGGGAGTGCCTCAATTGCGAGCCACGCCCCCATTTTCCATCACTATGGGGGGCATGGTCAGCGCTCTATGAACTGCTGGAATGCCTCAAGGCCCTCTTGTCTCCGTGAATAGACGCAGTGTGCATGGAGCCTCCCAACTTCCCCACCCCACCGCGGGACACTGCGGCCCGCGGGTGGGACAGTCCTAACAAAATGGACTGTCCCGTGAACAGTTGAGAGGTGTGGCTTAGCGCATGCGCGGAGATGGTCTGTCTTGCAGTATGGGCATGTTATGGGAATGCTGCGGGTGTGTCGGTGAAAGTTGTTTTGTACAGAGATCAGGAGTGTAATTAGTTAATCGTAATTTTCTGGGTTGAAATGTTAAGAAGTACGGTGGTAATAACCATATACTGTGGACCGAATCCCATATACTGCAATTAGACTTTCACTGAGGTTGCATTAATGAGATTTGTTTTATTCCTATATGACAGACAACTGGAAAATAACTGGGGAAGAGGCGGAAACAAGCAGCCTTCAGGTTAGCAGTATACCACAGGTACCAAGGTCAGGTCCACCCAGCCACCATCCAGGAAAACACAGCGTTTTGCAGGTAAAATTATACAATTAAGCAATAACTTGCTCGTCTTAGTGGAATGAATTGTAAGTCTGCTACTGTACATTTCTGCCGGAACCAGTTGCTGTGTGATTTGCCAACACCAAATTGATAAGGTCAAATCTAAAAGGCCAGATGTCAGCGGGAAAGTGTTTTCATATAGAAGTGACTGATTAACACTACTAAGTGCCAATGATTTAGTATAGCTGGCTGCTGGTACTCATACAGAGATATTATAGCTGGTTGCTGGTACTCATACAGAGATATTATAGCTGGCTGCTGGTACTCATACAGAGATATTATAGCTGGCTGCTGGTACTCATACAGAGATATTATAGCTGGCTGCTGGTACTCATACAGAGATATTATAGCTGGCTGCTGGTACTCATACAGAGATATTATAGCTGGCTGCTGGTACTCATACAGAGATATTATAGCTGGCTGCTGGTACTCATACAGAGATATTATAGCTGGCTGCTGGTACTCATACAGAGATATTATAGCTGGCTGCTGGTACTCATACAGAGATATTATAGCTGGTTGCTGGTACTCATACAGAGATATTATAGCTGGCTGCTGGTACTCATACAGAGATATTATAGCTGGTTGCTGGTACTCATACAGAGATATTATAGCTGGTTGCTGGTACTCATACAGAGATATTATAGCTGGCTGCTGGTACTCATACAGAGATATTATAGCTGGCTGCTGGTACTCATACAGAGATATTATAGCTGGCTGCTGGTACTCATACAGAGATATTATAGCTGGCTGCTGGTACTCATACAGAGATATTATAGCTGGCTGCTGGTACTCATACAGAGATATTATAGCTGGTTGCTGGTACTCATACAGAGATATTATAGCTGGCTGCTGGTACTCATACAGAGATATTATAGCTGGCTGCTGGTACTCATACAGAGATATTATAGCTGGTTGCTGGTACTCATACAGAGATATTATAGCTGGCTGCTGGTACTCATACAGAGATATTATAGCTGGCTGCTGGTACTCATACAGAGATATTATAGCTGGTTGCTGGTACTCATACAGAGATATTATAGCTGGCTGCTGGTACTCATACAGAGATATTATAGCTGGCTGCTGGTACTCATACAGAGATATTATAGCTGGCTGCTGGTACTCATACAGAGATATTATAGCTGGCTGCTGGTACTCATACAGAGATATTATAGCTGGCTGCTGGTACTCATACAGAGATATTATAGCTGGCTGCTGGTACTCATACAGAGATATTATAGCTGGCTGCTGGTACTCATACAGAGATATTATAGCTGGTTGCTGGTACTCATACAGAGATATTACATACTTTTATAAAGTTTGGGATATGGGTATAATTCATGCATCAAACAACAAAAGTGCATTAATCAATGTATAACAAACAAGAGTAACAAGCGTCTATCTATAGGCAAGGGATTAAAAAATTGCTAAACAGAAATATCACTTTTTAAGCCTGATTTCCAGGTATCTGGTCTTTAGGTCGACAACACTTAGGTTGACACTCATTAGCATACCTCCAAGCTGTCCCGATTTTCGCGGACTGTCCCGTTTTTTTGGGACTATCCCACGGTGAAGGGGGGCAGTTGGGAGGCTCCTGCACTCGCAGCTCTGCTTAGCAGAGCAGCGGTGAATAGACACTGTGCGCACAGCGTCTATTCACTAGAGGCTAGTGGCTCGCAATTGCAGCATTACCGTGAAGCCACGCCCCCTTTACTGAGGCCACACCCAATTTTTCTGGGTAGGCTATGCTGCGCCAGAGTCCCAATTCCTACCTCATCAAAGTTGGGAGGTATGGCAAAGCCACCTCCCTGTTACCGCCCAGGAACGACCATCACTTTTCCAAGACATTTCTCATACCACACCCTCTGGTACAGGGTGCAACAGCGCCTTCGTGTGTACAGTCTGTGTATCGCATGTGCCAGAGGGGATTTCAGGGATGACACTCAGGGGCAGATGTATTAACCTGGAGAAGGCATAAGGAAGTGATAAACCAGTGATATGTGCAAGGTGATAAAGGTACCAGCCAATCAGCTCCTAACTGTTAATTTACATATTGGAGCTGATTGGCTGGTGCCTTTATCACCTTGCACATATCACTGGTTTATCACTTCCTTATGCCTTCTCCAGGTTAATACATCTGCCCCACAGTACCAAAAGATCACTCAAGTATGTGAAGATCGGCAATGTGCGCTTCTTTGAATCGGGCTCATATTGTGAATTCACACACGCTCCGAATATCAGCACACGCATGCACAAGAAGTCCTAGTCCCCTACATTCTGAATGTATCTACACTTATGACTGGAGATGAGGATTGGGGGTGAGAAGGGATGTTCCCAGTCCCACATAAACACAAGGATTGGTCACACAAATGCCAACACTGAATAGTACATATGGTTTTTGGAGGCATATTTTTTGCAACTAGTATGTCTCAAGATGCCAAGGGATCCGGTCTTTAGGTCGACAGCACTTAGGTTGACACTCATTAGGTTGACCACTATTGGTCCACATGCATTCGGTCGACATGGTCTATATGTATCGATATGGTCATTGGGTCGAAATTGAAAAAGGTCGACATTAGTTTTTCACTTTTTTATTTTTTTTACTTTTTCATATTTTATGATCCACGTGGACTACGATTGGGAACGGTAACCTGTGCTGAGCGCAGCGGTAGCGGAGAGAGGCACCTTGCCCGAAGCATGGCGAGTGAAGCGAGCCATGCGAGGGTACACGGTGCACTAATTGGGGTTCCCCGTCACTTTACAAAGAAAATGACACAACCTAATGACCACATCAACCTATTTCAGGTGTCGACCTAGTCACTGTCGACCAATAATGGTCAACCTAATGACTGTTGACCTAGTTACTGTCGACCCTATGATCCACACCCATGCTTCAGCCCCACTATGTTTATCTGCAGAGCAAGTCTGCAAGTTTGTCACCCTGACACAGCTTACTCAGAGTGATATAAGATAGAGAGGCTCCCCCGTAGTATGGAGACTGGTGTAAATTTTACACATTGACTCTATTAGGGAAGGAACATAATATTAGCAGTGTTAAGGAGCTTTGCACAGATTAGTGCCAGGTAACCTGGGCTTAGAACTTAGTAACAGAGTTTGGTCACATATGCAGAAGTGTTTGAGTGCGCAGTGGGTGTGGGAATGGACGGAAGGCCACACCGCTGTCAGCTTAACCAGCTTGTTGATTTATTAACCAGGTAGAAACAGGTGGCGTAAGACACAGGGCTAAACACAGGTACAGGTTCCAGATAGAGTGCTTGGAGTGTATGAGTTATGCTGGACATTGTAGTGCACCAGATAGTAGTAGCCCAGCGGCATGTGCGCTGGTGGTATTTAGTGGTAGTGGTACAGGGGATCCTTACATGGCTTGGTGGAGTGGTGAGTCTCAGGGGCATGTCCATACGACATGGATGCTAGCGAAGAAAAACGTACGGTAAAGTCGCGCCTTCTCAGTAGCACATATTGAAGGTCAGACCTCCAAGGAGAAAACCACCGGCGTGTCCTAGTGCCCTCTGGAAGACCACGTTTAATTTCTTTCATTTATTTCATAAGGCAAATGGCCTATTGAACACTCTCCACAACCTATTCAAGTACGTTTCATGATAATTCATCTTACAAAGCACCTCCTTAAGCTCATACCTAAGTGTGACGAAAACTGGACAGATTTAATCAAAATAAACTCCTTTCGCTATAAGGCTGAGCGTAATATCTGAGGCATTTTACAACCAGCTTTCGCATTGTCATTTTATAAAATAGCCCTGGACTTCAGCTATTTGTTCTGTGCAGTCAGTAGGTACAGTATAGGTGGAATTACAACTGTAAAGGGACCAGCACACATTGCCTACTGTATGCGATTTGTCAGCTTTACAGACAAAGACTGTCGTCCGTGGCCTTGCTCTCTGCTGCTGGCCATGTTTGTACTCTACAAATGAATGATGCTAATAGCAATAATACATCATGGCTTGGCTTTAATTGGCAAGAATTGCCTTGCCTAGTAGCCTTGTTTTACCCTCCGGCCTGGGTACGCGGAAGAATTGGAAAATTTTCATCCTCCAGTTCTATGTTATATCCCAAGGCTTACGATTATAAAGACATGAGAAGTTCAGAGTCAACACTAATTGCTCGCTAAGAAAAAAAAAACATACCGGATGACCCTTGCCAAATGCTGGACATGTCTCTGTACGGAATCAAAGTCACCGCTGAGACTGTACGGTTTCATTTGCTTAGAGTGGAGAAACGATTTGCCGTTTCCCCCCCCCCCCCTTAATTCTTTTTATGGCTTTATTTCTTTATTTCCGAGAAGCAGTGGTTAAAGGCTGGCATGAATTCCCTTTGACAGACACATTACAAAGCCGGGAGGCGTTTCTTAAGATTCATTCATAACTGTCCAAGCCACGCTATAATTGCACCTTATTGCTCTGCCTGGGGGGTGTACTGCTCTGCTGCGCGCCCTTATTTGCTATGCCGTGGTGACAAGTCTTCCCTATTCACTCTATCCTGCCAATATTAAACTTTCTCTACAAGCAAATACTGGAGGTGCTTCTGTTCTCCCTCTTTAAACAATATTTATTAAAAAAAATTCAAAAAGTAATTTCTCAATTACAAAGTGATGATCATCTACCAGATTAGGATGCTTTAGAATTTTTCACAGAAGAGGTTATGTAAATGTGAACAGAGACGGCCGTATTAAACCAATTGATTTTTCTTTCTTTCTTCCCAATTGCCTTCTGGTAGTTTATTTTGTTCACTATTTTTTTTTCTTCTTACATCTCATCTTGATCCCCCCCCCCTTGTGCTAAATCAACAAATTGCAACGGTTTTGCTACAATGATCTCCTGCTATTTTTATCTGCATTGCGACTTTGTTTTCCTCGTTGTTTCCGGCATTTAAGCTTTGTTTCCTGCTTTTCCTTTACATCTGTGGTTAATCTTCTCAATTTGTTCAATAAATTCCTCTAGCTAGCATCAATATCCACAGGAGCGATACTTTATAAGATGATCAATTACGCAGGTCGTATAGAGTGTTAGAACGAATAGCTGTTTTTTGATCAACTTCTGTCTTAATTGTAAACTAAACAAGTCGGACATAGGGGGTCATTCCGAGTTGATCGCTTGCTAGCAGTTTTTAGCAGCCGTGCAAACGCATTGTCGCCACCCACTGGGGAGTGTATTTTCGCTTTGCAGAAGTGTGAACGCTTGTGCAGCAAAGCGCCTGCAAAATCGTTTTGTGCAAAGCAAGACCAGCCCTGTAGTTACTCTTCGTGTGCGTTGATTCTAACGACGGAGGGGCGGCTTTTGACGTCACACACCCACCCAGCGAACGCCCAGCCGCGCCTGCATTTTTTCAGTCACGCCTGCGTTTTGCCAAAAACTCCCTGAAAACGGTCAGTTGCCAACCAGAAACGCCCTCTTCCTGTCAATCTCCTTGCAATCGGCTGTGCGTTTGGAATCGTTGCTAGAACCAGTGCAAAACCACAAAGGACTTTGTACCCGTACGACGCGCGTGCGCATTGCGGTGCATACGCATGCTCAGATTAGCCATTTTTTTCACTGAACGCTACGCAGCGAACAACAGCAGCTAGCGATCAATTCGGAATGACCCCCATAGTTTTTGAAACGATGTACATCTTAAAGTGATGCAGCTAGGTATGAATTGGATATCTTCTAGAGATTATTTACAGTATAAGTACATTGGTTCTCATAAAAAAAATTAAGGAACAAAACACGCTCCTAGAATACATTCTTATTGGTAAAACTAATATGCTTTAGAATTTGGTAATCTGCCTTGCAAATGTACATGTCCACATTTGTTTTCTCATTGCAATTAATTATGGAAATCAATGCACCTACTTTTGCAGGATGGTGTTCTCAGCATGAAATAAGCATGGTGGAATAAGTAAGGGAGGCTGATAGGCGGGCTGGCAGGGACTTTGCCTGCGGTGCTGGCGCCTGGACTGTAGCCAGAGTCACTTTTCTGGTGCCTTCTAGTCTTGGTGGCTGTAGATGTTGTAGGGATGGCCATCGACCATCGATGTTTAACAGCCGATGTCGTCATGCTGGCATTCTAGGAGGAGAGTGGTGAGAGAGTGGGAACATTCAACCTGAGCTCCACGTGGTCTGGAAGTGGCCTTGGGAATAGGTAAAGATGTCACTTCTAGGTCCTGCCTACAATCAGGCAAAATGTAAGAGAAACCTGAGCTTAGGGATCCTGCAGCAGATGCCATAAAATATAAAAACAATGTAATAAAAATTGATACAAAGTATTGAAATTAAATATATATTTAGTATCTTTTTTCAAAGGAAAAAAATGATGTTAATAATTTGGGGATTTAAAAAAAATAATATTGGGAAGCATTGGATGGGACTTTTGTACGCCCACACACCCAAAAAAGAAAGGATGGCCTTGTGGCAAGGAAAGGACGTCACATTTTTAAAGATGGCCTTACACCCAAGTTTTGCATTCTGCACCTCTTGCATTTAGAGCACCAGCCAACCCACCCTTGATATAACCAGTATTCAGCTCCTACTCCCTTTACCAGACTGTCAGACGCCCCCTCCCCAGCACTGAAACTGCATACAATGAAAACTCACCCACTGGCGTAGGTTTAGTGGCAGTGTCTCAGGGACGGTCTCATCTGCAGCTGCTTGCAAGAAGGTAGTGAAGAGCTACCCCTAAACATGAAGATTGTGACTGCTGTAGGGAGCTTCCCGCTGCCACTTACCTTTTGCCTCCTCTGGCTCCATTCCAGTTCATGTAGGTTTGCTTTAGTGTTGAGATGAACAGGTCACCTTCCTCTCCCTCTCCACTGTATACGCTATACCATTCCTTGTGCTTCTTTCACCCCTAACTGCTGACTGACTGGCTGGGGCTTGCTGGTCTTGCTGAGCTTGAGTCACTCAAGAGGAACCTCAGCTGCCAGGTAGGATGGGGTCCGCCACCAAAAATGCTGGGAGGAGCTGTGATGGCGGTTACCTTGAGCAGAGTTCGCCCCTGTATGTGGCAGCAGTGGCAGCTGACAGGGCTCACACCCTTGCCTGGAACTGCCTGCATATCAGTACAACAAAAGAAGTGGTCTAACTTCTTCAGTAATTGCTGCGCTTGTGTTACCCCCCCCCCTCCATGGGTGAGGGTCACTGTGCATGTCTGGGGGGGGGGGGGGGGGGCACTGGGAAGATGGCGAAGCAGAGGATGTGAGGCCTGTTTCCCAGAGCATGATAAGTATACTCAGGGTGGGGTTAGGAGGGGTTGGAAGGGGGGTGGACCTAGGCCCCTCCAACAAGCTCGGGCTCGGTAATTAGTACCCACCCCCTCTTTAAGCCCCCTCTAGGCCCAATGCTTTTGAGGAAGTTACAGATGCCCCTCTTCCTGGAATTATTTGTTGGGTATTTCCTAAGGTACATGTGTCATACCTTTGACTGTGCAAGGGGGCAAGTGCCAGGATGACATGCTGAAGGGTATACGGGGTAAATAATATTTTACATTAATTTGGTTACAACTGAGGGTTCAGAGCCATTAGTTCTCCTTCTTGTACCAGTCATTAAAATTTGTAGTTCCATTATGGCTCTGGGGGAACAATTTCTTCACACAAAACCGTGCGGGACTCACAGCTTACAATGGTGCTCTGCCACGCACATCTGTTCCTTAGCAGCCAGTATATTTTGAGAGGAGTGGGCATTTTGGGCAAAAGTAATACCCCCTAAGCAGAGGTGTCACTCACCCAAATTACACCCGGTGCAGCTGCAAATGAAAAGGGTGTGTGGCTTCATGGGGTGGGGACGGGGCTTTACGGGAGGGGGCAGGGCTAAGCATCCCGACCCCCATTTTCATCACTACTGGGTCTAGGAGATGAGGCCTGCCCCCGAAGACTGACATGCCTGCTGTGCTGGCTTCTACAGGGTGAAAGTCACTGTCACTGAGCAGGAGCTGGCACCTTGGTGCCACCCCTCGGCTGGTGACACCCGGGTGTGGCCTGCACCCCCCTTGTGACACCACTGCCACTAAGTGCCTTTTAGCAACCAATGAGCAACCTGCCAGATAAAAGCTAATTACTGATCAGCTGGTCAATTGCACATGTGGCACCTACTGTAAATGTAATGTAAAACTGCCTTATTTAGCAAAATTGTGGAAGTTGGTTTATAACAAACAATCAGATATTAGTTTTCATTAATACAGTTGCACTATACTTCTTAAGAGTGATGTCTGTTTCTAAAAATTGATACCTAATTGGACTATTTTTTTTATTAAACTTGAGATCTGATTGGGGGGAGATGTATCAAAGCTTGGAGAGCGACAAAGCGGAAAGAAATAAAGTACCAACCAATCAACTCCTCTCATGTTACAGTCTCTTTGAAAAATAACAGTCAAAAGCTGATTGGTGGGTACTTTATCTCTCTCCAAGTTTTGATACATCTCCCCCTGAGTGTTATAGATTACAGCACAACATTTGGGTGTGGATCATTGGGTTGACTGTAAGTAGGACGACAGTCACTACAGTAGGTTGACCACTATTGGTTGACAGTGACTAGGTCAACACCAGAAATAGGATGACATTGTCATTAGGTCGACGTGGACAAGGTCGACATGGAAAAAGGTTAATATGAGTATTTTTATTTTTTTGGTGTTGTTTGCTTCATAAAGTGACCGGGAACCCCGATTAGTGCACCGTGTCCCCTTGCATCACTCGCTTCGCTCACCATTCTTCGGGCAAGGTTACTATTCCCAATCGTAGTCCACATGGAGTGCGAAGTATGAGTACAAGTTCAAAAATTTGTAAAAAATGTGAAAAACTCATGTCAACCTTTTTCCATGTCGACCTAGTGACCATGTCAACCTATAGATCATGTCGACCTAATGCATGTCGACCAACAGTGGTCGACCTAATGAGTGTCAACCTGAGTGCTGTAGACCTAAAGACGGGATACCCAACATTTCTCTGTGTACCTTGTTATTAAAATAGCAAAATCATCTTGTTTTCTATCCTATTTCATATATATATATATATATATATATATATACACTGCTCAAAAAAATAAAGGGAACACTAAAATAACACATCCTAGATCTGAGTGAATGAAATATTCTTATTAAATACTTTGTTCTTTACATAGTTGAATGTGCTGACAACAAAATCACACAAAAATTATCAATGAAAATCAAATTTATTAACCCATGGAGGTCTGGATTTGGAGTCACACTCAAAATTAAAGTGGAAAAACACACTACAGGCTGATCCAACTTTGATGTAATGTCCTTAAAACAAGTCAAAATGAGGCTCAGTAGTGTGTGTGTGGCCTCCACGTGCCTGTATGACCTCCCTACAATGCCTGGGCATGCTCCTGATGAGGTGGCAGATGGTCTCCTGAGGGATCTCCTCCCAGACCTGGACTAAAGCATCCGCCAACTCCTGGACAGTCTGTGGTGCAACGTGGCGTTGGTGGATGGAGCGAGACATGATGTCCCAGATGTGCTCAGTTGGATTCAGGTCTGGGGAACGGGCGGGCCAGTCCATAGCATCAATGCCTTCGTCTTGCAGGAACTGCTGACACACTCCAGCCACATGAGGTCTAGCATTGTCTTGCATTAGGAGGAACACAGGGCCAACCGCACCAGCATATGGTTTCACAAGGGGTCTGAGGATCTCATCTCGGTACCTAATGGCAGTCAGGCTACCTCTGGCGAGCACGTGGAGGGCTGTGCGGCCCCCCCAAAGAAATGCCACCCCACACCATTACTGACCCACTGCCAAACCGGTCATGCTGGAGGATGTTGCAGGCAGCAGAACGTTCTCCTTGGCGACTCCAGACTCTGTCACGTCTGTCACATGTGCTCAGTGAAAACCTGATTTCATCTGTGAAGAGCACAGAGCGCCAGTGGCGAATTTGCCTATCTTGCTGTTCTCTGGCAAATGCCAAACGTCCTGCACGGTGTTGGCCTGTAAGCACAACCCCCACCTGTGGATGTCGGGCTCTCATACCACCCTCATGGAGTCTGTTTCTGATCGTTTGAGTAGACACATGCACATTTGTGGCTTGCTGGAGGTCATTTTGCAGGGCTCTGGCAGAGCTCCTCCTGTTCCTCCTTGCACAAAGGCGGAGGTAGCGGTCCTGCTGCTGGGTTGTTGCCCTCCTATGGCCTCCTCCACGTCTCCTGATGTACTGGCCTGTCTCCTGGTAGCACCTCCATGCTCTGGACACTACGCTGACAGACACAGCAAACCTTCTTGCCACAGCTCGCATTGGTGTGCCATCCTGGATGAGCTGCACTACCTGAGCCACTTGTGTGGGTTGTAGACTCCGCCTCATGCTACCACTAGAGTGAAAGCACCGCCAGCTTTCGAAAGTGATCAAAACATCAGCCAGAAAGCATAGGAGCTGAGAAGTGGTCTGTGGTCACCACCTGCAGAACAACTCCTTTATTGGGAGTGTCTTGCTAATTGCCTCTAATTTCCACCTGTTGTCTATTCCATTTGCACAACAGCATGTGAAATTGATTGTCAATCAGTGTTGCTTCCTAAGGGGACAGTTTGATTTCACAGAAGTGTGATTGACTTGGAGTTACATTGTGTTGTTTAAGTGTTCCCTTTATTTTTTTTGAGCAGTGTATATATATATATATATATATATCATACACTCACTGCTGCAATAATAGTCTTCTCCCGCTGAGCCACAACTTTCGGTCACGTTGCCTCCCATACGGACTTGCGCCGACATCACTGTTACTATGGCAACAGTGATGCCGGCGCAAGTCCGTATGAGAGGCAACATGACCGGAAGTCGTGGCTCAACGGGAGAAGACGCCGTCGATCGGAGGTATTTAGGAGGGCAAGTGTATGTTTTATGTTGTTTTGTATTGTCTGTTCTGGGGCCTGAGGAAAGGGCTGACGCCCTGAAACAGCTGTAGCCCACAATACAGGATTCTTTTGTACTAATCAAATGCCTACAGTGCCGTTTCTTTTATTGGAAGTTATATATATATATATTAGAGATGTGCACCGGAAATTTTTCAGGTTTTGTGTTTTGGTTTTGGATTCGGTTTCGCGGCCGTGTTTTGGATTAGGACGCGTTTTGGCAAAACCTCCCTGAAAATTTTTTGTCGGATTCGGGTGTGTTTTGGATTTGGGTGTATTTTTCCAAAACCCCCTCAAAAACATCTTAAATCATAGAATGTTTGGGGTAATTTTGATCCTATAGTATTATTAACCTCAATAACCATAATTTCCACTCATTTCCAGTCTATTCTGAACACCTCACACCTCACAATATTATTTTTAGTCCTAAAATTTGCACCGAGTCCACTGGATGACTAAGCTAGGCGACCCAAGAGGGAGGCCCATCTAGGAGTGGCACTGCAGTGTCAGACAGGATGGCACTTAAAAAAATTGGCCCCAAACAGCACATGATGCAAAGAAAAGAGAAAAAGAGGTGCACTGTGGTCGCTGGACGGCTAAGCAAAGCGACACAAACACCTCAATATCACAGGAATTATTTGTTCTAATCAATGGTATTATTGGTCCAAATCACTGGAAGAAAATGACAAAATCACTGGAATTATTCGTTCTAATCAATAGTATTATTGGTCCAAATCACTGGTAGAAAATGACAAAATCACTGGAATTATTCGTTCTAATCAATGGTATTATTGGTCCAAATCACTGGAAGAAAATGACAAAATCACTGGAATTATTCGTTCTATTCAATGGTATTATTGGTCCAAATCACTGGAAGAAAATGACAAAATCACTGGAATTATTCGTTCTAATCAATAGTATTATTGGTCCAAATCACTGGAAGAAAATGACAAAATCACTGGAATTAAATGGCAGTATTGTCGGGAATTATATCAAATGGCAGTACCACTGGACATATACGGAAGTGTCAGACAGGATGGCACTTAAAAAAATTGGCCCCAAACAGCACATGATGCAAAGAAAAGAGAAAAAGAGGTGCACTGTGGTCGCTGGACGGCTAAGCTAAGCGACACAAACACCTCAATATCACAGGAATTATTCGTTCTAATCAATGGTATTATTGGTCCAAATCACTGGAAGAAAATGACAAAATCACTGGAATTATTCGTTCTAATCAATGGTATTATTGGTTCAAATCACTGGAAGAAAATGACAAAATCACTGGAATTATTTGTTCTAATCAATGGTATTATTGGTCCAAATCACTGGAAGAAAATGACAAAATCACTGGAATTATTCGTTCTAATCAATGGTATTATTGGTCCAAATCACTGGAAGAAAATGACAAAATCACTGGAATTATTCGTTCTAATCAATAGTATTATTGGTCCAAATCACTGGAAGAAAATTACAAAATCACTGGAATTATTCGTTCTAATCGATGGTATTATTGGTCCAAATCAATGGAAGAAAATTACAAAATCACTGGAATTATTCGTTCTAATCGATGGTATTATTGGTCCAAATCACTGGAAGAAAATGACAAAATCACTGGAATTATTCGTTCTAATCAATGGTATTATTGGTCCAAATCACTGGAAGAAAATGACAAAATCACTGGAATTATTCGTTCTAATCAATGGTATTATTGGTCCAAATCACTGGAAGAAAATGACAAAATCACTGGAATTATTCGTTCTTATCAATAGTATTATTGGTCCAAATCACTGGTAGAAAATGACAAAATCACTGGAATTATTCGTTCTAATCAATGGTATTATTGGTCCAAATCACTGGAAGAAAATGACAAAATCACTGGAATTAAATGGCAGTATTGTCGGGAATTATATCAAATCGCAGTACCACTGGACATATACGGAAGTGTCAGAGAGGATGGCACTTAAAAAAATTGGCCCCAAACAGCACATGATGCAAAGAAAAGAGAAAAAGAGGTGCACTGTGGTCGCTGGACTGCTAAGCTAAGCGACACATACACCTCAATATCACAGGAATTATTCGTTCTAATCAATGGTATTATTGGTCCAAATCACTGGAAGAAAATGACAAAATCACTGGAATTATTCGTTCTAATTGATGGTATTATTGGTCCAAATCACTGGAAGAAAATGACAAAATCACTGGAATTATTTGTTCTAATCAATGGTATTATTGGTCCAAATCACTGGAAGAAAATGACAAAATTACTGGAATTATTCGTTCTAATCAATGGTATTATTGGTCCAAATCACTGGAAGAAAATTACAAAATCACTGGAATTATTCGTTCTAATCAATAGTATTATTGGTCCAAATCACTGGTAGAAAATGACAAAATCACTGGAATTATTCGTTCTAATCAATGGTATTATTGGTCCAAATCACTGGAAGAAAATGACAAAATCACTGGAATTATTCGTTCTAATCAATGGTATTATTGGTCCAAATCACTGGAAGAAAATGACAAAATCACTGAAATTATTCGTTCTAATCAATGGTATTATTGGTCCAAATCACTGGAAGAAAATGACAAAATCACTGGAATTAAATGGCAGTATTGTCGGGAATTATATCAAATGGCAGTACCACTGGACATATACGGAAGTGTCAGACAGGATGGCACTTAAAAAAATTGGCCCCAAACAGCACATGATGCAAAGAAAAGAGAAAAAGAGGTGCACTGTGGTCGCTGGACGGCTAAGCTAAGCGACACAAACACCTCAATATCACAGGAATTATTTGTTCTAATCAATGGTATTATTGGTCCAAATCACTGGAAGAAAATGACAAAATCACTGGAATTATTCGTTCTAATCGATGGTATTATTGGTTCAAATCAATGGAAGAAAATGACAAAATCACTGGAATTATTCGTTCTAATCAATGGTATTATTGGTCCAAATCACTGGAAGAAAATGACAAAATCACTGGAATTATTTGTTCTATTCAATGGTATTATTGGTCCAAATCACTGGAAGAAAATGACAAAATCACTGGAATTATTCGTTCTAATCAATAGTATTATTGGTCCAAATCACTGGTAGAAAATGACAAAATCACTGGAATTATTCGTTCTAATCAATGGTATTATTGGTCCAAATCACTGGAAGAAAATGACAAAATCACTGGAATTAAATGGCAGTATTGTCGGGAATTATATCAAATGGCAGTACCACTGGACATATACGGAAGTGTCAGACAGGATGGCACTTAAAAAAATTGGCCCCAAACAGCACATGATGCAAAGAAAAGAGAAAAAGAGGGGCACTGTGGTCGCTGGACGGCTAAGCTAAGCGACACAAACACCTCAATATCACAGGAATTATTTGTTCTAATCAATGGTACTATTGGTCCAAATCACTGGAAGAAAATGACAAAATCACAGGAATTATTCGTTCTAATCAATGGTATTATTAGTCCAAATCACTGGAAGAAAATGACAAAATCACTGAAATCATTTGGCAAGATCACTGTAATTAATAATTAATTATAAATCACGGATATTAATTGGTAAAATCTCGCTATCACCTGCCTAGTGAAGTAGCATCTAGATGGGATTTTGTACCGGGGACACAATAACTTCATCAATTGTCTAAATCCCAATACACTAATGGCTGAAAACGGGCGCACGTCTGATTATACTGAGAAATGATTATACTGATCAATCACTGATTCTACTGAGCACTAATTTTACTGAGCACTGATGATACTATTTAGAACTGACACTGAGCAGCGAGAACAGCACTGGACTATTGAACTGTAGTATACTGGTCACCACAATGCTGCACTATACTACTATAAACTGCTCACAACAATGCAGCACAGATATGGATACTTGAAGTGACACGGGGTTGCAATATACAGCAATGGCCTACTGTACTGTACAACTATATACTGTTGGTCACCAAAATGCTGCACTGTACTACTATATATACTGCTCACAAAAATGCAGCACAGATATGGAATGGATACTTGCAGTGACACAGAGCTGCAAGATACAGCAATGGCCTACTGTACTGTACAACTATATACTGTTGGTCACCAAAATGCTGCACTGTACTACTATATATACTGCTCACAAAAATGCAGCACAGGTATGGAATGGATACTTGCAGTGACACAGAGCTGCAAGATACAGCAATGGCCTGCTGTACTGTACAACTATATACTGTTGGTCACCAAAATGCAGCACACTGAGCACATATATTTGCAGCAGACTGAGCACAGATATGGAGCTTTTCAGGCAGAGAACATAGCCACGTCCTCTCCGTTCAATCTCCAATGCACAAGTGAAAATGGCGGCAACGTGCGGTTCTTTATATAGAATACGAATCTCGCGAGAATCCGACTGCGGGATGATGACGTTCGGCCGCGTTCGGGTTAACCGAGCAAGGCGGGAAGATCCGAGGCTGCATCGGAACCGTGTAAAATAGGTGAAGTTCGGGGTGGTTCGGCTCTCGACGAACCGAACTAGCTCATCTCTAATATATTTATATATATCTCCTATATAATAGCCCTATTCTGTGACCTTGTGATTCATTTGCTAACGCTGGGCGGAGTCACAACAGTGGGCGGAGTTAGTCAAATGAGTCACAGAGATCTGGCCAAATCTACAGGAGACTAGGAGCAGAAGCAGATAGCATGGGCATTGGGCATGGCACAGGCAGGGGTGCAGACCTCCCAGCTTTCTGCAGGAGCTTTCTCCAGGCAGAAGGAAGGAAACACACTCGGCGAAAAGGGGGCGTGGCTTCACGGGAGGGTCCCCGTTTTCGTCAGTGAGGGAGCATGCCCAGCGCTCTGTGAGCTGCTGGCATGCTCCCAGGGGCTGATTATGAGTCTGGGGGGCCCAGGGCACTTGAGACAGGGGAGCCCTATCTCATTGCTGTGCCTGCTGGGGGTTGGGGGCGTGGCCTAATCGCGGACCGCGCGGCCACGCCCCCTTATGCAAATTCCAATATTTTTTTTTTAATGGGATTTTGGCCCCTCAGCTAGGGCTAAATCCAGAGGGGGTGGTCGCTCCCCCTTACACACCCGCACAGGGAGAAGAAAGCAGGGAGACTGCTGCCTCCCTGCAACACCACAGACCTGCCAATATGCAGCAGCGTGTGCTGACTGTAGCACAATGCTGCCGCTGTTGCTGGCAGGACGGGGGGGGGGGGGCTTCTGAGCTGGGACAGAGCTACTCCAGCCGGGGGGCCCCCTAAAACTGTGGGGCCAACGGTACGTATCCCCTGCCCCCCCCCTTAATCCGGCTCTGCTGCTGGAACCCCCCCATTAATCCGTACCCCCTGATGCCCCCTCTCCCTCTGTCTCCACTATTCACCGCTGCTCTGCTAAGCAGAACAGCGAGTACAGGAGCTTTCCAAATGCCCCCCCCCCCACGCCGGACACTGCGACCCGCGGGTGGGACAGCGGGACAGACCCCAAAAAATGGGACTGTCCCGCGAAAATCTGGACATTTGGGAGTTATGGGGTTGTGTGAGGGGTATGTCATACAGACAGACGGGCACCGGCTCACTGTGTGCTTGACCCCCCACATCGGCATACTCAGCAGGGTCTCTCTGGTGCAGAGGAGCGTCACTTTCTGGCACACTCCACGCTTCTTAGCTGCAGTTTTGTGGGGCACCTGCCGCTGTGCAGGTTTCATACTGCCTCTGTTATCTCCAGCCCCGGCAACCCCACCGCTAGCTGCAGCGCTGCCACCCGCAGTGGAGTGCGCCCAGCTCATTTACACACTTTAGCTGGCGGGTAGCGCTGCAGAAATCCGAGCTGCTTGCAGGCTCTGACCCACTCCTCCCTCCAGCCGCAGCGTCTCCTGGGAGCTAACCAGTCACTCCCTGTCTCCCCTTACCACAGTGCCTGGAAGCCGTGAGGTCCGCGCCACGTGCATGCTATGACCCCCTCCTCCCTCCAGCCGCAGCATCTCCAGGGGGCTAACCAGTCATTTCCAGTCTCACCTTACCACAGTGCCCGGCAGCTGCGCGAGGTCTGCGGTGTGTGACTGAGGAGGGGGGGGAGGGATGCGGACTGGCAGAGAAAGCAGGACTCCAGCCTGAGAGAGTCAGCCATGCCAAGTCTCCAGCAGCAGCAGATCCCAACAGGTTGGAGTGGAACAGCAGCAGCCAGCAGCAGTGACTCCGGTAAGACACATCTGTCTGTCACCACTGTTTTGTCCCTAATACCAATCTCTCCCGTGCCCTGTGTTCTGTCATGTCCCTGTCACCCCTGGCCTTGCCCTGCCACCCTTATCCTGGCTCTTTCACCCTTATCCTGGCCCTGTCACCCTTATGCTAGCCCTGTTACCCCTATCCTGGCCCTGTCACCCCTGTGCTTGCCCTGTCAACCCTATACTGGCCCCGTCACCCCTGTCCTGGTCCTGCCGCCCCTACCCTGGCCCTGTCACCCCTATCCTGTCCCTATCATTTCTGTCCTGGCCCTGTCACCCCTGTCCTGGCCCTGTCACTCCTGTCCTGGCACCGTCACCCATGTTCTGACCCTGTCACCCCTGTCCTGACCCTGTTACTGCATACCCTCCAACTACCTTTTATGGCATGTACAGTACCCGCAGCGCCTCCAGACCTCTCCCCAATGCACCACACCTCCGCACCTTCCCCTCCACCACAAGCGGCACTTCACCCCTTCCCCACATGCTGTGCCTCCAGACCCCCTACACCACCCGTGGCTCCCACTCCTCCACCCCTTCACCACCCACAGCACCTCCAGGCCCCTTCCACCATTCACCCCCCTTATATGTCTCCCCCCACACCTGCCCCCCTCCATCCGCAGCATCTGCAGACACCCTCCTCCATCAGCGGTCCCCCCCACACCCACCCCTCCCCCACCAATGGCACCCCCGCACCTGCCCCTCCACCACCTGCAGCACCTCCGGACCTCCTTTCCCATCCGCCGCAACACCCGTACCTGCCCCTACCCATGGTGCCTGCTGTCCCCTACCCAACCCCCGGCACTCCCGTCCCTTCCCATCCCACAGCACCTCCGGAACCCTTCACCCATCCACAACATCCCCACACCTGCCCCTCTCCCACCCGTGGCACCCCTGCCCCTCCCCCACCTGCAGTGCCTCCGGACCCCTCCCCCATCTGCATCCCCCACTCCTCTGCCCCTCCCCCACACGCAGCACCTCCCAAACCTTCCCCATCCAGGCCCCACCCCCACTTCTGCCTCCCCTCCACCCGCAGCATCTACAGACACCATCCGCAGTCCCCACCGCACCCGCTACATTCTGTACATCGTGCCCTGCAGGTGCTGTTCACGCCGTCGCAAGGGGCTGCGCCTCCTTCACCATCGCACGCCCTTTCATTGTGCAATATTTAACCACTAACAAAGGAATGCAGGTAATACTCCATATAATACAAATATTAAACCCCAGAAAGGCATGCAAGGGTTAAGGGGGCGTAGCCCCTTGCGACGGTGTGAAGAGCGCCCGTAGGGCGCGATGAAGCACCTAGTATATATATATATATATATATATATATATACACACACACACTTCAGATACAGTATATTTTCTAGAGATGTGCACCGGAAATTTTTCGGGTTTTGTGTTTTGGTTTTGGGTTCGGTTCCGTGGCCGTGTTTTGGGTTCGAACGCGTTTTGGCAAAACCTCACCGAATTTTTTTTGGCGGATTCGGGTGTGTTTTGGATTCGGGTGTTTTTTTCAAAAAACCCTAAAAAACAGCTTAAATCATAGAATTTGGGGGTCATTTTGATCCCAAAGTATTATTAACCTCAATAACCATAATTTCCACTCATTTTGAGTCTATTCTGAACACCTCACACCTCACAATATTATTTTTAGTCCTAAAATTTGCACCGAGGTCGCTGGATGACTAAGCTCAGCGAACCAAGTGGCCGACACAAACACCTGGCCCATCTAGGAGTGGCACTGCAGTGTCACACAGGATGGCCCTTCCAAAAAACACTCCCCAAACAGCACATGACGCAAAGAAAAAAAGAGGCGCAATGAGGTAGCTGTGTGACTAAGCTCAGCGACCCTAGTGGCCGACACAAACACCTGGCCCATCTAGGAGTGTCACTGCAGTGTCACGCAGGATGGCCCTTCCAAAAAACACTCCCCAAACAGCACATGACGCAAAGAAAAAAAGAGGCGCAATGAGGTAGCTGTGTGAGTAAGCTAAGCGACCCTAGTGGCCGACACAAACACCTGGCCCATCTAGGAGTGGCACTGCAGTGTCAGGCCGGATGGCCCTTCCAAAAAATACTCCCCAAACAGCACATGATGCAAAGAAGAAAAAAAAGAGGTGCAATGAGGTAGCTGTGTGACTAAGATAAGTGACCCTAGTGGCCGACACAAACACCTGGCCCATCTAGGAGTGGCACTGCAGTGTCACGCAGGATGGCTCTTCCAAAAAATACTCCCCAAACAGCACATGACGCAAAGAAGAAAAAAAAGAGGCGCAATGAGGTAGCTGTGTGACTAAGATAAGCGACCCTAGTGGCCGACACAAACACCTGGCCCATCTAGGAGTGGCACTGCAGTGTCACGCAGGATGGCCCTTCCAAAAAACACTCCCCAAACAGCACATGACGCAAAGAAAAATGAAAGAAAAAAGAGGTGCAAGATGGAATTGTCCTTGGGCCCTCCCACCCACCCTTATGTTGTATAAACAGGACATGCACACTTTAACCAACCCATCATTTCAGTGACAGGGTCTGCCACACGACTGTGACTGAAATGACGGGTTGGTTTGGACCCCCACCAAAAAAGAAGCAATTAATCTCTCCTTGCACAAACTGGCTCCACAGAGGCAAGATGTCCACCTCATCATCATCCTCCGATTCATCACCGTGTACATCCCCCTCCTCACAGATTATCAATTCGTCCCCACTGGAATCCACCATCACAGCTCCCTGTGTACTTTGTGGAGGCAATTGCTGCTGGTGAATGTCTCCATGGAGGAATTGATTATAATTCATTTTAATGAACATCATCTTCTCCACATTTTCTGGAAGTAACCTCGTACGCCGATTGCTGACAAGGTGAGCGGCGGCACTAAACACTCTTTCGGAGTACACACTTGTGGGAGGGCAACTTAGGTAGAATAAAGCCAGTTTGTGCAAGGGCCTCCAAATTGCCTCTTTTTCCTGCCAGTATACGTACGGACTGTCTGACGTGTCTACTTGGATGCGGTCACTCATATAATCCTCCATCATTCTTTCAATGGAGAGAGAATCATATGCAGTGCCAGTAGACGACATGTCCGTAATCATTGTCAGGTCCTTCAGTCCGGACCAGATGTCAGCATCAGCAGTCGCTCCAGACTGCCCTGCATCACCGCCAGCGGGTGGGCTCGGAATTCTGAGCCTTTTCCTCGCACCCCCAGTTGCGGGAGAATGTGAAGGAGGAGATGTTGACAGGTCGCGTTCCGCTTGACTTGACAATTTTCTCACCAGCAGTTCTTTGAACCCCTGCAGACTTGTGTCTGCCGGAAAGAGAGATACAACGTAGGTTTTAAATCTAGGATCGAGCACGGTGGCCAAAATGTAGTGCTCTGATTTCAACAGATTGACCACCCGTGAATCCTTGTTAAGCGAATTAAGGGCTCCATCCACAAGTCCCACATGCCTAGCTGAATCGCTCAGTGTTAGCTCCTCCTTCAATGTCTCCAGCTTCTTCTGCAAAAGCCTGATGAGGGGAATGACCTGACTCAGGCTGGCAGTGTCTGAACTGACTTCACGTGTGGCAAGTTCAAAAGGTTGCAGAACCTTGCACAACCTTGAAATCATTCTCCACTGCGCTTGAGACAGGTGCATTCCACCTCCTATATCGTGGTCAGTTGTATAGGCTTGAATGGCCTTTTGCTGCTCCTCCAACCTCTGAAGCATATAGAGGGTGAATTCCACCTCGTTACCACTTCTTGCTTCAGATGATGGCAGGGCAGGTTCAGGCGTTTTTGGTGTTGCTCCAGTCTTCTGTACGTGGTGCCTGTACGCCGAAAGTGTCCCGCAATTCTTCTGGCCACCGACAGCATCTCTTGCACGCCCCTCTCGTTTTTTAAATAATTCTGCACCACCAAATTCAAGGTATGTGCAAAACATGGGACGTGCTGGAATTTGCCCATATTTAATGCACACACAATATTGCTGGCGTTGTCCGATGCCACAAATCCACAGGAGAGTCCAATTGGGGTAAGCCATTCTGCAATGATCTTCCTCAGTTGCCGTAAGAGGTTTTTAGCTGTGTGCGTATTCTGGAAAGCGGTGATACAAAGCGTAGCCTGCCTTGGAAAGAGTTGGCGTTTGCGAGATGCTGCTACTGGTGCCGCCGCTGCTGTTCTTGCGGCGGGAGTCAATACATCTACCCGGTGGGCTGTCACAGTCATATAGTCCTCAGTCTGCCCTGCTCCACTTGTCCACATGTCCGTGGTTAAGTGGACATTGGGTACAACTGCATTTTTTAGGACACTGGTGAGTCTTTTTCTGAGGTCTGTGTACATTTTCGGTATCGCCTGCCTAGAGAAATGGAACCTAGATGGTATTTGGTACCGGGGACACAGTACCTCAATCAAGTCTATAGTTGGCTCTGCAGTAATGATGGATACCGGAACCACGTTTCTCACCGCCCAGGATGCCAAGGCCTCAGTTATCCGCTTTGCAGCAGGATGACTGCTGTGATATTTCATCTTCCTCGCAAAGGACTGTTGGACAGTCAATTGCTTGGTGGAAGTAGTAAAAGTTGTCTTACGACTTCCCCTCTGGGATGACCATCGACTCCCAGCAGCAACAACAGCAGCGCCAGCAGCAGTAGGCGTTACACGCAAGGATGCATCGGAGGAATCCCAGGCAGGAGAGGACTCGTCAGAATTGCCAGTGACATGGCCTGCAGGACTATTGGCATTCCTGGGGAAGGAGGAAATTGACACTGAGGGAGTTGGTGGGGTGGTTTGCGTGAGCTTGGTTACAAGAGGAAGGGATTTACTGGTCAGTGGACTGCTTCCGCTGTCGCCCAAAGTTTTTGAACTTGTCACTGACTTATGATGAATGCGCTGCAGGTGACGTATAAGGGAGGATGTTCCGAGGTGGTTAACGTCCTCACCCCTACTTATTACAGCTTGACAAAGGCAACACACGGCTTGACACCTGTTGTCCGCATTTCTGTTGAAATACTTCCACACCGAAGAGCTGATTTTTTTGGTATTTTCACCAGGCATGTCAATGGCCATATTCCTCCCACGGACAACAGGTGTCTCCCCGGGTGCCTGACTTAAACAAACCACCTCACCATCAGAATCCTCCTTGTCAATTTCCTCCCCAGTGCCAGCAACAACCATATCCTCCTCATCCTGGTGTACTTCAACACTGACATCTTCAATCTGACTATCAGGAACTGGACTGCGGGTGCTCCTTCCAGCACTTGCAGGGGGCGTGCAAATGGTGGAAGGCGCATGCTCTTCACGTCCAGTGTTGGGAAGGTCAGGCATCGCAACCGACACAATTGGACTCTCCTTGTGGATTTGTGATTTCGAAGAACGCACAGTTCTTTGCTGTGCTTTTGCCAGCTTAAGTCTTTTCATTTTTCTAGCGAGAGGCTGAGTGCTTCCATCCTCAGGTGAAGCTGAACCACTAGCCATGAACATAGGCCAGGGCCTCAGCCGTTCCTTGCCACTCCGTGTGGTAAATGGCATATTGGCAAGTTTACGCTTCTCCTCCGACGATTTTATTTTAGATTTTTGAGTCCTTTTTTTACTGATATTTTGTGTTTTGGATTTTACATGCTCTGTACTATGACATTGGGCATCGGCCTTGGCAGACGACGTTGATGGAATTTCATCGTCTCGGCCATGACTAGTGGCAGCAGCTTCAGCACGAGGTGGAAGTGGATCTTGATCTTTCCCTATTTTTGGAACCTCAACATTTTTGTTCTCCATATTTTAATAGGCACAACTAAAAGGCACCTCAGGTAAACAATGGAGATGGATGGATACTAGTATACTTATGGATGACGAGTGACTGACGACACAGAGGTAGCCACAGCCGTGGACTACAGTACTGCGTCTGCTAGTATAGAGATGATAATGATATAAAAAATATATATATATATCACTACTGCAGGTATATATAATATAATGACGGACCTGCTGGACACTGTCAGCAGACTCCTAAACTACTAGTATGAAGAAGGTAGAAAAAAAAACCCCACCACAGGTAGGTATACAATTATGGACGAGCACTGACGACACAGAGGTAGCCACTGCCGTGGACTACCGTACTGCGTCTGCTAGTATAGAGATGATAATGATATAAAAAATATATATATATCACTATTGCAGGTATATATAATATAATGACGGACCTGCTGGACACTGTCAGCAGACTCCTAAACTACTAGTATGAAGAAGATAGAAAAAAAAAACCCACCACAGGTAGGTATACAATTATGGACGAGCACTGACGACACAGAGGTAGCCACAGCCGTGGACTACCGTACTGCGTCTGCTAGTATAGAGATGATAATGATATAAAAAATATATATATATCACTACTGCAGGTATATATAATATAATGACGGACCTGCTGGACACTGTCAGCAGACTCCTAAACTACTAGTATGAAGAAGATAGAAAAAAAAACCCCACCACAGGTAGGTATACAATTATGGACGAGCACTGACGACACAGAGGTAGCCACAGCCCTGGACTACCATACTGCGTCTGCTAGTATAGAGATGATAATGATATAAAAAATATATATATATCACTACTGCAGGTATATATAAAATAATGACGGACCTGCTGGACACTGTCAGCAGACTCCTAAACTACTAGTATGAAGAAGATAGAAAAAAAAACCCACCACAGGTAGGTATACAATTATGGACGAGCACTGATGACACAGAGGTAGCCACAGCCGTGGACTACCGTACTGCGTCTGCTAGTATAGAGATGATAATGATATAAAAAATATATATATATATCACTACTGCAGGTATATATAATATAATGACGGACCTGCTGGACACTGTCAGCAGACTCCTAAACTACTAGTATGAAGAAGATAGAAAAAAAAAACCCACCACAGGTAGGTATACAATTATGGACGAGCACTGACGACACAGAGGTAGCCACAGCCGTGGACTACCGTACTGCGTCTGCTAGTATAGAGATGATAATGATATAAAAAATATATATATATCACTACTGCAGGTATATATAATATAATGACGGACCTGCTGGACACTGTCAGCAGACTCCTAAACTACTAGTATGAAAAAGATAGAAAAAAAACCCCCACCACAGGTAGGTATACAATTATGGATGAGCACTGACGACACAGAGGTAGCCACAGCCGTGGACTACCGTACTGCGTCTGCTAGTATAGAGATGATAATGATATAAAAAATATATATATATCACTACTGCAGGTATATATAATATAATGACGGACCTGCTGGACACTGTCAGCAGACTCCTAAACTACTAGTATGAAGAAGATAGAAAAAAAAAACCCACCACATGTAGGTATACAATTATGGACGAGCACTGACGACACAGAGGTAGCCACAGCCGTGGACTACCGTACTGCGTCTGCTAGTATAGAGATGATAATGATATAAAAAATATATATATATCACTACTGCAGGTATATATAATATAATGACGGACCTGCTGGACACTGTCAGCAGACTCCTAAACTACTAGTATGAAGAAGATAGAAAAAAAAAAATCCCCCACCACAGGTAGGTATACAATTATGGACGAGCACTGACGACACAGAGGTAGCCACAGCCGTGGACTACCGTACTGCGTCTGCTAGTATAGAGATGATAATGATATAAAAAATATATATATATCACTACTGCAGGTATATATAATATAATGACGGACCTGCTGGACACTGTCAGCAGACTCCTAAACTACTAGTATGAAGAAGATAGAAAAAAAAAACCCACCACAGGTAGGTATACAATTATGGACGAGCACTGACGACACAGAGGTAGCTACAGCCGTGGACTACCGTACTGCGTCTGCTAGTATAGAGATGATAATGATATAAAAAATATATATATATCACTACTGCAGGTATATATAAGATAATGACGGACCTGCTGGACACTGTCAGCAGACTCCTAAACTACTAGTATGAAGAAGATAGAAAAAAAAAAACCCACCACAGGTAGGTATACAATTATGGACGAGCACTGACGACACAGAGGTAGTCACAGCCGTGGACTACCGTACTGCGTCTGCTAATATAGAGATGATAAAGATGATAGAGATGAACAAAAAAAATATAACACTACTGCAGGTAAATATTTATATAATATAATGAATGACGGACCTGCTGGACACTGTCAGCAGAATGCGTTTATAGAATAAAATAAAAAAACACCACAGGAGTGTTTAACTTTTTCAGGCAGACAATATACTGGTGGTCACTGGTCAGTCACACTGGCAGCAAAAGTGTGCACTCTACTCCTGCTATAATTGCACCCCAGTCTCCCCCACAATTCAGCTGTGTGAGCAGTGAGCACTCAGCACAGTCAGATATACATAGATGATATTATCATGCAGCACACTGAGGCTGAGCACAGATATGGTATGTGACTGTGTATCGTTTTTTTCAGGCAGAGAACGGATTATATTAAATAATAAAGTGGTCAGTCACTAGTAACTAACTATCAGCAAAACTCTGCACTCTGAGTACTCCTAATGCTCCCCAAAATTACTAAGTAATCAACTCAAGTGTCTCTATCTACTAACGGAGAGGACGCCAGCCACGTCCTCTCCCTATCAATCTCAATGCACGTGTGAAAATGGCGGCGACGCGCGGCTCCTTATATAGAATCTGAGTCTCGCGATAGAATACGAGCCTCGCGAGAATCCGACAGCGGGATGATGACGTTCGGGCGCGCTCGGGTTAGCCGAGCAAGGCGGGAAGATCCGAGTCTGCCTCGGACCCGTGTAAAAAGGCTGAAGTTCTGGGGGGTTCGGATTCCGAGGAACCGAACCCGCTCATCTCTAATATTTTCAGGAACAAATATCACTACTGGGTAAAACAGCTTCTGAAATCAATACCGCCAGATAAAGAGAATACAAATATCAATAACCTCTACGCCTTTAGGAAAGCAATGGTTACATGCGGGGTGATAAGGTCGTAACACAGTATACATCTAAATGTGTTTCACAGGAAAACATTGCATTTGGTTTAAGACTGTAACTTGTGGTTGAGGTTTCAGCACAATGACATGGTATTATGAAGAACAGAATGAAATTCCACTAGGAAGGTCGGATTGAAAAGGTTCTGTGTTAATTGAAAATTACCACCGACAAACAAAACAAAAACAAGATATTTCCTGTACATATTAAATTAACCAGCCAGCTGCAGACAAGGATCATTTAAACAACAGCTACCAGCATCTACGTATTTTGAGAATGGCCACAATGTTAATTCATCCCTCCATAAGTTAACTTGCATTTGAGTCATCAAGATTTATTACTGTAGCGCAACTGTTTACTCAGAAAGGAACTTGATAAATCTGGAGTTATTGTAAAACAGATGGCTTTGCCTACAGGCACTTTGGAATAGCTTTAATGAGCTATTAAAAAATAAATACGTCAGCGGGGTCTTCTTACTAATAACTTATCATCAGACACTCTCCTATAATGGCACATACTGTCAGAGTTAACTAGGAAAATCAGTTATTTAATTGAATCATTTAAATATAGGTAAACATATATTGATTATGGAATTGCTGAGGTGAAAAAAATGCCATTCCTAATTATCACTTCCACGCTATAGCAGTAGGCGTTATATAATGTCCGCACACACAGAAATGCTGCGTATAAATACTGCATACTGTACATTGCATAATTCATGTACCTAAAAAGCTCACATAATCAAATGGCCCACATATTTTTCACTACGATATTATATCACACACACACAGTAGAAATTCTTTAAGAAAGGAAGAAGCAGGAAGCAGGAGAAAGGAGGAAGCAGACGTTCTAGGCAAACTGTCCTTAAACTAGAGGTCAATTAAACTTTTTGGTTCTAAACTGAGATAAAAGTAGTATTTTCTTTTTATAGATATAAGACAGTTATTTACTATTTAATAAAAATAAAAAATAAGTATTAACTTCCATTTCTTGCTTACTTTGCTTTTATAGGTTTCCCATAGAGATTAGAAAAAATACTGTGTAATTGTCATCTTTCTATACAGTATTGCTAAACTGACACAAAGGGTTTTTTTCAGGTTTGTTAGCAACCCAAAAAAGCACACTAACGGGCAAAACCATGTGGAGTGCAGGGGAGGGGGGGGGGGGGGCAGAGAGAGTTATATTTGGGTGGGTTATATTGTTTCTGTGCAGGGTAAATACTTTGCTGCTTTATTTTTACACTGCAAATTAGATTTCAGTTTCAACAGACCCCACCCGAATAAAAATCTCTCTACACATGTTACATCTGCATACCTCGCAACTGTCCCGATTTTCGCGGGACAGTCCCGGTTTTTGGGGACTGTCCCGCTGTCCCACCTGCGGGCCGCAGTGTCCCACAGTGGGTGGGGGGGGGGGCAGTTGGGAGGCTCTCGCTGCCCTGTTTAGCAGAGCAGCGGTGGATAGACGCACAGCGTCTATTCATTGGAGTCAGAGGGAGAGGGGGCATGCCAGCGGCTCACAGAGCGCTGGGCATGCCCCCTCAGTGACGGAAATGGGGCGTGGCTCGCGATCGTGGTTCCTCTTGTGAAGCCATGCCCCCTTTTCTTATGCCACATCCCTTTTTCGGGAGCGCGCGGTAACCCTCTTTCTAAGAATGACAAGTTGGGAGGTATGCATCTGCCCCACCTGCAGTGCAGCATGGTTTTGCCCATTAATGTCTTTTTTTGGTTTGCAAACCTGAATAAGGCCCAAAGTCATTGAGAGGAATATTTATTAAACTTATATTGTGAGAAATTCCCTGAGGGACCACTGCAGAATCTATGCATCCCCAGGAAGCAAACTCTGTCCCAGCAGCTGCATTCTGATTAATGCATGCAATATTTTTCATTATCGCAATGCTATTTCAGGCAATTTATCGTATGTAAAATGTGACTAGTGATAAATAGTGGCCATAGGGCCCAATTTATGTGTGTATGAAATTGCACAGCTTCAAGGTAGGGACGGTGCGATTCCATCTAATAAAAATGTTAATGCAGCAGGAGGCATCGGTAAGAGATAGACGCCTCCTGTTAGCAATAGCAATGATCCGAGTGCTGCGTCTGAGGATGTAGCCTCGGATCACCATCCTGACCGGCGCAACCATCGGTCATGAATCCCACTGGTTATAGGGATCAGCCAGCCTGCGCAAGCTTAAGCTTTCTCAAGCTGGTCATCAGACCCAGGGCAGTAGAGAGCCTGGCTGGGCCCAGGTACTATTCAGGATGTGTGGCCTAATCCATACTTGCCTAGGCTACCTGACTCTCTCCATGAGGGAGAAAATGCTCTGTTCCTGGACTTTCCTAGTAATGTATGATTGCCATCACCTGTGGTGAGCTAGTTAATTGATAAGAAAGGTGTTTCACCACAGGTGATGGCAATCATACATTATCAGGAAAGTCCAGGAACAGAGCATTTTCTCCCTCATGGAGAGGGTCAGGTAGGCAAGTATGTATGGCCTAATCACGGGAGGCGTGGTCATGCACCCTTAGAAAAGAAGATGTGCAGCTGCTACTGTCAGTTAATGGGGAGGAAGCTTGGGGCCCTCACTGCCCCCCCCCCCCCCCCCCCCCCACCCCATTAGACCTAGGCCCGGGTCATTTGTACCCTCTCCCTTCCTCTCTCAGCACCACTGGTCAGATCCAGACACGGGGGTCCAGGAAGTCTGCATGGACTCGTCACACCTTCAAAATGGGGGGCGATGCACCTGCTCCACCCCTAAAAATGCCGTAGCATGTTAATCATGCTGTGACTGGCAGGGGGCTGTAAGTGTTATTGTTAAGACCCATTCTGCACATGCGCAGACCCCTGGTCATCGTATTTGTACGCAAACCATCGGGCTTGCATACAAACATGGATCAGGCCCATAGTGCATTACAGCTTAAGGAAAACATAGGGCCTGTTTCAGAGATGCAGAAATATGCTAATGACTCAGACACGGCATTGTGCATACAGATGCCCACTGCCAGGGTCTCACATCTGCAGCTTACATACAAAAGTGGAAACATCGAGAACATGGTTACACGTCACTCACACCAATGGACCTGCACCAGTCTATGCTGTCTCAGGCTAAGCGCTTCCAGCTGCATAAGAATTTGCAGTGGCTGACTATGGCATACCTAGAAAACCGTCCCAACACACCTGCATATTACTAGCCACCCTTGTTGCCTCCTCCAAACAACCTGTCACTCACTTGGGAAATTAAGGAGGAGGAAACAGGGGCCTGAAGGAGCGTCATTTTTGAGGGCCTTATGGCTAACCTGAAGTTGTACTTTTTCCCTATCATGGTAGCTGCTGACTTGCAGGTGGACATACTAATGCCCTTATTTATCAATGAGTGATAAATATCACTGTGAGTGATAAATTGCACCAGCCAACCAGCTCCTAGCTGTCATTTTTCAAACACAGCCTGTGACATGGAAGTTAGGAGCTGATTGGCTGGTGCAATTTATGACTCACAGTGAAATTTATCACTCATTGATAACTAAGGGCATAAATGTTTTCTGGTATTTTTTATTATTATTATTATTATTATTATTATTAATAATAATAATAATAATAATAATCTCCCATATAATAGCCCAGATCTGTGACTCTGTGACTGTGTATATAACGCTGGGAGTGGCTAGAAGCTATCATTGGGTTAGCAGCAGGTCTATCACACCCAGTCCACAGCTGATTGGGCGAGAAACGCCCTCCCACACAGGTTACATCCAATGGGAGGCTCTGCCCAGGGCCGGTTCTGGCGCTCTGTGCGCCCCGGGCGGCAAAAGGGGGCGTGGCTTTGTAAGGGGGCGTGGTCATTTAGCCCCCTGTACAGACTGAAATGATGTGCGGTGCGCGATGACGTCATCGCACACCGCACAGCAAAGGTCCTCTCCACGAAGGGAACTAGACGCGCGCACCGCACAGCAAAGGTCCTCTCCACGAAGGGAAACTAGACGCGTAGCGTCTAGTTCCCTTCGTGGAGAGGACCTTTGCTGTGCGGTGCGCGATGACGTCATCGCGCACCGCACAGTAAAGGACCTCTCCACGAAGGGAAACTAGACACGTACGCGTCTAGTTTCCCTTCACAGCAGCAGCGGGGGGGGGCAGCGGCCAGCGGCAGCAGGGGGGCAGCGGGGGGCACACAGCAGCAGCGGATCTTGCCCTGGTGCGGCGCCTTCCGGAGGCGCCCCGGGCAAAAGTCCTGCTTGCCCGTGGCAAGATCCGCTACTGGCTCTGCCCTTTGGCTGCTGTGTGTTAACAGAGCAGGATTAACAATGGGGCTGATGGAGCTGCAGCTCCAGGTCCACACCCTAAAATAGGCCCACTGCATCTGCAGCAACATGCCCTCCAACAATTTACACATCAAAATCTCTTCAAATTCGGGAAGTCGGTGTGGCCACATATAAAGTGGGCGTGGTCACGCCCGTTTCCTATACTTTCAATGGACGTTTGAAGAGCCAAAAATCGGTACAGATCATAAAAAAAGGTACTGTACCTGCTAAAAAGGTACAGCCGGAGGGTATCAAAAATATTTCCGATATTGGTCAAGCATAAAGCTCCCACCAAATCAGGAGAGTAACCCGCGCCAAGATAGAATAATTTAATTTATACTGTTGGGGTGCCTTCCATAATATCAATTCCACCCTTAT
Source organism: Pseudophryne corroboree (assembly GCF_028390025.1). Classification (NCBI taxonomy): domain Eukaryota; kingdom Metazoa; phylum Chordata; class Amphibia; order Anura; family Myobatrachidae; genus Pseudophryne; species Pseudophryne corroboree. Next base: position 761,749,363 of record NC_086449.1, on the reverse strand, counting down.
TTTGGGGTCTCATATATGTATATGTAAAACAGGGATTAAGGCTCACAAGGTGCTACCAACTGGTTTGAACAGGGATATAGAATCAAATCCCCATAGAGAGGGGAAAGGAAGGAGAAACCAGGTACAATTTAAGGTGCACTCAACCCAACTTAACAGATTTCAATGTATTTATTCTCAAAGATGTATATCCACACTGTAGTATCAAGTAAAGGCTCAAATGCCCATTACCTAAATTAGTACTGAAGATTATTGTTATTCATGGGACTAAGAAATGTCCTTTATTAATAATAGAGCGAAATATTAAAATCCAAAAAAAAGGGGGGGAGAAAAATTAGATGTGACAGAAATTAGAGATGAGCGCCTGAAATTTTTCGGGTTTTGTGTTTTGGTTTTGGGTTCGGTTCCGCGGCCGTGTTTTGGGTTCGAACGCGTTTTGGCAAAACCTCACCGAATTTTTTTTGTCGGATTCGGGTGTGTTTTGGATTCGGGTGTTTTTTTCAAAAAACACTAAAAAACAGCTTAAATCATAGAATTTGGGGGTCATTTTGATCCCAAAGTATTATTAACCTCAAAAACCATAATTTACACTCATTTTCAGTCTATTCTGAATACCTCACACCTCACAATATTATTTTTAGTCCTAAAATTTGCACCGAGGTCGCTGTGTGAGTAAGATAAGCGACCCTAGTGGCCGACACAAACACCGGGCCCATCTAGGAGTGGCACTGCAGTGTCACGCAGGATGGCCCTTCCAAAAAACCCTCCCCAAACAGCACATGACGCAAAGAAAAAAAGAGGCGCAATGAGGTAGCTGTGTGAGTAAGATTAGCGACCCTAGTGGCCGACACAAACACCGGGCCCATCTAGGAGTGGCACTGCAGTGTCACGCAGGATGGCCCTTCCAAAAAACCCTCCCCAAACAGCACATGACGCAAAGAAAAAAAGAGGCGCAATGAGGTAGCTGTGTGAGTAAGATTAGCGACCCTAGTGGCCGACACAAACACCGGGCCCATCTAGGAGTGGCACTGCAGTGTCACGCAGGATGGCCCTTCCAAAAAACCCTCCCCAAACAGCACATGACGCAAAGAAAAAAAGAGGCGCAATGAGGTAGCTGTGTGAGTAAGATTAGCGACCCTAGTGGCCGACACAAACACCGGGCCCATCTAGGAGTGGCACTGCAGTGTCACGCAGGATGTCCCTTCCAAAAAACCCTCCCCAAACAGCACATGACGCAAAGAAAAAAAGAGGCTTTTTACTGATATTTGGTGTTTTGGATTTGACATGCTCTGTACTATGCCATTGGGCATCGGCCTTGGCAGACGACGTTGCTGGCATTTCATCGTCTCGGCCATGACTAGTGGCAGCAGCTTCAGCACGAGGTGGAAGTGGATCTTGATCTTTCCCTAATTTTGGAACCTCAACATTTTTGTTCTCCATATTTTAATAGGCACAACTAAAAGGCACCTCAGGTAAACAATGGAGATGGATGGATTGGATACTAGTATACAATTATGGACGGGCTGCCGAGTGCCGACACAGAGGTAGCCACAGCCGTGAACTACCGCACTGTACTGTGTCTGCTGCTAATATATAGACTGGTTGATAAAGAGATAGTATACTCATAACTAGTATGTATGTATAAAGAAAGAAAAAAAAACCACGGTTAGGTGGTATATACAATTATGGACGGGCTGCCGAGTGCCGACACAGAGGTAGCCACAGCCGTGAACTACCGCACTGTACTGTGTCTGCTGCTAATATATAGACTGGTTGATAAAGAGATAGTATACTCGTAACTAGTATGTATGTATAAAGAAAGAAAAAAAAACCACGGTTAGGTGGTATATACAATTATGGACGGGCTGCCGAGTGCCGACACAGAGGTAGCCACAGCCGTGAACTACCGCACTGTACTGTGTCTGCTGCTAATATATAGACTGGTTGATAAAGAGATAGTATACTCGTAACTAGTATGTATGTATAAAGAAAGAAAAAAAAACCACGGTTAGGTGGTATATACAATTATGGACGGGCTGCCGAGTGCCGACACAGAGGTAGCCACAGCCGTGAACTACCGCACTGTACTGTGTCTGCTGCTAATATATAGACTGGTTGATAAAGAGATAGTATACTCGTAACTAGTATGTATGTATAAAGAAAGAAAAAAAAACCACGGTTAGGTGGTATATACAATTATGGACGGGCTGCCGAGTGCCGACACAGAGGTAGCCACAGCCGTGAACTACCGCACTGTACTGTGTCTGCTGCTAATATATAGACTGGTTGATAAAGAGATAGTATACTCGTAACTAGTATGTATGTATAAAGAAAGAAAAAAAAACCACGGTTAGGTGGTATATACAATTATGGACGGGCTGCCGAGTGCCGACACAGAGGTAGCCACAGCCGTGAACTACCGCACTGTACTGTGTCTGCTGCTAATATAGACTGGTTGATAAAGAGATAGTATACTACTAATATTATATATACTGGTGGTCAGGTCACTGGTCACTAGTCACACTGGCAGTGGCACTCCTGCAGCAAAAGTGTGCACTGTTTAATTTTAATATAATATTATGTACTCCTGGCTCCTGCTATAACCTATAACTGGCACTGCAGTAGTGCTCCCCAGTCTCCCCCACAATTATAAGCTGTGTGAGCTGAGCAGTCAGACAGATATATAATATATTATATAGATGATGCAGCACACTGGCCTGAGCCTGAGCAGTGCACACAGATATGGTATGTGACTGACTGAGTCACTGTGTGTATCGCTTTTTTCAGGCAGAGAACGGATATATTAAATAAACTGCACTGTGTGTCTGGTGGTCACTCACTATATAATATATTATGTACTCCTGGCTCCTGCTATAACCTATAACTGGCACTGCAGTAGTGCTCCCCAGTCTCCCCCACAATTATAAGCTGTGTGAGCTGAGCAGTCAGACAGATATATATAATATTATATATAGATAATAGATGATGCAGCACACTGGCCTGAGCCTGAGCAGTGCACACAGATATGGTATGTGACTGAGTCACTGTGTGCTGTGTATCGCTTTTTTCAGGCAGAGAACGGATTATAAAGTAAACTGCACTGTCCTCACTAGTAAACTCTCTCCACTCAGTCTCTACACTTCTACAGTAACAGTACTCCTCCTAGTCAGCTCCAGTAAATCTCTCTCAGTCTCTTATAATCTAAATGGAGAGGACGCCAGCCACGTCCTCTCCCTATCAATCTCAATGCACGTGTGAAAAATGGCGGCGACGCGCGGCTCCTTATATAGAATCCGAGTCTCGCGATAGAATCCGAGCCTCGCGAGAATCCGACAGCGTCATGATGACGTTCGGGCGCGCTCGGGTTAACCGAGCAAGGCGGGAAGATCCGAGTCGCTCGGACCCGTGAAAAAAAACATGAAGTTCTGGCGGGTTCGGATTCAGAGAAACCGAACCCGCTCATCTCTAACAGAAATACAACAAATGTGAATAAAGATTTAAAAACAATGCTAATGTGTCGTGTCCTTTATATATTCCCTTGGGAATTGTTCTAAATGTACATGAACGTATGTATATTTATAATGCACTGTAACAGTGCTAGATTTAATCGAGATCTATATTTTCCGTATTATTGGAGCTTGTATCATATGCCACAGAGGGAGATATGTTATCTTGCTTTTTAAATCACAAGCTACTGCAATGAGTGGCAGCTGGAGGGTATGCCACTGCATCTGCAGCAAGTCTCTGCACTGTAGATAGGGGAAAAAAATCCTTTTACTGCAGCGTCCTGTGTCCTGCTGCCAGTACGCATGCCCCCTTCAACATCAACAATCCCCACTCCCTAGCCGCGGCACAGGTGGAACAAAAGCAGCTGCGGCCACCGGCATAGATGTGAATGAAAGCGACACAGCGGAAGGCTTTCACAGCCCTGCCTGCGCCGCATACTCTCTGAGCCCTGGAGCCTCACCTGCGCGTGATGTCACAGAAGTGCCTCCCCGCCACAGCCGCGCCCAGATCCCCAGAGGCCCTGACTCCGCAACACAGCACCTGGGCTGCCGACCTGAGAGCCCCGAGATGGCTAATGTAATGGATAGAGTGGTTGATTTTGCGGAGGGCAATGTCTGGACGATGAATCAATGTAAAAGGTGACAGTGCTGTGCAGTGTAGTGGGTGTGCAGTGTCACTGACACTGCACAGCACTCTCACCTTTTACATTAATTCAGCGAGTCAGTCAGTTCTGCCAGCTTGTCACTATTGTTAGCGCCGGTGTCCCAACGCGCCGCATTACAGGGAAGTACTGTACACTCACTAAATAAACTACAGCTCCCAGTAGAGATGAGCGGGTTCGGTTTCTTTGAATCCGAACCCGCACGAACTTCACTTTTTTTTTCACGGGTCCGAGCGACTCGGATCTTCCCGCCTTGCTCGGTTAACCCGAGCGCGCCCGAACGTCATCATGACGCTGTCGGATTCTCGCGAGACTCGGATTCTATATAAGGAGCCGCGCGTCGCCGCCATTTTCACACGTGCATTGAGATTGATAGGGAGAGGACGTGGCTGGCGTCCTCTCCATTAGAATAGATTAGAAGAGAGAGAGAGAGAGAGAGATTGTGCAGACAGAGTTTACCACAGTGACCAGTGCAGTTGTTGTTAAGTTAACTTTTATTTAATATATCCGTTCTCTGCTATATCCGTTCTCTGCCTGAAAAAAACGATACACAGCAGTCACACAGTGTGACTCAGTCTGTGTGCACTCAGCTCAGCCCAGTGTGCTGCACATCAATGTATAAAAGCTTATAATAATTGTGGGGGAGACTGGGGAGCACTGCAGGTTGTTATAGCAGGAGCCAGGAGTACATAATATTATATTAATTTAAAATTAAACAGTGCACACTTTTGCTGCAGGAGTGCCACTGCCAGTGTGACTAGTGGTGACCAGTGCCTGACCACCAGTATAGTAGTATATTGTTGTATACTATCTCTTTATCAACCAGTCTATATTAGCAGCAGACACAGTACAGTGCGGTAGTTCACGGCTGTGGCTACCTCTGTGTCGGCAGTCGGCACTCGGCAGGCAGTCCGTCCATCCATAATTGTATAATTATATACCACCTAACCGTGGTATTTTTTTTTCTTTCTTTATACCGTCGTCATAGTCATACTAGTTGTTACGAGTATACTACTATCTCTTTATCAACCAGTGTACAGTGCGGTAGTTCACGGCTGTGGCTACCTCTGTGTCGGCAGTCGGCAGGCAGTCCGTCCATCCATAATTGTATTATTATAATATATACCACCTAACCGTGGTTTTTTTTTCATTCTTTATACCGTCATAGTGTCATACTAGTTGTTACGAGTATACTACTATCTCTTTATCAACCAGTGTACAGTGCGGTAGTTCACGGCTGTGGCTACCTCTGTGTCGGCAGTCGGCAGGCAGTCCGTCCATCCATAATTGTATTATAATATATACCACCTAACCGTGGTTTTTTTTTCATTCTTTATACCGTCATAGTGTCATACTAGTTGTTACGAGTATACTACTATCTCTTTATCAACCAGTGTACAGTGCGGTAGTTCACGGCTGTGGCTACCTCTGTGTCGGCAGTCGGCAGGCAGTCCGTCCATCCATAATTGTATTATAATATATACCACCTAACCGTGGTTTTTTTTTCATTCTTTATACCGTCATAGTCAGTCATACTAGTTGTTACGAGTATACTACTATCTCTTTATCAACCAGTGTACAGTGCGGTAGTTCACGGCTGTGGCTACCTCTGTGTCGGCACTCGGCAGGCAGTCCGTCCATCCATAATTGTATTATAATATATACCACCTAACCGTGGTTTTTTTTTCATTCTTTATACCGTCATAGTGTCATACTAGTTGTTACGAGTATACTACTATCTCTTTATCAACCAGTGTACAGTGCGGTAGTTCACGGCTGTGGCTACCTCTGTGTCGGCAGTCGGCAGGCAGTCCGTCCATCCATAATTGTATTATAATATATACCACCTAACCGTGGTTTTTTTTCCATTCTTTATACCGTCATAGTGTCATACTAGTTGTTACGAGTATACTACTATCTCTTTATCAACCAGTGTACAGTGCGGTAGTTCACGGCTGTGGCTACCTCTGTGTCGGCAGTCGGCAGGCAGTCCGTCCATAATTGTATTATAATATATACCACCTAACCGTGGTTTTTTTTTCATTCTTTATACCGTCATAGTCAGTCATACTAGTTGTTACGAGTATACTACTATCTTTTTATCAACCAGTGTACAGTGCGGTAGTTCACGGCTGTGGCTACCTCTGTGTCGGAACTCGGCAGGCAGTCCGTCCATCCATAATTGTATTACAATATATACCACCTAACCGTGGTTTTTTTTTCATTCTTTATACCGTCATAGTCAGTCATACTAGTTGTTACGAGTATACTACTATCTCTTTATCAACCAGTGTACAGTGCGGTAGTTCACGGCTGTGGCTACCTCTGTGTCGGAACTCGGCAGGCAGTCCGTCCATCCATAATTGTATTACAATATATACCACCTAACCGTGGTTTTTTTTTCATTCTTTATACCGTCATAGTCAGTCATACTAGTTGTTACGAGTATACTACTATCTCTTTATCAACCAGTGTACAGTGCGGTAGTTCACGGCTGTGGCTACCTCTGTGTCGGAACTCGGCAGGCAGTCCGTCCATCCATAATTGTATTATTATAATATATACCACCTAACCGTGGTTTTTTTTCCATTCTTTATACCGTCATAGTGTCATACTAGTTGTTACGAGTATACTACTATCTCTTTATCAACCAGTGTACAGTGCGGTAGTTCACGGCTGTGGCTACCTCTGTGTCGGCAGTCGGCAGGCAGTCCGTCCATCCATAATTGTATTATAATATATACCACCTAACCGTGGTTTTTTTTTCATTCTTTATACCGTCATAGTCAGTCATACTAGTTGTTACGAGTATACTACTATCTCTTTATCAACCAGTGTACAGTGCGGTAGTTCACGGCTGTGGCTACCTCTGTGTCGGAACTCGGCAGGCAGTCCGTCCATCCATAATTGTATTACAATATATACCACCTAACCGTGGTTTTTTTTTCATTCTTTATACCGTCATAGTCAGTCATACTAGTTGTTACGAGTATACTACTATCTCTTTATCAACCAGTGTACAGTGCGGTAGTTCACGGCTGTGGCTACCTCTGTGTCGGCACTCGGCAGGCAGTCCGTCCATCCATAATTGTATTACAATATATACCACCTAACCGTGGTTTTTTTATACCACCTAACCGTGGCAGTCCGTCCATAATTGTATACTAGTATCCAATCCATCCATCTCCATTGTTTACCTGAGGTGCCTTTTAGTTCTGCCTATAAAATATGGAGAACAAAAAAGTTGAGGTTCCAAAATTAGGGAAAGATCAAGATCCACTTCCACCTCGTGCTGAAGCTGCTGCCACTAGTCATGGCCGAGACGATGAAATGCCAGCAACGTCGTCTGCCAAGGCCGATGCCCAATGTCATAGTACAGAGCATGTCAAATCCAAAACACCAAATATCAGAAAAAAAAGGACTCCAAAACCTAAAATAAAATTGTCGGAGGAGAAGCGTAAACTTGCCAATATGCCATTTACCACACGGAGTGGCAAGGAACGGCTGAGGCCCTGGCCTATGTTCATGGCTAGTGGTTCAGCTTCACATGAGGATGGAAGCACTCAGCCTCTCGCTAGAAAACTGAAAAGACTCAAGCTGGCAAAAGCACCGCAAAGAACTGTGCGTTCTTTGAAATCCCAAATCCACAAGGAGAGTCCAATTGTGTCGGTTGCGATGCCTGACCTTCCCAACACTGGACGTGAAGAGCATGCGCCTTCCACTATTTGCATGCCCCCTGCAAGTGCTGGAAGGAGCACCCGCAGTCCAGTTCCTGATAGTCAGATTGAAGATGTCAGTGTTGAAGTACACCAGGATGAGGAGGATATGGGTGTTGCTGGCGCTGGGGAGGAAATTGACCAGAAGGATTCTGATGGTGAGGTGGTTTGTTTAAGTCAGGCACCCGGGGAGACACCTGTTGTCCGTGGGAGGAATATGGCCGTTGACATGCCAGGTGAAAATACCAAAAAAATCAGCTCTTCGGTGTGGAGGTATTTCACCAGAAATGCGGACAACAGGTGTCAAGCCGTGTGTTCCCTTTGTCAAGCTGTAATAAGTAGGGGTAAGGACGTTAACCCCCTCGGAACATCCTCCCTTATACGTCACCTGCAGCGCATTCATAATAAGTCAGTGACAAGTTCAAAAACTTTGGGTGACAGCGGAAGCAGTCCACTGACCAGTAAATCCCTTCCTCTTGTAACCAAGCTCACGCAAACCACCCCACCAACTCCCTCAGTGTCAATTTCCTCCTTCCCCAGGAATGCCAATAGTCCTGCAGGCCATGTCACTGGCAAGTCTGACGAGTCCTCTCCTGCCTGGGATTCCTCCGATGCATCCTTGCGTGTAACGCCTACTGCTGCTGGCGCTGCTGTTGTTGCCGCTGGGAGTCGATGGTCATCCCAGAGGGGAAGTCGTAAGCCCACTTGTACTACTTCCAGTAAGCAATTGACTGTTCAACAGTCCTTTGCGAGGAAGATGAAATATCACAGCAGTCATCCTACTGCAAAGCGGATAACTGAGTCCTTGACAACTATGTTGGTGTTAGACGTGCGTCCGGTATCCGCCGTTAGTTCACAGGGAACTAGACAATTTATTGAGGCAGTGTGCCCCCGTTACCAAATACCATCTAGGTTCCACTTCTCTAGGCAGGCGATACCGAGAATGTACACGGACGTCAGAAAAAGACTCACCAGTGTCCTAAAAAATGCAGTTGTACCCAATGTCCACTTAACCACGGACATGTGGACAAGTGGAGCAGGGCAGGGTCAGGACTATATGACTGTGACAGCCCACTGGGTAGATGTATGGACTCCCGCCGCAAGAACAGCAGCGGCGGCACCAGTAGCAGCATCTCGCAAACGCCAACTCTTTCCTAGGCAGGCTACGCTTTGTATCACCGCTTTCCAGAATACGCACACAGCTGAAAACCTCTTACGGCAACTGAGGAAGATCATCGCGGAATGGCTTACCCCAATTGGACTCTCCTGTGGATTTGTGGCATCGGACAACGCCAGCAATATTGTGTGTGCATTAAATATGGGCAAATTCCAGCACGTCCCATGTTTTGCACATACCTTGAATTTGGTGGTGCAGAATTTTTTAAAAAACGACAGGGGCGTGCAAGAGATGCTGTCGGTGGCCAGAAAAATTGCGGGACACTTTCGGCGTACAGGCACCACGTACAGAAGACTGGAGCACCACCAAAAACTACTGAACCTGCCCTGCCATCATCTGAAGCAAGAAGTGGTAACGAGGTGGAATTCAACCCTCTATATGCTTCAGAGGTTGGAGGAGCAGCAAAAGGCCATTCAAGCCTATACAATTGAGCACGATATAGGAGATGGAATGCACCTGTCTCAAGTGCAGTGGAGAATGATTTCAACGTTGTGCAAGGTTCTGATGCCCTTTGAACTTGCCACACGTGAAGTCAGTTCAGACACTGCCAGCCTGAGTCAGGTCATTCCCCTCATCAGGCTTTTGCAGAAGAAGCTGGAGGCATTGAAGAAGGAGCTAACACGGAGCGATTCCGCTAGGCATGTGGGACTTGTGGATGCAGCCCTTAATTCGCTTAACAAGGATTCACGGGTGGTCAATCTGTTGAAATCAGAGCACTACATTTTGGCCACCGTGCTCGATCCTAGATTTAAAGCCTACCTTGGATCTCTCTTTCCGGCAGACACAGGTCTGCTGGGGTTGAAAGACCTGCTGGTGACAAAATTGTCAAGTCAAGCGGAACGCGACCTGTCAACATCTCCTCCTTCACATTCTCCCGCAACTGGGGGTGCGAGGAAAAGGCTCAGAATTCCGAGCCCACCCGCTGGCGGTGATGCAGGGCAGTCTGGAGCGACTGCTGATGCTGACATCTGGTCCGGACTGAAGGACCTGCCAACGATTACGGACATGTCATCTACTGTCACTGCATATGATTCTCTCAACATTGATAGAATGGTGGAGGATTATATGAGTGACCGCATCCAAGTAGGCACGTCACACAGTCCGTACTTATACTGGCAGGAAAAAGAGGCAATTTGGAGGCCCTTGCACAAACTGGCTTTATTCTACCTAAGTTGCCCTCCCACAAGTGTGTACTCCGAAAGAGTGTTTAGTGCCGCCGCTCACCTTGTCAGCAATCGGCGTACGAGGTTACATCCAGAAAATGTGGAGAAGATGATATTCATTAAAATGAATTATAATCAATTCCTCCGCGGAGACATTGACCAGCAGCAATTGCCTCCACAAAGTACACAGGGAGCTGAGATGGTGGATTCCAGTGGGGACGAATTGATAATCTGTGAGGAGGGGGATGTACACGGTGATATATCGGAGGGTGAAGATGAGGTGGACATCTTGCCTCTGTAGAGCCAGTTTGTGCAAGGAGAGATTAATTGCTTCTTTTTTGGGGGGGGTCCAAACCAACCCGTCATATCAGTCACAGTCGTGTGGCAGACCCTGTCACTGAAATGATGGGTTGGTTAAAGTGTGCATGTCCTGTTTTGTTTATACAACATAAGGGTGGGTGGGAGGGCCCAAGGATAATTCCATCTTGCACCTCTTTTTTCTTTTCTTTTTCTTTGCATCATGTGCTGATTGGGGAGGGTTTTTTGGAAGGGACATCCTGCGTGACACTGCAGTGCCACTCCTAGATGGGCCCGGTGTTTGTGTCGGCCACTAGGGTCGCTAATCTTACTCACACAGCTACCTCATTGCGCCTCTTTTTTTCTTTGCGTCATGTGCTGTTTGGGGAGGGTTTTTTGGAAGGGACATCCTGCGTGACACTGCAGTGCCACTCCTAGATGGGCCCGGTGTTTGTGTCGGCCACTAGGGTCGCTAATCTTACTCACACAGTCAGCTACCTCATTGCGCCTCTTTTTTTCTTTGCGTCATGTGCTGTTTGGGGAGGGTTTTTTGGAAGGGCCATCCTGCGTGACACTGCAGTGCCACTCCTAGATGGGCCCGGTGTTTGTGTCGGCCACTAGGGTCGCTAATCTTACTCACACAGCTACCTCATTGCGCCTCTTTTTTTCTTTGCGTCATGTGCTGTTTGGGGAGGGTTTTTTGGAAGGGCCATCCTGCGTGACACTGCAGTGCCACTCCTAGATGGGCCCGGTGTTTGTGTCGGCCACTAGGGTCGCTAATCTTACTCACACAGCTACCTCATTGCGCCTCTTTTTTTCTTTGCGTCATGTGCTGTTTGGGGAGGGTTTTTTGGAAGGGACATCCTGCGTGACACTGCAGTGCCACTCCTAGATGGGCCCGGTGTTTGTGTCGGCCACTAGGGTCGCTTATCTTACTCACACAGCGACCTCGGTGCAAATTTTAGGACTAAAAATAATATTGTGAGGTGTGAGGTATTCAGAATAGACTGAAAATGAGTGTAAATTATGGTTTTTGAGGTTAATAATACTTTGGGATCAAAATGACCCCCAAATTCTATGATTTAAGCTGTTTTTTAGTGTTTTTGGAAAAAAACACCCGAATCCAAAACACACCCGAATCCGACAAAAATAATTCGGTGAGGTTTTGCCAAAACGCGTTCGAACCCAAAACACGGCCGCGGAACCGAACCCAAAACCAAAACACAAAACCCGAAAAATTTCAGGCGCTCATCTCTAGCTCCCAGCAGTTCTTAGCGCTGAAGCATTCCGGCGCTAAGGGCTGCTGGGAGTTGCAGTTTATTGAGTGCATCTTCTTCCCTGTAATGCGGCACGTTGGGACACCGGCGCTAACAATAGTGACTGGCTGCAGTGCAAGTCTCCGGGAGAGCCACTGCCAATCTGAATTAATTACTAGTTGAATATCTCATATCTGTCATCTGCCGTGGAAATGATGACATCCATATTCATATAATAAACAGCTCCCAAATATCAATCAGACATGGTTGGAGGTAATCTCTGTCTCGTGGCATCACCACATTGGCATCATTAGTTAGATGTTTCAGCAATGTTTTCATTTTTTATCGATATCTGTGAATATTTCTGACAAGTTAAGGAACCATAAGCTGGGATCTTTAGGTACATCTCTTACAAAATCTCCTTGGACATGTGTCTCAGGCTGTTCCAAAAGGGTGTTCATTAGGAACACTCACACCAAATATATAGGGGTACATTTTCTAAGGTGGGAACTTTTTAGAACTGGTGAAGTTGCTCATAGCAACCAATCAGATTCTACTTAACATGTATCTAGCTGTTTCTAGAAGATAATAGAATCTGGTTGCTATGGCCAACATCACCAGTGCTAAAAAAAAAAACCTCCCACCTTAGTAAATTTCCCCTGTAGTGTGTTGTTCTGTACCACCTAACATCTCCAGCTGGGATTTGGAATCCCTTGTGCACATTGTACTCCTGATAAATGAGTATCGGTACAGTTTTGATAGACCTTGGAAGTGCATTTCAATCACAGTTGTGCTTAGAGAGCCGTCATGTGTTAGTTGAAAGATTTTAGCCCATCTTTCTTCATTGACTAAGTACCTGGGGCCTTCTTCTAGACTTTGTATAGCATAGCAGTGTGCTATTTAGGGTCTCGATTATGAGCTTGTACAATTGGGAATTTATACGCACAGGATTTTGCAGTAGCCATGTGCAGACGTTCAAAGGTGTTATGCCTTAATGCAGCACTCTTGGCAGGCTCTTAGTAATTAAGAAGTTACCTACCAGTAGGTACTTCCCCTGGTATATAACGGAAAGGTACCATATAGCTATGGGATCACTACCAATGCGTCCATCAATCTGATAGATCCCATCCCTCAGCCAGTCATTAAAAACAGAAAAACATTGGTGGAATTGCAAATTAGCCACAAAGGACATCCATGGAGGAACCCATTCTTGTACGTTTTAATGCAACCCTTTACAGTATGTGCTCCCATGTACTGTATCTCTTTGGCTGAGAGGTCTTATTTAATTCAAGAAGAAGTAGTAGGAAATTGTAATATTTGTGGTTAAGAGATTGTTGTGCCTTCTACTCTGTAGAATTAAGCAAGTACCAATATATCCAATGGGAAAATATTCCGACACTTAAGACTAGAGATGAGCGGGTTCGGTTTTACTCGGTTTTACTCTGATTTACTCGGTTCTCAAAATGGCATCTTATTGGCTCACGGATGTCTCGTGTTTTGAATAGCCAATAAGATGCCGTTTTGAGAACTGAGTAAAACCGAGTAAAACCCGAACCCGCTCATCTCTACTTATGACTAGATTTCCGAAGGAGGCGGGTTTGACCTAAAAAATGTGAAGCAGCAATAATATTAAGAGTAAATTGTGGTGTGTTATTGCCCCTTTAAATCTTTTGTGTCAAAGCCGAGAACGTCATCTAGCCCTACAGTAGGTGTGGAACCAAATCAAAGCACAGGAACAGTGGGTAGTGAGCGGCACAGAAAAAAAGTAGGAGGTGTGGTGGGTAGTAGGGATTAGAAGGATAAACAGAAGTAGGCAGACTCACTGGGGAGGGGGAGGGGTTAATTCACTCTAAAATAAACAATTTCCAAAAATGTGATGTGACGGAAACACTGGAGGAGCAGAGATCAGGAAGTGTTGATATCGGATGGAGGTAAGGGGGCACAGTATGTGATCAGGAATAGCTGCTTACCCTCCACTACTGTATGTAAATACAGAAACAGGTAGCATGTGATTGTGGGGGTGCTTCCCTTTCATTTCAGGACTGGACTGCCGCTGGAGACCAGGTGGATGATCCTGGCAGAAAATAATAGGCCGTCTACTACACATGCTCTACCCACTTAAATCCCGCTGGGATTTTAGCATTACTGTTTCACATCTATGGGGCCATGGGTTTGATTTTGGCTAGGGTCCAATCTGTGGGGGATATTGTACGTTCTCCCCAAGATAGTGATGAATTTCACTGAGTGCTCTAGTTTCTGTCTATTGATCAATAAATACTGATGGGTTAACTGGCTGCTAATCTTACTGTGTACTAGTAATGTGCGCCGGAAATTTTTCGGGTTTTGTGTTTTGGTTTTGGATTCGGTTCTGTGGCCGTGTTTTGGATTCGGACGCGTTTTGGCAAAACCTCCCTGAAATTTTTTTGTCGGATTCGGGTGTTTTTTTTTTACAAAAAACCCTCAAAAACAGCTTAAATCATAAAATTTGGGGGTCATTTTGATCCCATAGTATTATTAACCTCAATAACCATTATTTCCACTCATTTTCAGTCTATTCTGAACACCTCACACCTCACAATATTATTTTTAGTCCTAAAATTTGCACCAAGCTTGCTGGATAACTAAGCTAAGCGACCCAAGTGGCCGACACAAACACCTGGCCCATCTAGGAGTGGCACTGCAGTGTCAGGCAGGATGGCACTTCAAAAAAATAGTCCCCAAACAGCACATGATGCAAAGAAAAAAAGAGGTGCACCAAGGTCACTGGATGGCTAAGCAAAGCGACCCAAGTGGCCGACACAAACACCTGGCCCATCTAGGAGTGGCACTGCAGTGTCAGACAGGATGGCACTTAAAAAAATTGTCCCCAAACAGCACATGATGCAAAGACAAAAAGAGGTGCACCAAGGTCGCTGGATGGCTAAGCTAAGCGACTGTTATGCACACCAGTGCCTGCAGGAAAGTACTGGTGTCAGGACTGTTATGCACTCCAGTGTCTGCAGGAATGTACTGGTGTCAGGACTGTTATGCACTCCAGTGTCTGCAGGAATGTACTGGTGTTTGAACTGTTATGCAAAACAGATGGACTCACAGACAAACTGGGGGATATGACATAATGTACACAGAAGGTGATAGGGTAACAAAATACACACAAAGTGAACAGAGAAGCCCAGAGGCTAAGGAACTGGGTATCTCCCTTGTATGAGAACTGCTCAGATGGAAAAGCAAGATGTTGTGTTTTAATACGTAGAGAACCCGAAATGCTGTTGCTAAGGGCAACAGCAAAACCCTAAAGGGTTACCAACGGGTGTGGCAGTAAACTCCTTGGTCAGAGATGGAATGATAGACACAAGGAGAATCTCCACAATCCTAATTCTCACTTGCAGTGCACAGGTTTTAGCTTACTGCCACTAAACTGACCCCTGACACCTAGCACAGTGAGACAGGATTAGACAGGCAAGTCTTAGAATACAGCCGCAAACTTGCTAAGTTCACAGAGTAGTAACAGAACCCCAGCAAGCTAAACGACTGACTCCAGTCTTACTGCTAGGTCTGGATTGGCAGAGTGTAATACCAAATCCCCAGGCCTATTTGCAGTAAGCAACAAACAAATACAAAGCTACACAGTACTGGCTAACTTTCATGAACTGACTAACCAACAAAGATTCAGCAGCATCTGCTTACCCTGAAAAGAGGCCTTATAAAGCAGGTGCTGTCCACGCCCCACTCAGACCTCACAGACTGTGAGCACAAAAACCAGCACCGGATCCCCTGCCGTGCACAGAGCCTATAACCACTGCACAGCAAAAGACCCGAACCGGAGTATAAGCTGCGCTCAGGTTACTCCACTAGCACTAGTCTCCCGGTTGCCATGACGACGTGGCAGCACAGGGCAGGAGACCCTAACAGTATCCCCCCTCTGACGAGGGGTCAAAGAACCCCTACCACCGGGTTTATCGGGGAACTGCGAGAAGAAAGAGCGTATCAGTCTGGGGGCATGAAGATCACAACTGCGCACCCACGACCGCTCCTCCGGGCCATACCCCTTCCAGTGCACCAAAAATGACAGCCGACCCCGAACCACCTTGGAGTCAAGAATCCTTTCAACAACAAACTCCCTCTGGCCACGTATCAGAAGAGGGGAAGGTCTTCCACTGGAAGAAGGATTACTAATCGCCCGTTTTAAAAGGGAACAATGAAATGTTTTATTGATACCCAAAGAACGGGGCAGATCTAACTGAAATGCCACCGGATTGATAACCCTGGTGATCTTATAAGGGCCGATGAACCTGGGCCCTAACTTATGAGATGGCTGTCTCAACTTCAAATTCTTGGTAGACAACCAGACGAAGTCTCCTAATTTGAAGCTGCAGGGTCTTTTCCGCTTATCAAAAACCCTTTTGGTCACTAATGACACAGACACAAGGGCTTTCTTCACTTTCCGCCAAATACCTCTAAGGACCGAAACCACAGAGGAACCACCAGGCGTGGAGTCCAGGGGGTCAAAAGAATTGGCCTTAGGATGATGCCCATACACACAAAGGAAGGGAGAGATCCCTGTAGCAGAGTGAGCCGCGTTGTTATAGGCAAACTCCGCCATGGACAGATGAGCAACCCAGTCAGTCTGACACTTGGAGACATAACACCTGAGGAACTGCTCCAAGGACTGGTTCACCCTTTCAGTCTGCCCATTAGACTGCGGATGGTAGCCTGACGACAAGCTGACAGAAATCTGGAGATCGGAACAAAATGCCCTCCAGAATTTGGCCACAAACTGGGATCCGCGGTCAGAGACCACATCAAGTGGCAACCCGTGGAGACGCACAACATGCAGCATAAATAATTCAGACAGGCGTCTGGCTGATGGCAGCCCAACCAGTGGAACGAAGTGCGCCATCTTCGAAAACCTGTCAACGACAACCCAGATGGCTGTCATCCCCGAGGATTTGGGCAAGTCCACCACAAAATCCATTGAAATGTGGGTCCATGGCTTAGATGGGATAGAGAGTGGATGTAATGGGCCAACAGGAACCCCTCTAGGAGTCTTATTTCGGGCACAGATGTCACATGCCCGAACCCACTGATCCACATCCTTAGCCACCGAGGGCCACCACACCGCCCTAGATAGCAACTCCCGAGTTCTGGCAATACCCGGGTGACCTGCCGACTTCTTGGCATGGAATTTCAGGAACACTCGCTGTCTTAACCTAGGAGGCACAAACAAAAGACCTACCGGAAGGTCTGGAGGAGCCTGCTCCTGTGCTCTAAGGACTAATGATAAGAGGTCCTGGGTAATGCCCACTTTAATACATGATGGGGAAACAATGGGCAACGGCTCCTCGGTGGTCTCCTGGATTGGAGCAAAACTCCGCGAGAGCGCATCAGCCTTGATGTTTTTTGACCCAGGGCGATATGTTATCAAAAAATTAAAGCGAGCAAAAAACAAAGCCCATCGTGCCTGCCTGGCATTGAGACGCTTCGCTGACTCTAAATATGCCAGATTCTTATGGTCAGTGAGAATTGAGACCACAAACTTAGCCCCCTCAAGCCAGTGTCTCCACTCCTCGAGTGCATCCTTAATAGCCAACAATTCCCGGTTACCCACGTCATAATTCATCTCGGCAGGCGAAAATTTACGGGAAAAGTAAGCACAGGGATGAAGGCGATTATCAGACACTCCCATCTGAGAAAGCACTGCCCCAATACCCATCTCAGAGGCATCCACCTCCACCACAAAAGGACGCTCTGGATCTGGGTGTCGCAGCACCTTGGCCGAAACAAATGCCCTTTTGAGACGGGCAAAAGCCGCTTTAGCCTCACAAGACCAGTGAGCAACATCCGCCCCTTTCTTAGTGAGTGCCACCAAGGGCGCCACTATAGACGAAAATCCAGCGATAAATCGTCTATAAAAATTCGCAAAGCCCAGGAAACGCTGAAGCGCCTTCAAACTAGTGGGCTGCACCCAATCCAGGACTGCCTGTACCTTGGAACCCTCCATTTGGAAACCTTCTGGGGAGATAATATATCCTAGAAATGCGATTTGCTGAACTTCAAATTCGCACTTCTCCAGCTTCGCCCCAAGCCGGTGGTCTCTGAGTTTCTGGAGGACTAAGCGTACATGCTTCCGATGTTCCTCCAGGGAATGGGAGAAGATTAGGATGTCATCTAAGTATACAACTAAGAATCTATCCAAATATTCCCTGAGCACATCATTCATGAAATCCTGGAAGACTGCCGGGGCATTACAGAGCCCAAAAGGCATCACCAAATATTCATAATGCCCTGAGTGGGTATTAAAGGCAGTCTTCCATTCATCCCCCTCTCTTATTCGGATTAGATTGTACGCACCGCGTAGGTCAATCTTAGAAAAAATGGTGGCAGTACGAAGCTGGTCAAACAAGACCGAAATGAGAGGCAGTGGGTATGAGTTTTTAATCGTGATACGGTTCAATTCCCTGAAGTCGATGCAGGGTCGCAACGAACCGTCCTTTTTACCCACGAAGAAGAACCCCGACCCAACTGGAGACTGTGAAGGTCTGATAAATCCCTTAGCCAAGTTCTCCTGAATGTACTCTGCCATAGCCTGAGTCTCAGGACGTGACAGGGAGTACAACCTGCTCTTGGGAAGCTTAGCATTTGGCAACAAATCAATGGCACAGTCATAGGGGCGATGGGGAGGTAGTACCTCTGCAACTTTTTTGGAGAACACGTCCGCAAAATCTGCATAACACCCTGGCAATCCTGGCAAACTTAGCTGCGAGAGCCTGACTGGAAGGCTCAAGCAACTCCTGAAACAATCAGTACCCCAACTAAGAATCTCCCCAGAGACCCAGTCAAATTGAGGATTGTGGGCCCTTAACCAGGGTAACCCCAACACCAATGGGGCAAAAGTACAGACAGTCACATAAAAGGACAATTTTTCAGAGTGTGTGGCTCCAATAAACAAAGAAATCTGGCTAGTGCAAGAGGTAATTTTACCTTGGGATAATGGTTCCCCGTTTAACCCACAAATCACAATTTCCGATGCCAAGGGCACTAAGGGAACAGAGTGTTTCAGGGCGAATTGGCGGTCCATAAAAACCCCGTCGGCCCCACTGTCCACAAAGGCCTCAGTCTTGACAGTTTGACCGAGGATCTTCAAGGTCACCGGAATGATAAAAGTCTTCTTGGGAAATTCTGACTTCTGGCCTGACAGGATATTTCCCATCACCCTCAGGCCCTGAAGTTTTCCGGCTTTTCTGGGCATGATAACACCACATGACCTTTATTCCCACAGTACAAACACAACCCCTGCTGTCTCCTCCGCGTCTTCTCACGCGAGGAGAGGCGGGTAGCCCCAATCTGCATAGGCTCCTCAGAAAATTCCTCAGAGTCTGAGGTTCCCTTGGGAAGGAAGGAAATCTCAGTCTCCCTTTCAAGCCTACGCTCTCTCAGCCGTCTATCCACCCGGATGGATAACTGCATGAGCTGATCCAAGCTATCAGGCAAGGGATATTGTACCAGTTGGTCCTTTATGTGGTTAGAAAGACCTCTTCGGTACTGGTGTCTCAGGGCTGGGTCATTCCACTGGGTATCATGGGCCAACCTCCGAAACTCCGTACAGTAAACCTCAACTGGCCTTCGCCCTTGCTTAAGGATCGAAATCTGAGCCTCGGCTGAGGCCGTCTTGTCAGGGTCATCATACAACATGCCCAGTGCCGTAAAAAAAGCGTCAACACTTTTAAGCGACGGACAGTCAGGCTGCAACCCATATGCCCAGACCTGTGGGTCTCCTTGTAGCAAGGAAATCACTATGCCCACCCGCTGAATCTCCGACCCAGAAGACTGAGGCCTAAGCCGGAAGTATAGCTTGCAGCTCTCCTTGAAACAAAAGAACTGCGAGCGATCTCCAGAAAAACGATCCGGGAGATTTACTTTCGGCTCCTTAACCCCTGCAGGTGCTGCTGCTGCGGGAGCTCCGCCAGCAGCCTGGGAGGTGTGCATTTTAATGGACAAATCATTAAATTGTCGAGTCAGGACCTGCACCTGATCGACCACCTGTTGCAACGTATTTTGAGGGGTATGCTCCATATTCCCACAAAATTTCAACAGGAGTATTGGGCTGCTGAATATGTTATGCACACCAGTGCCTGCAGGAAAGTACTGGTGTCAGGACTGTTATGCACTCCAGTGTCTGCAGGAATGTACTGGTGTCAGGACTGTTATGCACTCCAGTGTCTGCAGGAATGTACTGGTGTTTGAACTGTTATGCAAAACAGATGGACTCACAGACAAACTGGGGGATATGACATAATGTACACAGAAGGTGATAGGGTAACAAAATACACACAAAGTGAACAGAGAAGCCCAGAGGCTAAGGAACTGGGTATCTCCCTTGTATGAGAACTGCTCAGATGGAAAAGCAAGATGTTGTGTTTTAATACGTAGAGAACCCGAAATGCTGTTGCTAAGGGCAACAGCAAAACCTTAAAGGGTTACCAACGGGTGTGGCAGTAAACTCCTTGGTCAGAGATGGAATGATAGACACAAGGAGAATCTCCACAATCCTAATTCTCACTTGCAGTGCACAGGTTTTAGCTTACTGCCACTAAACTGACCCCTGACACCTAGCACAGTGAGACAGGATTAGACAGGCAAGTCTTAGAATACAGCCGCAAACTTGCTAAGTTCACAGAGTAGTAACAGAACCCCAGCAAGCTAAACGACTGACTCCAGTCTTACTGCTAGGTCTGGATTGGCAGAGTGTAATACCAAATCCCCAGGCCTATTTGCAGTAAGCAACAAACAAATACAAAGCTACACAGTACTGGCTAACTTTCATGAACTGACTAACCAACAAAGATTCAGCAGCATCTGCTTACCCTGAAAAGAGGCCTTATAAAGCAGGTGCTGTCCACGCCCCACTCAGACCTCACAACTGTGAGCACAAAAACCAGCACCGGATCCCCTGCCGTGCACAGAGCCTATAACCACTGCACAGCAAAAGACCCGAACCGGAGTATAAGCTGCGCTCAGGTTACTCCACTAGCACTAGTCTCCCGGTTGCCATGACGACGTGGCAGCACAGGGCAGGAGACCCTAACAGCGACCCAAGTGGCCGACACAAACACCTGGCCCATCTAGGAGTGGCACTGCAGTGTCAGACAGGATGGCACTTCAAAAAAATAGTCCCCAAACAGCACATGATGCAAAGAAAAAAAGAGGCGCAATGAGGTAGCTGTGTGACTAAGCTAAGTGACCCAAGTGGCCGACACAAACACCTGGCCCATCTAGGAGTGGCACTGCAGTGTCAGACAGGATGGCAGATTTAAAAAATAGTCCCCAAACAGCACATGATGCAAAGAAAAGAGGTGCACCAAGGTCACTGGATGGCTAAGCTAAGCGACACAAGTGGCCGACACAAACACCTGGCCCATCTAGGAGTGGCACTGCAGTGTCAGACAGGATGGCACTTCAAAAAAATAGTCCCCAAACAGCACATGATGCAAAGAAAAATTAAAGAAAAAAGAGGTGCAAGATGGAATTGTCCTTGGGCCCTCCCACCCACCCTTATGTTGTATAAATAGGACATGCACACTTTAACAAACCCATCATTTCAGCGACAGGGTCTGCCACACGACTGTGACTGAAATGACTGGTTGGTTTGGGCCCCCACCAAAAAAGAAGCAATCAATCTCTCCTTGCACAAACTGGCTCTACAGAGGCAAGATGTCCACCTCATCATCATCCTCCAATTCCTCACCCCTTTCACTGTGTACATCCCCCTCCTCACAGATTATTAATTCGTCCCCACTGGAATCCACCATCTCAGGTCCCTGTGTACTTTCTGGAGGCAATTGCTGGTGAATGTCTCCACGGAGGAATTGATTATAATTCATTTTGATGAACATCATCTTCTCCATATTTTCTGGAAGTAACCTCGTACGCCGATTGCTGACAAGGTGAGCGGCTGCACTAAACACTCTTTCGGAGTACACACTGGAGGGGGGGCAACTTAGGTAAAATAAAGCCAGTTTGTGACTTTGTGCAAGGGCCTCCAAATTGCCTCTTTTTCCTGCCAGTATACGTGCCTACTCGGATGCGGCCACTCATATAATCCTCCACCATTCTTTCAATGGTGACAGAATCATATGCAGTGACAGTAGACGACATGTCAGTAATCGTTGGCAGGTCCTTCAGTCCGGACCAGATGTCAGCACTCGCTCCAGACTGCCCTGCATCACCGCCAGCGGGTGGGCTCGAAATTCTTAGCCTTTTCCTCGCAGCCCCAGTTGCGGGAGAATGTGAAGGAGGAGCTGTTGACAGGTCACGTTCCGCTTGACTTGACAATTTTCTCACCAGCAGGTCTTTGAACCTCTGCAGACTTGTGTCTGCCGGAAAGAGAGATCCAAGGTAGGTTTTAAATCTAGGATCGAGCACGGTGGCCAAAATGTAGTGCTCTGATTTCAACAGATTGACCACCCGTGAATACTGGTTAAGCGAATTAAGGGCTCCATCTACAAGTCCCACATGCCTAGCGGAATCGCTCTCTTTTAGCTCCTCCTTCAATGTTTCCAGCTTCTTCTGCAAAAGCCTGATGAGGGGAATGACCTGACTCAGGCTGGCAGTGTCTGAACTGACATCACGTGTGGCAAGTTCAAAGGGTTGCAGAACCTTGCACAACGTTAAAATCATTCTCCACTGCGCTTGAGTCAGGTGCATTCCCCCTCCTTTGCCTATATCGTAGGCAGATGTATAGGCTTGAATGGCCTTTTGCTGATCCTCCATCCTCTGAAGCATATAGAGGGTTGAATTCCACCTCGTTACCACCTCTTGCTTCAGATGATGGCGGGGCAGGTTCAGGAGTGTTTGCTGGTGCTCCAGTCTTCGGCACGCGGTGGCTGAATGCCGAAAGTGGCCCGCAATTCTTCGGGCCACCGACAGCATCTCTTGCACGCCCCTGTCATTTTTTAAATAATTCTGCACCACCAAATTCAATGTATGTGCAAAACATGGGACGTGCTGGAATTTGCCCAGATGTAATGCACGCACAATATTGGTGGCGTTGTCCGATGTCACAAATCCCCAGGAGAGTCCAATTGGGGTAAGCCATTCTGCAATGATGTTCCTCAGTTTCCGTAAGAGGTTGTCAGCTGTGTGCCTCTTATGGAAAGCGGTGATACAAAGCGTAGCCTGCCTAGGAACGAGTTGGCGTTTGCGAGATGCTGCTACTGGTGCCGCCGCTGCTGTTCTTGCTGTGGCAGGCAATGCATCTACCCAGTGGGCTGTCACAGTCATATAGTCCTGAGTCTGCCCTGCTCCACTTGTCCACATGTCCGTGGTTAAGTGGACATTGGGTACAACTGCATTTTTTAGGACACTGGTGACTCTTTTTCTGAGGTCTGTGTCCATTTTCGGTATCGCCTGCCTAGAGAAATGGAACCTAGATGGTATTTGGTACCGGGGACACAGTACCTCAATCAAGTCTCTAGTTCCCTGTGAATTAACGTTGGATACCGGAAACACGTTTCTCACCACCCAGGCTGCCAAGGCCTGAGTTATCCGCTTTGCAGCAGGATGACTGCTGTGATATTTCATCTTCCTCGCAAAGGACTGTTGGACAGTCAATTGCTTACTGGAAGTAGTACAAGTGGTCTTCCGACTTCCCCTCTGGGATGACGATCGACTCCCAGCAGCAACAACAGCAGCGCCAGCAGCAGTAGGCGTTACACTCACGGATGCATCGGAGGAATCCCAGGCAGGAGAGGACTCGTCAGACTTGACAGTGACATGGCCTGCAGGACTATTGGCCTTCCTGTGTAAGGAGGAAATTGACACTGAGGGAGTTGGTGGTGTGGTTTGCAGGAGCTTGGTTACCAGAGGAAAGGATTTAGTGGTCAGTGGACTGCTTCCGCTGTCATCCAAAGTTTTTGAACTTGTCACTGACTTCTGATGAATGCGGTCCAGGTGACGTATAAGGGAGGATGTTCCTAGGTGGTTAACGTCCTTACCCCTACTTATTACAGCTTGACAAAGGCAACACACGGCTTGACACCAGTTGTCCGCATTTCTGTTGAAATAATTCCACACCGAAGAGGTGATTTATTTGTATTTTGACCAGGCATGTCAATGGCCATATTCGTCCCACGGACAACAGGTGTCTCTCCGGGTGCCTGACTTAAACAAACCACCTCACCATCAGAATCCTCCTTGTCAATTTCCTCCCCAGCGCCAGCAAACCCATATCCTCATCCTGGTGTACTTCAACAGTGACATCTTCAATTTGACTATCAGGAACTGGACTGCGGGTGCTCCTTCCAGCAAATGCAGGGGACGTGCAAATGGTGGAAGGCGCAACCTCTTCCCGTCCAGTGTTGGGAAGGTCAGGCATCCCAACCGACACAATTGGACTCTCCTTGGGGATTTGTGATTTAGAAGAACGCACAGTTCTTTGCTGTGCTTTTGCCATCTTAACTCTTTTAAGTTTTCTAGCAGGAGGATGAGTGCTTCCATCCTCAGGTGAAGCTTAACCACTAGCCTTGAACATAGGCCAGGGCCTCATCCGTTCCTTGCCACTCCGTGTCGTAAATGGCACATTGGCAAGTTTACGCTTCTCCTCAGACGATTTTGATTTAGATTTTTGGGTCATTTTACTGAGCTTTATTTTTTTGGATTTTACATGCTCTCTACTATGACATTGGGCATCAGCCTTGGCAGACGACGTTGATGGCATTTCATCGTCTCGGCCATGACTAGTGGCAGCAGCTTCAGCACGAGGTGGAAGTGGATCTTGATCTTTCCCTAATTTACCCTCCACATTTTTGTTCTCCATTTTTTAATGTGTGGAATTATATGCCAGCAATATATCAATAGCAATGGCCTACTACTATATATAATGCGCACAACTGAAATGCACCACAGGTATGGATGGATAGTATACTTGACGACACAGAGGTAGGTTGAGCAGTGGCCTACTGTACCGTACTGCTATGTATTATATACTGGAGGTCAGCAAACTGTGCAAAACTGAAATGCAAAACAGGTATGGATGGATAGTATACTTGACGACACAGAGGTAGGTAGAGCAGTGGCCTTCTGTACCGTACTGCTATATAGTATATACTGGTGGTCAGCAAACTGTGCAAAACTGAAATGCACCACAGGTATGGATGGATAGTATACTTGACGACACAGAGGTAGGTAGAGCAGTGGCCTTCTGTACAGTACTGCTATATAGTATATACTGGTGGTCAGCAAACTGTGCAAAACTGAAATGCACCACAGGTATGGATGGATAGTATACTTGACGACACAGAGGTAGGTAGAGCAGTGGCCTTCTGTACCGTACTGCTATATAGTATATACTGGTGGTCAGCAAACTGTGCAAAACTGAAATGCACCACAGGTATGGATGGATAGTATACTTGACGATACAGAGGTAGGTAGAGCAGTGGCCTTCTGTACCGTTCTGCTATATAGTATATACTGGTGGTCAGCAAACTGTGCAAAACTGAAATGCACCACAGGTATGGATGGATAGTATACTTGACGACACAGAGGTAGGTAGAGCAGTGGACTACTGTACCGTACTGCTATATATATAGTTATACTGGTGGTCAGCAAACTGTGCAAAACTGAAATGCACCACAGGTATGGATGGATAGTATACTTGACGACACAGATGTAGGTAGAGCAGTGGCCTACTGTACCGTACTGCTATATAGTATATACTGGTGGTCAGCAAACTGTGCAAAACTGAAATGCACCACAGGTATGGATGGATAGTATACTTGACGACACAGAGGTAGGTAGAGCAGTGGCCTTCTGTACCGTACTGCTATATAGTATATACTGGTGGTCAGCAAACTGTGCAAAACTGAAATGCAGCACAGGTATGGATGGATAGTATACTTGACGATACAGAGGTAGGTAGAGCAGTGGCCTTCTGTACCGTACTGCTATATAGTATATACTGGTGATCAGCAAACTGTGCAAAACTGAAATGCACCACAGGTATGGATGGATAGTATACTTGACGACACAGAGGTAGGTAGAGCAGTGGACTACTGTACCGTACTGCTATATATATAGTTATACTGGTGGTCAGCAAACTGTGCAAAACTGAAATGCACCACAGGTATGGATGGATAGTATACTTGACGACATAGAGGTAGGTAGAGCAGTGGCCTACCATACCATACTGCTATATAGTATATACTGGTGGTCAGCAAACTGTGCAAAACTGAAATGCACCACAGGTATGGATGATAGCATACTTGACGACACAGAGGTAGGTAGAGCAGGGGCCTTCTGTACCGTACTGCTATATAGTATATACTGGTGGTCAGCAAACTGTGCAAAACTGAAATGCACCACAGGTATGGATGGATAGTATATTTGACGACACAGAGGTAGGTAGAGCAGTGGACTACTGTACCGTACTGCTATATATATATAGTTATACTGGTGGTCAGCAAACTGTGCAAAACTGAAATGCACCACAGGTATGGATGGATAGTATACTTGACGACACAGAGGTAGGTAGAGCAGTGGCCTTCTGTACCGTACTGCTTAGTGATGAGCGGGTTCGGTTTCTCGGAAACCGAACCCCCCCGAACTTCACGCTTTTTACACGGGTCCGAGGCAGACTCGGATCTTCCCGCCTTGCTCGGTTAACCCGAGCGCGCCCGAACGTCATCATCCCGCTGTCGGATTCTCGCGAGGCTCGGATTCTATCGCGAGACTCGGATTCTATATAAGGAGCCGCGCGTCGCCGCCATTTTCACACGTGCATTGAGATTGATAGGGAGAGGACGTGGCTGGCGTCCTCTCCGTTTAGAGTAGACTAGAGAGTAGTAGAGACACTTGATTTACTAATTTTGGGGAGCATATTAGGAGTACTACTTGCTGATAGTGTGACCAGTGACCACCAGTTTAATTAATCCGTTCTCTGCCTGAAAAAAAACGATACACAGTGTGACACAGTCACATACCATATCTGTGCTCAGCCTCAGTGTGCTGCCTCATCTATGTAATACTGTATATCTGACTGTGCTGAGTGCTCACTGCTCACACAGCTTAATTGTGGGGGAGACTGGGGAGCAGTTATAGCAGGAGTACATATTTTAACAGTGCACACTTTTGCTGCCAGAGTGCCACTGCCAGTGTGACTGATCAGTGACCACTGACCACCAGTATATTGTGATTGTCTGCCTGAAAAGTTAAACACTCGTCGTGTGGTGTTTTTATTCTTTAAACGCATTCTGCTGACAGTGTCCAGCAGGTCCGTCATTATATAATATATACCTGTCCGGCTGCAGTAGTGATATATATATATTTTTTATATCATTATCATCCAGTCTATATTAGCACTGCAGCAGACGCAGTACGGTAGTCCACGGCTGTAGCTACCTCTGTGTCGGCAGTCGCTCGTCCATCCATAATTGTATACCACCTACCCGTGGTGTTTTTTTTTTCTATCTTCTTGATACTAGTAGCTTACTTTAGGAGTCTGCAGTGCTGAGCTGACAGTGTCCAGCAGGTCCGTCATTATATAATATATACCTGTCCGGCTGCAGTAGTGATATATATATATTTTTTATATCATTATCATCCAGTCTATATTAGCAGCAGACGCAGTACGGTAGTCCACGGCTGTAGCTACCTCTGTGTCGGCAGTCGCTCGTCCATCCATAATTGTATACCACCTACCCGTGGTGTTTTTTTTTTTTTCTATCTTCTTGATACTAGTAGCTTACTTTAGGAGTCTGCAGTGCTGAGCTGACAGTGTCCAGCAGGTCCGTCATTATATAATATATACCTGTCCGGCTGCAGTAGTGATATATATATATTTTATATCTCATTATCATCCAGTCTATATTAGCAGCAGACGCAGTACGGTAGTCCACGGCTGTAGCTACCTCTGTGTCGGCAGTCGCTCGTCCATCCATAATTGTATACCACCTACCCGTGGTGTTTTTTTTTTTTCTATCTTCTTGATACTAGTAGCTTACTTTAGGAGTCTGCAGTGCTGAGCTGACAGTGTCCAGCAGGTCCGTCATTATATAATATATACCAGTCCGGCTGCAGTAGTGATATATATATTTTTTTTTATATCATTATCATCCAGTCTATATTAGCAGCAGACGCAGTACGGTAGTCCACGGCTGTAGCTACCTCTGTGTCGGCAGTCGCTCGTCCATCCATAATTGTATACCACCTACCTGTGGTGTTTTTTTTTTTTCTATCTTCTTGATACTACTAGTAGCTTACTTTAGGAGTCTGCAGTGCTGAGCTGACAGTGTCCAGCAGGTCCGT
Organism: Pseudophryne corroboree; assembly: GCF_028390025.1. Lineage (NCBI taxonomy): Eukaryota > Metazoa > Chordata > Amphibia > Anura > Myobatrachidae > Pseudophryne > Pseudophryne corroboree. The sequence goes on along the minus strand of NC_086449.1, from coordinate 761,721,293 downwards.
CATTATATAATATATACCTGTCCGGCTGCAGTAGTGATATACATATTTTTTTTATATCATTATCATCCAGTCTATATTAGCAGCAGACGCAGTACGGTAGTCCACGGCTGTAGCTACCTCTGTGTCGGCAGTCGCTCGTCCATCCATAATTGTATACCACCTACCTGTGGTTTTTTTTTTTTCTATCTTCTTGATACTACTTGTAGCTTACTTTAGGAGTCTGCAGTGCTGCTGACAGTGTCCAGCAGGTCCGTCATTATATAATATATACCTGTCCGGCTGCAGTAGTGATATATATATATTTTTTATATCATTATCATCCAGTCTATATTAGCAGCAGACACAGTACGGTAGTCCACGGCTGTAGCTACCTCTGTGTCGGCAGTCGCTCGTCCATCCATAAGTATACTAGTATCCATCCATCTCCATTGTTTACCTGAGGTGCCTTTTAGTTGTGCCTATTAAAATATGGAGAACAAAAATGTTGAGGTTCCAAAAATAGGGAAAGATCAAGATCGACTTCCACCTCGTGCTGAAGCTGCTGCCACTAGTCATGGCCGAGACGATGAAATGCCAGCAACGTCGTCTGCCAAGGCCGATGCCCAATGTCATAGTACAGAGCATGTAAAATCCAAAACACCAAATATCAGTAAAAAAAGGACTCAAAAATCTAAAATAAAATTGTCAGAGGAGAAGCGTAAACTTGCCAATATGCCATTTACCACACGGAGTGGCAAGGAACGGCTGAGGCCCTGGCCTATGTTCATGGCTAGTGGTTCAGCTTCACATGAGGATGGAAGCACTCAGCCTCTCGCTAGAAAAATAAAAAGACTCAAGCTGGCAAAAGCACAGCAAAGAACTGTGCGTTCTTCGAAATCACAAATCCACAAGGAGAGTCCAATTGTGTCGTTTGCGATGCCTGACCTTCCCAACACTGGACGTGAAGAGCATGCGCCTTCCACCATTTGCACGCCCCCTGCAAGTGCTGGAAGGAGCACCCGCAGTCCAGTTTCTGATAGTCAGATTGAAGATGTCAGTGTTGAAGTACACCAGGATGAGGAGGATATGGGTGTTGCTGGCGCTGGGGAGGAAATTGACCAGGAGGATTCTGATGGTGAGGTGGTTTGTTTAAGTCAGGCACCCGGGGAGACACCTGTTGTCCGTGGGAGGAATAGGGCCATTGACATGCCTGGTGAAAATACCAAAAAAATCAGCTCTTCGGTGTGGAAGTATTTCAACAGAAATGCGGACAACATTTGTCAAGCCGTGTGTTGCCTTTGTCAAGCTGTAATAAGTAGGGGTAAGGACGTTAACCACCTCGGAACATCCTCCCTTATACGTCACCTGCAGCGCATTCATCATAAGTCAGTGACAAGTTCAAAAACATTGGGCGACAGCGGAAGCAGTCCACTGACCAGTAAATCCCTTCCTCTTGTAACCAAGCTCACGCAAACCACCCCACCAACTCCCTCAGTGTCAATTTCCTCCTTCCCCAGGAATGCCAATAGTCCTGCAGGCCATGTCACTGGCAATTCTGACGAGTCCTCTCCTGCCTGGGATTCCTCCGATGCATCCTTGCGTGTAACGCCTACTGCTACTGGCGCTGCTGTTGTTGCTGCTGGGAGTCGATGGTCATCCCAGAGGGGAAGTCGTACTCGTAAGACCACTTTTACTACTTCCACCAAGCAATTGACTGTCCAACAGTCCTTTGCGAGGAAGATGAAATATCACAGCAGTCATCCTGCTGCAAAGCGGATAACTGAGGCCTTGGCATCCTGGGCGGTGAGAAACGTGGTTCCGGTATCCATCATTACTGCAGAGCCAACTAGAGACTTGTTGGAGGTACTGTGTCCCCGGTACCAAATACCATCTAGGTTCCATTTCTCTAGGCAGGCGATACCGAAAATGTACACAGACCTCAGAAAAAGACTCACCAGTGTCCTAAAAAATGCAGTTGTACCCAATGTCCACTTAACCACGGACATGTGGACAAGTGGAGCAGGGCAGGCTCAGGACTATATGACTGTGACAGCCCACTGGGTAGATGTATGGACTCCCGCCGCAAGAACAGCAGCGGCGGCACCAGTAGCAGCATCTCGCAAACGCCAACTCTTTCCTAGGCAGGCTACGCTTTGTATCACCGCTTTCCAGAATATGCACACAGCTAAAAACCTCTTACGGCAACTGAGGAAGATCATCGCAGAATGGCTTACCCCAATTGGACTCTCCTGTGGATTTGTGGCATCGGACAACGCCAGCAATATTGTGTGTGCATTAAATCTGGGCAAATTCCAGCACGTCCCATGTTTTGCACATACCTTGAATTTGGTGGTGCAGAATTATTTAAAAAACGAGAGGGGCGTGCAAGAGATGCTGTCGGTGGCCAGAAGAATTGCGGGACACTTTCGGCGTACAGGCACCACGTACAGAAGACTGGAGCACCACCAAAAACGCCTGAACCTGCCCTGCCATCATCTGAAGCAAGAAGTGGTAACGAGGTGGAATTCAACCCTCTATATGCTTCAGAGGTTGGAGGAGCAGCAAAAGGCCATTCAAGCCTATACAACTGAGCACGATATAGGAGGTGGAATGCACCTGTCTCAAGCGCAGTGGAGAATGATTTCAACGTTGTGCAAGGTTCTGCAACCTTTTGAACTTGCCACACGTGAAGTCAGTTCAGACACTGCCAGCCTGAGTCAGGTCATTCCCCTCATCAGGCTTTTGCAGAAGAAGCTGGAGACATTGAAGGAGGAGCTAACACAGAGCGATTCCGCTAGGCATGTGGGACTTGTGGATGGAGCCCTTAATTCGCTTAACAAGGATTCACGGGTGGTCAATCTGTTGAAATCAGAGCACTACATTTTGGCCACCGTGCTCGATCCTAGATTTAAAACCTACCTTGGATCTCTCTTTCCGGCAGACACAAGTCTGCTGGGGTTCAAAGAACTGCTGGTGACAAAATTGTCAAGTCAAGCGGAACGCGACCTGTCAACATCTCCTCCTTCACATTCTCCCGCAACTGGGGGTGCGAGGAAAAGGCTCAGAATTCCGAGCCCACCCGCTGGCGGTGATGCAGGGCAGTCTGGAGCGACTGCTGATGCTGACATCTGGTCCGGACTGAAGGACCTGACAACGATTACGGACATGTCGTCTACTGTCACTGCATATGATTCTCTCCCCATTGAAAGAATGGTGGAGGATTATATGAGTGACCGCATCCAAGTAGGCACGTCAGACAGTCCGTACTTATATTGGCAGGAAAAAGAGGCAATTTGGAGGCCCTTGCACAAACTGGCTTTATTCTACCTAAGTTGCCCTCCCACAAGTGTGTACTCCGAAAGAGTGTTTAGTGCCGCCGCTCACCTTGTCAGCAATCGGCGTACGAGGTTACATCCAGAAAATGTGGAGAAGATGATGTTCATTAAAATGAATTATAATCAATTCCTCCGTGGAGACATTGACCAGCAGCAATTGCCTCCACAAAGTACACAGGGAGCTGAGATGGTGGATTCCAGTGGGGACGAATTGATAATCTGTGAGGAGGGGGATGTACACGGTGATATATCGGAGGATGATGATGAGGTGGACATCTTGCCTCTGTAGAGCCAGTTTGTGCAAGGAGAGATTAATTGCTTCTTTTTTGGTGGGGGTCCAAACCAACCCGTCATTTCAGTCACAGTCGTGTGGCAGACCCTGTCACTGAAATGATGGGTTGGTTAAAGTGTGCATGTCCTGTTTATACAACATAAGGGTGGGTGGGAGGGCCCAAGGACAATTCCATCTTGCACCTCTTTTTTCTTTCATTTTTCTTTGCGTCATGTGCTGTTTGGGGGGTGTTTTTTGGAAGGGCCATCCTGCGTGACACTGCAGTGCCACTCCTAGATGGGCCAGGTGTTTGTGTCGGCCACTAGGGTCGCTTAGCTTACTCACACAGCTACCTCATTGCGCCTCTTTTTTTCTTTGCGTCATGTGCTGTTTGGGGAGTGTTTTTTGGAAGGGCCATCCTGCGTGACACTGCAGTGCCACTCCTAGATGGGCCAGGTGTTTGTGTCGGCCACTAGGGTCGCTTAGCTTACTCACACAGCTACCTCATTGCGCCTCTTTTTTTCTTTGCGTCATGTGCTGTTTGGGGAGTGTTTTTTGGAAGGGCCATCCTGCGTGACACTGCAGTGCCACTCCTAGATGGGCCAGGTGTTTGTGTCGGCCACTAGGGTCGCTTAGCTTACTCACACAGCTACCTCATTGCGCCTCTTTTTTTCTTTGCGTCATGTGCTGTTTGGGGAGTGTTTTTTGGAAGGGCCATCCTGCGTGACACTGCAGTGCCACTCCTAGATGGGCCAGGTGTTTGTGTCGGCCACTAGGGTCGCTTAGCTTACTCACACAGCTACCTCATTGCGCCTCTTTTTTTCTTTGTGTCATGTGCTGTTTGGGGAGTGTTTTTTGGAAGGGCCATCCTGCGTGACACTGCAGTGCCACTCCTAGATGGGCCAGGTGTTTGTGTCGGCCACTAGGGTCGCTTAGCTTACTCACACAGCTACCTCATTGCGCCTCTTTTTTTCTTTGCGTCATGTGCTGTTTGGGGAGTGTTTTTTGGAAGGACCATCCTGCGTGACACTGCAGTGCCACTCCTAGATGGGCCAGGTGTTTGTGTTGGCCACTTGGGTCGCTTAGCTTAGCCATCCAGCGACCTCGGTGCAAATTTTAGGACTAAAAATAATATTGTGAGGTGTGAGGTGTTCAGAATAGACTGAAAATGAGTGGAAATTATGGTTATTGAGGTTAATAATACTTTGGGATCAAAATGACCCCAAATTCTATGATTTAAGCTGTTTTTTAGGGTTTTTTGAAAAAAACACCCGAATCCAAAACACACCCGAATCTGACAAAAAAAATTCGGTGAGGTTTTGCCAAAACGCGTTCGAACCCAAAACACGGCCGCGGAACCGAACCCAAAACCAAAACACAAAACCCGAAAAATTTCCGGTGCTCATCACTAGCTACTGCTATATAGTATATACTGGTGGTCAGCAAACTGTGCAAAACTGAAATGCACCACAGGTATGGATGGATAGTATACTTGACGACACAGAGGTAGGTAGAGCAGTGGCCTTCTGTACCGTACTGCTATATAGTTTATACTGGTGGTCAGCAAACTGTGCAAAACTGAAATGCACCACAGGTATGGATGGATAGTATACTTGACGACACAGAGGTAGGTAGAGCAGTGGACTACTGTACCGTACTGCTATATATATAGTTATACTGTTGGTCAGCAAAATTCTGCTCTGTCCTCCTACTATATACTACAATGCAGCACAGATATGGAGCGTTTTTCAGGCAGAGAACGTATAATACTGGTGGTCACTGGTCACTGGTCAGCAAAACTCTGCACTGTCCTCCTACTATATAATACTGCTGGTCCCCAGTCCCCACAATAAAGCAATTAGCACACTGAGCACAGATATTTGCAGCACACTGAGCACAGATATTTGCAGCACAATTTGCAGCCCACTGAACATAGAAACTCAGAGGACGCCAGCCACGTCCTCTCACGATCATCTCCAATGCACGAGTGAAAAATGGCGGCGACACGCGGCTCCTTATATAGAATACGAATCTCGCGAGAATCCGTCCGCGGGATGATGATGTTCGGGCGCGCTTGTGTTAACCGAGCAAGGCGGGAGGATCCGAGTCTGCTCGGACCCGTGCAAAAAAGGGTGAAGTTCGGGGGGGTTCGGATCCCGAGGATCCGAACCCGCTCATCACTACTGTGTACATGTTTATGTGGAAAGGAATTTGGACAATAAGTTCCAAAGGGGCAGTGAATTTAATTTTGTAGTGCCCTGATTAAATGTAAAGATGTTGCGCATGAGAAGGATAACACAGCTTCAGTGATACCTTGGTTTAGGCAGGAGGCAAGGAGTGCACTTCCTGCTCTGGCACCAATCTTCAGCAGCACACTGGGGGTAATTCCAAGTTGATCGCATCAGGAAATTTTTTAGCAGTTGGGCAAAACCATGTGCACTGCAGGGGAGGCAGATATAACATTTGCACAGAGACTTAGATTTGGGTGGGTTATTTTGTTTCTGTGCAGGGTAAATACTGGCTGCTTTATTTTTACACTGCAATTTAGATTGCAGATTGAACACACCACACCCAAATCTATCTCTCTCTGCACATGTTATATCTGCCTCCCCTGCACTGCACATGGGCCCTCATTCCGAGTTGTTCGCTCGCAAGCTTCTTTTAGCAGATTTGCTCACGCTAAGCCGCCGCCTACTGGGAGTGAATCTTAGCTTCTTAAAATTGCGAACGACGTATTTGCAATATTGCGATTAGTGATGAGCGGGTTCGGTTCCTCGGAATCCGAACCCCCCCCGAACTTCAGCCTTTTTACACGGGTCCGAGGCAGACTCGGATCTTCCCGCCTTGCTCGGTTAACCCGAGCACGCCCGAACGTCATCATCCCGCTGTCGGATTCTCGCGAGGCTCGGATTCTATCGCGAGACTCGGATTCTATATAAGGAGCCGCGCGTCGCCGCCATTTTCACACGTGCATTGAGATTGATAGGGAGAGGACGTGGCTGGCGTCCTCTCCGTTTAGAATAGAAATAGATAGAGAGTGAGAGTGAGACACTTGATTTACTGGAGCTTAGGAGTACTCAGAGAGTGCAGAGTTTACTAGTGACTGACCAGTGACCACCAGTGCAGTTTTATTATTATTTAATATAATCCGTTCTCTGCCTGAAAAAAAACGATACACAGTGACACAGTATACCATATCTGTGCTCAGCCTCAGTGTGCTGCATCATCTATGTATATCTGACTGTGCTGAGTGCTCACTGCTCACACAGCTTAATTGTGGGGGAGACTGGGGAGCAGTTATAGCAGGAGTACATTAACAGTGCACACTTTTGCTGCAAGAGTGCCACTGCCAGTGTGACTGACCAGTGACCACTGACCACCAGTATATTGTGATTGTCTGCCTGAAAAAGTTAAACACTCGTCGTGTGGTGTTTTTATTCTATAAACGCATTCTGCTGACAGTGTCCAGCAGGTCCGTCATTATATAATATATACCTGTCCGGCTGCAGTAGTGATATATATATATTTTTTATATCATTATCATCCAGTCTATATTAGCAGCAGACGCAGTACGGTAGTCCAAGGCTGTAGCTACCTCTGTGTCGGCAGTCGCTCGTCCATCCATAATTGTATACCACCTACCTGTGGTGTTTTTTTTTTCTTTTCTATCTTCTTGATACTAGTAGCTTACTTTAGGAGTCTGCAGTGCTGACAGTGTCCAGCAGGTCCGTCATTATATAATATATACCTGTCCGGCTGCAGTAGTGATATATATATATTTTTTATATCATTATCATCCAGTCTATATTAGCAGCAGACGCAGTACGGTAGTCCACGGCTGTAGCTACCTCTGTGTCGGCAGTCGCTCGTCCATCCATAATTGTATACCACCTACCTGTGGTGTTTTTTTTTTCTTTCTATCTTCTTGATACTATTAGCTTACTTTAGGAGTCTGCAGTGCTGACAGTGTCCAGCAGGTCCGTCATTATATAATATATACCTGTCCGGCTGCAGTAGTGATATATATATATTTTTTATATCATTATCATCCAGTCTATATTAGCAGCAGACGCAGTACGGTAGTCCACGGCTGTAGCTACCTCTGTGTCGGCAGTCGCTCGTCCATCCATAATTGTATACCACCTACCTGTGGTGTTTTTTTTTTTTCTATCTTCTTGATACTAGTAGCTTACTTTAGGAGTCTGCAGTGCTGACAGTGTCCAGCAGGTCCGTCATTATATAATATATACCTGTCCGGCTGCAGTAGTGATATATATATATTTTTTATATCATTATCATCCAGTCTATATTAGCAGCAGATGCAGTACGGTAGTCCACGGCTGTAGCTACCTCTGTGTCGGCAGTCGCTCGTCCATCCATAATTGTATACCACCTACCTGTTGTGTTTTTTTTTTCTATCTTCTTGATACTAGTAGCTTACTTTAGGAGTCTGCAGTGCTGACAGTGTCCAGCAGGTCCGTCATTATATAATATATACCTGTCCGGCTGCAGTAGTGATATATATATATTTTTTATATCATTATCATCCAGTCTATATTAGCAGCAGACGCAGTACGGTAGTCCACGGCTGTAGCTACCTCTGTGTCGGCAGTCGCTCGTCCATCCATAATTGTATACCACCTACCTGTGGTGTTTTTTTTTTTTCTATCTTCTTGATACTAGTAGCTTACTTTAGGAGTCTGCAGTGCTGACAGTGTCCAGCAGGTCCGTCATTATATAATATATACCTGTCCGGCTGCAGTAGTGATATATATATATTTTTTATATCATTATCATCCAGTCTGTATTAGCAGCAGACGCAGTACGGTAGTCCACGGCTGTAGCTACCTCTGTGTCGGCAGTCGCTCGTCCATCCATAATTGTATACCACCTACCTGTTGTGTTTTTTTTTTTCTATCTTCTTGATACTAGTAGCTTACTTTAGGAGTCTGCAGTGCTGACAGTGTCCAGCAGGTCCGTCATTATATAATATATACCTGTCCGGCTGCAGTAGTGATATATATATATATTTTTTATATCATTATCATCCAGTCTATATTAGCAACAGACAAGGTACGGTAGTCCACGGCTGTAGCTACCTCTGTGTCGGCAGTCGCTCATCCATCCATAAGTATACTAGTATCCATCCATCTCCATTGTTTACCTGAGGTGCCTTTTAGTTGTGCCTATTAAAATATGGAGAACAAAAATGTTGAGGTTCCAAAAATAGGGAAAGATCAAGATCGACTTCCACCTCGTGCTGAAGCTGCTGCCACTAGTCATGGCCGAGACGATGAAATGCCATCAACGTCGTCTGCCAAGGCCGATGCCCAATGTCATAGTACAGAGCATGTAAAATCCAAAACACCAAATATCAGTAAAAAAAGGACTCAAAAATCTAAAATAAAATTGTCGGAGGAGAAGCGTAAACTTGCCAATATGCCATTTACCACACGGAGTGGCAAGGAACGGCTGAGGCCCTGGCCTATGTTCATGGCTAGTGGTTCAGCTTCACATGAGGATGGAAGCACTCAGCCTCTCGCTAGAAAAATGAAAAGACTCAAGCTGGCAAAAGCACAGCAAAGAACTGTGCGTTCTTCGAAATCACAAATCCACAAGGAGAGTCCAATTGTGTCGTTTGCGATGCCTGACCTTCCCAACACTGGACGTGAAGAGCATGCGCCTTCCACCATTTGCACGCCCCCTGCAAGTGCTGGAAGGAGCACCCGCAGTCCAGTTCCTGATAGTCAGATTGAATATGTCAGTGTTGAAGTACACCAGGATGAGGAGGATATGGGTGTTGCTGGCGCTGGGGAGGAAATTGACCAGGAGGATTCTGATGGTGAGGTGGTTTGTTTAAGTCAGGCACCCGGGGAGACACCTGTTGTCCGTGGGAGGAATAGGGCCATTGACATGCCTGGTGAAAATACCAAAAAAATCAGCTCTTTGGTGTGGAAGTATTTCAACAGAAATGCGGACAACATTTGTCAAGCCGTGTGTTGCCTTTGTCAAGCTGTAATAAGTAGGCGTAAGGACGTTAACCACCTCGGAACATCCTCCCTTATACGTCACCTGCAGCGCATTCATCATAAGTCAGTGACAAGTTCAAAAACTTTGGGCGACAGCGGAAGCAGTCCACTGACCAGTAAATCCCTTCCTCTTGTAACCAAGCTCACGCAAACCACCCCACCAACTCCCTCAGTGTCAATTTCCTCCTTCCCCAGGAATGCTAATAGTCCTGCAGGCCATGTCACTGGCAATTCTGACGAGTCCTCTCCTGCCTGGGATTCCTCCGATGCATCCTTGCGTGTAACGCCTACTGCTGCTGGCGCTGCTGTTGTTGCTGCTGGGAGTCGATGGTCATCCCAGAGGGGAAGTCGTAAGACCACTTTTACTACTTCCACCAAGCAATTGACTGTCTAACAGTCCTTTGCGAGGAAGATGAAATATCACAGCAGTCATCCTGCTGCAAAGCGGATAACTGAGGCCTTGGCATCCTGGGCGGTGAGAAACGTGGTTCCGGTATCCATCATTACTGCAGAGCCAACTAGAAACTTGTTGGAGGTACTGTGTCCCCGGTACCAAATACCATCTAGATTCCATTTCTCTAGGCAGGCGATACCGAAAATGTACACAGACCTCAGAAAAAGACTCACCAGTGTCCTAAAAAATGCAGTTGTACCCAATGTCCACTTAACCACGGACATGTGGACAAGTGGAGCAGGGCAGGCTCAGGACTATATGACTGTGACAGCCCACTGGGTAGATGTATGGACTCCCGCCGCAAGAACAGCAGCGGCGGCACCAGTAGCAGCATCTCGCAAACGCCAACTCTTTCCTAGGCAGGCTACGCTTTGTATCACCGCTTTCCAGAATACGCACACAGCTGAAAACCTCTTACGGCAACTGAGGAAGATCATCGCGGAATGGCTTACCCCAATTGGACTCTCCTGTGGATTTGTGGCATCGGACAACGCCAGCAATATTGTGTGTGCATTAAATCTGGGCAAATTCCAGCACGTCCCATGTTTTGCACATACCTTGAATTTGGTGGTGCAGAATTATTTAAAAAACGAGAGGGGCGTGCAAGAGATGCTGTCGGTGGCCAGAAGAATTGCGGGACACTTTCGGCGTACAGGCACCACGTACAGAAGACTGGAGCACCACCAAAAACGCCTGAACCTGCCCTGCCATCATCTGAAGCAAGAAGTGGTAACGAGGTGGAATTCAACCCTCTATATGCTTCAGAGGTTGGAGGAGCAGCAAAAGGCCATTCAAGCCTATACAACTGAGCACGATATAGGAGGTGGAATGCACCTGTCTCAAGCGCAGTGGAGAATGATTTCAACGTTGTGCAAGGTTCTGCAACCTTTTGAACTTGCCACACGTGAAGTCAGTTCAGACACTGCCAGCCTGAGTCAGGTCATTCCCCTAATCAGGCTTTTGCAGAAGAAGCTGGAGACATTGAAGGAGGAGCTAACACAGAGCGATTCCGCTAGGCATGTGGGACTTGTGGATGGAGCCCTTAATTCGCTTAACAAGGATTCACGGGTGGTCAATCTGTTGAAATCAGAGCACTACATTTTGGCCACCGTGCTCGATCCTAGATTTAAAACCTACCTTGGATCTCTCTTTCAAAGAACTGCTGGTGACAAAATTGTCAAGTCAAGTCAAGCGGAACGCGACCTGTCAACATCTCCTCCTTCACATTCTCCCGCAACTGGGGGTGCGAGGAAAAGGCTCAGAATTCCGAGCCCACCCGCTGGCGGTGATGCAGGGCAGTCTGGAGCGACTGCTGATGCTGACATCTGGTCCGGACTGAAGGACCTGACAACGATTACGGACATGTCGTCTACTGTCACTGCATATGATTCTCTCTCCATTGAAAGAATGGTGGAGGATTATATGAGTGACCGCATCCAAGTAGGCACGTCAGACAGTCCGTACTTATACTGGCAGGAAAAAGAGGCAATTTGGAGGCCCTTGCACAAACTGGCTTTATTCTACCTAAGTTGCCCTCCCACAAGTGTGTACTCCGAAAGAGTGTTTAGTGCCGCCGCTCACCTTGTCAGCAATCGGCGTACGAGGTTACATCCAGAAAATGTGGAGAAGATGATGTTCATTAAAATGAATTATAATCAATTCCTCCGTGGAGACATTCACCAGCAGCAATTGCCTCCACAAAGTACACAGGGAGCTGAGATGGTGGATTCCAGTGGGGACGAATTGATAATCAGTGAGGAGGGGGATGTACACAGTGATATATCGGAGGATGATGATGAGGTGGACATCTTGCCTCTGTAGAGCCAGTTTGTGCAAGGAGAGATTAATTGCTTCTTTTTTGGTGGGGGTCCAAACCAACCCGTCATTTCAGTCACAGTCGTGTGGCAGACCCTGTCACTGAAATGATGGGTTGGTTAAAGTGTGCATGTCCTGTTTATACAACATAAGGGTGGGTGGGAGGGCCCAAGGACAATTCCATCTTGCACCTCTTTTTTCTTTAATTTTTCTTTGCGTCATGTGCTGTTTGGGGAGTAGTTTTTGGAAGGGCCATCCTGCGTGACACTGTAGTGCCACTCCTAGATGGGCCAGGTGTTTGTGTCGGCCACTTGGGTCGCTTATCTTAGTCACACAGCTACCTCATTGCGCATCTTTTTTTTCTTCTTTGCGTCATGTGCTGTTTGGGGAGTAGTTTTTTGAAGGGCCATCCTGCGTGACACTGCAGTGACACTCCTAGATGGGCCAGGTGTTTGTGTCGGCCACTAGGGTCGCTTAGCTTAGTCACACAGCTACCTCATTGCGCCTCTTTTTTTCTTTGCGTCATGTGCTGTTTGGGGGGTGTTTTTTGGAAGGGCCATCCTGCGTGACACTGCAGTGCCACTCCTAGATGGGCCAGGTGTTTGTGTCGGCCACTAGGGTCGCTTATCTTAGTCACACAGCTACCTCATTGCGCATCTTTTTTTCTTCTTTGCGTCATGTGCTGTTTGGGGAGTAGTTTTTTGAAGGGCCATCATGCGTGACACTGCAGTGCCACTCCTAGATGGGCCAGGTGTTTGTGTCGGCCACTAGGGTCGCTTAGCTTAGTCACACAGCTACCTCATTGCGCCTCTTTTTTTCTTTGCGTCATGTGCTGTTTTGGGGGTGTTTTTTGGAAGGGCCATCCTGCGTGACACTGCAGTGCCACTCCTAGATGGGCCAGGTGTTTGTGTCGGCAACTAGGGTCGCTTAGCTTACTCACACAGCTACCTCATTGCGCCTCTTTTTTTCTTTGCGTCATGTGCTGTTTGGGGGGTGTTTTTTGGAAGGGCCATCCTGCGTGACACTGCAGTGCCACTCCTAGATTTGCCAGGTGTTTGTGTCGGCCACTTGGGTCGCTTATCTTAGTTACACAGCTACCTCATTGCGCCTCTTTTTTTCTTTGCGTCATGTGCTGTTTGGGGGGTGTTTTTTGGAAGGGCCATCCTGCGTGACACTGCAGTGCCACTCCTAGATGGGCCAGGTGTTTGTGTCGGCTACTAGGGTCGCTTATCTTAGTCACACAGCTACCTCATTGCGCATCTTTTTTTTCTTCTTTGCGTCATGTGCTGTTTGGGGAGTAGTTTTTTGAAGGGCCATCCTGCGTGACACTGCAGTGCCACTCCTAGATGGGCCAGGTGTTTGTGTCGGCCACTAGGGTTGCTTAGCTTAGTCACACAGCTACCTCATTGCGCCTCTTTTTTTCTTTGCGTCATGTGCTGTTTGGGGGGTGTTTTTTGGAAGGGCCATCCTGCGTGACACTGCAGTGCCACTCCTAGATGGGCCAGGTGTTTGTGTCGGCCACTAGGGTCGCTTAGCTTACTCACACAGCTACCTCATTGCGCCTCTTTTTTTTCTTCTTTGCGTCATGTGCTGTTTGGGGAGTAGTTTTTTGAAGGGCCATCCTGCGTGACACTGCAGTGCCACTCCTAGATGGGCCAGGTGTTTGTGTCGGCCACTTGGGTCGCTTATCTTAGTCACACAGCTACCTCATTGCGCATCTTTTTTTTCTTCTTTGCGTCATGTGCTGTTTGGGGAGTAGTTTTTTGAAGGGCCATCCTGCGTGACACTGCAGTGACACTCCTAGATGGGCCAGGTGTTTGTGTCGGCCACTAGGGTCGCTTAGCTTAGTCACACAGCTACCTCATTGCGCCTCTTTTTTTCTTTGCGTCATGTGCTGTTTGGGGGGTGTTTTTTGGAAGGGCCATCCTGCGTGACACTGCAGTGCCACTCCTAGATGGGCCAGGTGTTTGTGTCGGCCACTAGGGTCGCTTATCTTAGTCACACAGCTACCTCATTGCGCATCTTTTTTTCTTCTTTGCGTCATGTGCTGTTTGGGGAGTAGTTTTTTGAAGGGCCATCATGCGTGACACTGCAGTGCCACTCCTAGATGGGCCAGGTGTTTGTGTCGGCCACTAGGGTCGCTTAGCTTAGTCACACAGCTACCTCATTGCGCCTCTTTTTTTCTTTGCGTCATGTGCTGTTTGGGGGGTGTTTTTTGGAAGGGCCATCCTGCGTGACACTGCAGTGCCACTCCTAGATGGGCCAGGTGTTTGTGTCGGCAACTAGGGTCGCTTAGCTTACTCACACAGCTACCTCATTGCGCCACTTTTTTTCTTTGCGTCATGTGCTGTTTGGGGGGTGTTTTTTGGAAGGGCCATCCTGCGTGACACTGCAGTGCCACTCCTAGATGGGCCAGGTGTTTGTGTCGGCCACTTGGGTCGCTTATCTTAGTCACACAGCTACCTCATTGCGCCTCTTTTTTTCTTTGCGTCATGTGCTGTTTGGGGGGTGTTTTTTGGAAGGGCCATCCTGCGTGACACTGCAGTGCCACTCCTAGATGGGCCAGGTGTTTGTGTCGGCTACTAGGGTCGCTTATCTTAGTCACACAGCTACCTCATTGCGCATCTTTTTTTTCTTCTTTGCGTCATGTGCTGTTTGGGGAGTAGTTTTTTGAAGGGCCATCCTGCGTGACACTGCAGTGCCACTCCTAGATGGGCCAGGTGTTTGTGTCGGCCACTAGGGTCGCTTAGCTTAGTCACACAGCTACCTCATTGCGCCTCTTTTTTTCTTTGCGTCATGTGCTGTTTGGGGGGTGTTTTTTGGAAGGGCCATCCTGCGTGACACTGCAGTGCCACTCCTAGATGGGCCAGGTGTTTGTGTCGGCCACTAGGGTCGCTTAGCTTACTCACACAGCTACCTCATTGCGCCTCTTTTTTTTCTTCTTTGCGTCATGTGCTGTTTGGGGAGTAGTTTTTTGAAGGGCCATCCTGCGTGACACTGCAGTGCCACTCCTAGATGGGCCAGGTGTTTGTGTCGGCCACTTGGGTCGCTGAGCTTAGTCATCCAGCGACCTCGGTGCAAATTTTAGGACTAAAAATAATATTGTGAGGTGTGAGGTGTTCAGAATAGACTGAAAATGAGTGGAAATTATGGTTATTGAGGTTAATAATACTTTGGGATCAAAATGACCCCCAAATTCTATGATTTAAGCTGTTTTTTAGGGTTTTTTGAAAAAAACACCCGAATCCAAAACACACCCGAATCCGACAAAAAAAATTCGGTGAGGTTTTGCCAAAACGCGTTCGAACCCAAAACACGGCCGCGGAACCGAACCCAAAACCAAAACACAAAACCCGAAAAATTTCCGGTGCTCATCACTAATTGCGATTATACCTCTCTTAGCAGTTTCTGAGTAGCTCCAGACTTACTCGGCATCTGCGATCAGTTCAGTGCTTGTCGTTCCTGGTTTGACGTCACAAACACACCCAGCGTTCACCCAGACACTCCTCCGTTTCTCCAGCCACTCCCGCGTTTTTCCCAGAAACGGTAGCGTTTTTCCGCACACACCCATAAAACGGCCAGTTTCCGCCCAGTAACACCCACTTCCTGTCAATCACACTACGATCACCAGAACGATGAAAAAGCCGTGAGTAAAATTCCTACCTGCATAGCAAATTTACTTGGCGCAGTCGCACTGCGGACATAGCGCATGCGCACTAAGCGGAAAATCGCTGCGATGCGAAAAAAATTACAGAGCGAACAACTCGGAATGACCGCCCTGGTTTTGCCCAACTGCTAAAAAATTTCCTGCTGCGATCAACTTGGAATTACCCCCACTATTCTTTCCCTTTTCCACACTATAACAGAGAGGCAAATATTTCCTCCCCCAGACACAGCAAAGGCACAACAACAGAATTTGAAAGGTTTTACAGTTACTTAAGGATAGCAAAGTGATATTGAGGATGCAATGCAGAATAGTTATATTCACTGTAATATTTAATCAGAAAGCAATATACTAAATTGTACTGTGTAGTGCTTCCGTTCTGAGTCCTAAAAGTCCAACTGGGTGATGTCCACTAACCTTACAGTCCTGGACACAGTATATAAGTTGCAGCACTTATTATTTATCTTCAGACAACAGGGTCTAATGCAATATGGCTAGCTATCAACCACAAGTAATAATGGTCTGATCACAACACTTCTGATTAGAGGAGGCCTGATGAAATGCTGTCTCTTAGATGTTGTACAGTAAATACCAACTCTGGATGACCTCTTCTAGAAGGGAATACAGCAAACATCAGACCTGCTGTTACACTACAGGTTCCAGGTTAACCAACTCTAGTACAGCAGTCTCACAACACTGTTTCCTGTGGCTGGCAGTAACTACTCTCTCAATAACATGCAGCTAACCGCAGCTAACCGCAGCTAACCTCCTCACCTTCCTTGCTTCAATATAGTTCACACTTGGGGGCACATTTATTCAAATATGTTAACTAAAATAATGTGAAATAGGGTGTTTTCACACCCTTTTTCACGTTATTTTAGTATCACTTGTATGTATTAAAGGACTTT
Source organism: Pseudophryne corroboree (assembly GCF_028390025.1). Lineage (NCBI taxonomy): Eukaryota > Metazoa > Chordata > Amphibia > Anura > Myobatrachidae > Pseudophryne > Pseudophryne corroboree. The sequence goes on along the minus strand of NC_086449.1, from coordinate 761,704,838 downwards.
TGAAGTTTTCATGGAAAACTGCTCCAAACTTTTAATTCATTTTTTTTTTTACTAACCAGATCACATTTCCCATATTTATAATAGGGAAATGCGAACTGACCAAATTTACTAAAGAAAAATTTTAAAAAAATACTGCAGTGAGCCCTGTGATAATAACACCAGCATCAGATGATCAGTGCTTCGGTGCTCTCCTCCGGGGTCGGTCATGTGATCTGTGGTTCCTGCATTGTGACCACAGTCATTTGCTGTAGAACGGCATTTACAGCATTTTTCGACATCAGATGACCAGGTCACAGTGCAGGAATCTGGCTATCACATGACTAGAGGCTGGTGGAGTGCACTGGAGCACCGATCACTGGGTAAGTATGTGGGAAAGGGGGGTTAGTGGCAAGGGTGGGTAGCCGCAACGAGGGGGGGGGGAGGTAGCAGCGGCGATATCGGCTGCAGTGCATGTGCATTCATTACTCGTGGAATTTTTAACGAAAAATACCCCAATAAGTAGAGATGTGCGGCGGGCACTTTTCGTTAGTGATGTGCACCGGAAATTTTTCGGGTTTTGTGTTTTGGTTTTGGATTCGGTTCCGTGGCCGTTTTGGATTTGGATGCGGTTTGGCAAAACCTCCCTGAAATTTTTTTGTCGGATTCGGGTGTGTTTTGGATTCGGGTGTTTTTTTTTAAAAAAACCTCAAAAACAGCTTAAATCATAGAATTTGGGGGTCATTTTGATCCCATAGTATTATTAACCTCAATAACTATAATTTCCACTCATTTCCAGTCTATTCTGAACACCTCACACCTCACAATATTATTTTTAGTCCTAAAATTTGCACCGAGGTCGCTGGATGACTAAGCTAAGCGACCCAAGTGGCCGACACAAACACCTGGCCCATCTAGGAGTAGCACTGCAGTGTCAGACAGGATGGCAGATTTAGAAAATAGTCCCAAAACAGCACATGATGCAAAGAAAAAAAGAGGAGCACCAAGGTCACTGGATGGCTAAGCTAAATGACACAAGTGGCCGACACAAACACCAGACCCATCTAGGAGTGGCACTGCAGTGTCAGACAGGATGGCACTTCAAAAAATTGTCCCCAAACAGCACATGATGCAAAGAAAAAAAGAGGTGCACCAAGGTCGCTGGATGGCTAAGCTAAGCGACCCAAGTGGCCGACACAAATACCTGGCCCATCTAGGAGTGGCACTGCAGTGTCAGACAGGATGGCAGATTTAAAAAATAGTCCCCAAACAGCACATGATGCAAAGATAAATGAAAGAAAAAAGAGGTGCAAGATGGAATTGTCCTTGGGCCCTCCCACCCACCCTTATGTTGTATAAACAGGACATGCACACTTTAACAAACCCATCATTTCAGCGGCAGGGTCGGCCACACGACTGTGACTGAAATGACTGGTTGGTTTGGGCCCCCACCAAAAAATAAACAATCAATCTCTCCTTGTACAAACTGGCTCTACAGAGGCAAGATGTCCACCTCCTCCTCATCGTCCGATTCCTCACCCCTTTCACTGTGTACATCCCCCTCCTCACAGATTATTAATTTGTCCCCACTGGAATCCACCATCTCAGGTCCCTGTGTACTTTCTGGAGGCAATTACTGATGAATGTCTCCACGGAGGAATTGATTATACTTCATTTTGATGAACATCATCTTCTCCACATTTTCTGGAAGTAACCTTGTACGCCGATTGCTGAGAAGGTGAGCGGCTGCACTAAACACTCTTTCGGAGTACACACTGGAGGGGGGGCAACTTAGGTAAAATAAAGCCAGTTTGTGCAAGGGCCTCCAAATTGCCTCTTTTTCCTGCCAGTATACGTACGGACTGTCTGACGTGCCTACTTGGTTGCGGTCACTCATATAATCCTCCACCATTCTTTCAATGGTGACAGAATCATATGCAGTGACAGACGACATGTCAGTAATCGTTGGCAGGTCCTTCAGTCCGGACCAGATGTCAGCACTCGCTCCAGACTGCCCTGCATCACCGCCAGTGGGTGGGCTCGGAATTCTTAGCCTTTTCCTCGCAGCCCCAGTTGCGGGAAAATGTGAAGGAGGAGCTGTTGACGGGTCACGTTCCGCTTGACTTGGCAATTTTCTCACCAGCAGGTCTTTGAACCTCTGCAGACTTGTGTCTGCCGGAAAGAGATATACAACGTAGGTTTTAAATCTAGGATCGAGCACAGTGGCCAAAAAGTAGTGCTCTGATTTCAACAGATTGACCACCCGTGAATCCTGGTGAATTAAGGGCTCCATCTACAAGTCCCACATGCCTAGCGGAATCGCTCTGTTTTAGCTCCTCCTTCAATCTCTCCAGCTTCTTCTGCAAAAGCCTGATGAGGGGAATGACCTGACTCAGGCTGGCAGTGTCTGAACTGACTTCACGTGTGGCAAGTTCAAAGGGTTGCAGAACCTTGCACAACATTGAAATCATTCTCCACTGCGCTTGAGTCAGGTGCATTCCCCCTCCTTTGCCTATATCGTAGGTAGCTGTATAGGCTTGAATGGCCTTTTGCTGCTCCTCCATCCTCTGAAGCATATAGAGGGTTGAATTCCACCTCGTTACCACCTCTTGCTTCAGATGATGGCGGGCCAGGTTCAGGAGTGTTTGCTGGTGCTCCAGTCTTCGGCATGCGGTGGCTGAATGACGAAAGTGGCCTGCAATTCTTCGGGCCACCGACAGCATTTCTTGCACACCCCTGTCATTTTTTAAATAATTCTGCACCACCAAATTCATTGTATGTGCAAAACATGGGACGTGCTGGAATTTGCCCACATGTAATGCACGCACAATATTGGTGGCGTTGTCTGAAGTTACAAATCCCCAGGAGAGTCCAATTGGGGTAAGCCATTCTGCGATGATGTTCCTCAGTTTCTGTAAGAGGTTGTCAGCTGTGTGCCTCTTATGAAAAGCGGTGATACAAAGCGTAGCCTGCCTAGGAACGAGTTGGCGTATGCGAGATGCTGCTCCTGCTGCCGCCGCTGCTGTTCTTGCTGCGGGAGGCAATACATCTACCCAGTGGGCTGTCACAGTCATAAAGTCCTGAGTCTGCCCTGAATCACTTGCCCACATGTCCGTGGTTAAGTGGACATTGGGTACAACTGCATTTTTTAGGACACTGGTGACTCTTTTTCTGAGGTCTGTGTACATTCTCAGTATCGCCTGCCTAGAGAAGTGGAACCTAGATGGTATTTGGTACCGGGGACACACTAACTCAATAAATTGTCTAATTCCCTGTGAATTAACGGTGGATACCGGACACATGTTTAACACCACCCAGGCTGCCAAGGCCTGAGTTATCTGCTTTTCAGCAGGATGACTGCTGTGATATTTTATCTTCCTCGCAAAGGACTGTTGGACAGTCAATTGCTTACTGGAAGTAGTACAAGTGGTCTTCCGACTTCCCCTCTGGGATGACGATCGACTCCCAGCAGCAACAACAGCAGCGCCAGCAGCAGTAGGCATTACACTCAAGGATGCATCAGAGGAATCCCAGGCAGGAGAGGACACGTCAGACTTGCCAGTGACATGGCCTGCATGACATTTGGCTTTCCTGTGTAAGGTGGTGTGGTTTGCAGGAGCTTGGTTACAAGAGGAAGGGATTTAGTTGTCAGTGGACTGCTTCCGCTGTCACCCAAAGTTTTTGATGTTCCTAGGTGGTTAACGTCCTTACCCCTACTTATTACAGCTTGACAAAGGCAACACACGGCTTGACACCTGTTATCCGCATTTCTGTTAAAATAATTCCACACTGAAGAGGTGATTTTTTTTTGTACTTTGACCAGGCATGTCAATGGCCATATTCGTCCCATGGACAACAGGTATCTCCCTGGGTGCCTGACTTAAACAAACCACCTCACCATCAGAATCCTCCTTGTCAATTTCCTCCTCAGCGCCAGCAACACCCATATCCTCATCCTGGTGTACTTCAACAGTGACATCTTCAATTTGACTATCAGGAACTGGACTGCGGGTGCTCCTTCCAGCACTTGCAGGGGGCGTGCAAATGGTAGAAGGTCAGGCATCGCAACCGACACAATTGGACTCTCCTTGGGGGTTTGTGATTTAGAAGAACGTACAGTTCTTTGCTGTGCTTTTGCCAGCTTAAGTCTTTTCATTTTTCTAGCGGGAGGATGAGTGCTTCCATCCTCATGTGAAGCTGAACCACTAGCCATGAACATAGGCCAGGGCCTCAGCCGTTCCTTGGCACTCCGTGTCGTAAATGGCATATTGGCAAGTTTACGCTTCTCATCAGACGCTTTTAATTTTGATTTTCGGGTCATTTTACTGAACTTTTGTTTTTTGAATTTTACATGATCTCTACTATGACATTGGGCATCGGCCTTGGCAGATGACGTTGATGGCATTTCATTGTCTCGGCCATGACTAGTGGCAGCAGCTTCAGCACGAGGTGGTAGTGGACCTTGATCTTTCCCTATTTTACCCTCCACATTTTTGTTCTCCATTTTTTAATGTGTGGAATTATATGCCAGTAATATATATCAATAGCAATGGCCTACTGTACCGTACTGCTATATATATACCTGTGGTCACAGCAAAATTCTGCACTGTCCTCCTACTATATAATGCGCACAACTAAAATGCAGCACAGGTATGGATGGATAGTATTCTTGACGACACAGAGGTAGAGCAGTGGACTACTGTACCATACTGCTATATATATACTGGTGGTCACAGCAAAATTCTGCACTGTACTCCTACTATATACTGCGCACAACTAAAATGCAGCACAGGTATGGATGGATAGTATACTTGATGACACAGAGGTAGAGCAGTGGACTACTGTACCGTATTGCTATATATATGCTGGTAGTCACAGCAAAATTCTGCACTGTTACTCCTACTATATACTGCGCACAACTAAAATGCAGCACAGGTATGGATGGATAGTATACTTGACGACACAGAGGTAGAGCAGTGGACTACTGTACCGTACTGCTATATATATACTGGTGGTCACAGCAAAATTCTGCACTGTCCTCCTACTATATACTGCGCACAACTAAAATGCAGCTCAGGTATGGATGAATAGTATACTTGACGACACAGAGGTAGAGCAGTGGACTACTGTACCGTACTGCTATATATATACTGGTGGTCACAGCCAAATTCTGCACTGTCCTCCTACTATATACTGCGCACAACTAAAATGCAGCACAGGTATGGATGGATAGTATACTTGATGACACAGAGGTAGAGCAGTGGACTACTGCACCGTACTGCTATATATATACTGGTGGTCACAGCAAAATTCTGCACTGTCCTCCTACTTTATACTGCGCACAACTAAAATGCAGCACAGGTATGGATGGATAGTATACTTGACGACACAGAGGTAGAGCAGTGGACTACTGTACCGTACTGCTATATATATACTGGTGGTCACAGCAAAATTCTGCACTGTCCTCCTACTATATACTGCACACAACTAAAATGCCGCACAGGTATGGGTGGATAGTGTACTTGACGACACAGAGGTAGAGCAGTGGACTACTGTACCGTACTGCTATATATATACTTGTGGTCACAGCAAAATTCTGCTTCTGTCCTCCTACTATATACTGCGCACAACTAAAATGCAGCACAGGTATGGATGGATAGTATACTTGACGACACAGAGGTAGAGCAGTGGACTACTGTACCGTACTGCTATATATATATACTGGTGGTCACAGCAAAATTCTGCACTGTCCTCCTTCTATATACTGCGCACAACTAAAATGCAGCACAGGTATGGATGGATAATATACTTGATGACACAGAGGTAGAGCAGTGGACTACTGTACCATACTGCTATATATATACTGGTGGTCACAGCAAAATTCTGCACTGTCCTCCTACTATGTACTGCGCACAACTAAAATGCAGCACAGGTATGGATGGATAGTATACTTGACGACACAGAGGTAGAGCAGTGGACTACTGTACCGTACTGCTATATATATACTGGTGGTCACAGCAAAATTCTGCACTGTCCTCCTACTATATACTGCGCACAACTAAAATGCAGCTCAGGTATGGATGAATAGTATACTTGATGACACAGAGGTAGAGCAGTGGACTACTGTACCGTACTGCTATATATATATACTGGTGGTCACAGCAAAATTCTGCACTGTCCACCTACTATATACTGCGCACAACTAAAATGCAGCACAGGTATGGATGGATAGTATACTTGACGACACAGAGGTAGAGCAGTGGACTACTGTACCATACTGTTATATATATACTGGTGGTCACAGCAAATTCTGCACTGTTCTCCTACTATATACCGCGCACAACTAAAATGCCGCACAGGTATGGAAGGATAGTATACTTGACGACAGAGAGGTAGAGCAGCGGACTACAGTACCGTACTGCTATATATATACTGGTGGTCACAGCAAAATTCTGCACTGTCCTCCTACTATATACTGCGCACAACTAAAATGCAGCACAGGTATGGATGGATAGTATACTTGATGACACAGAGGTAGAGCAGTGGACTACTGTACCGTACTGCTATATATATACTGGTGGTCACAGCAAAATTCTGCACTGTCCTCCTACTATATACTCCACACAACTAAAATGCCGCACAGGTATGGATGGATAATATACTTGACGACACAGAGGTAGAGCAGTGGACTACTGTACCATACTGCTATATATATATACTGGTGGTCACAGCAAAATTCTGCACTGTCCTCCTACTATGTACTGCGCACAACTAAAATGCAGCACAGGTATTGATGGATAGTATACTTGACGACACAGAGGTAGAGCAGTGGACTACTGTACCATACTGCTATATATATACTGGTGGTCACAGCAAAATTCTGCACTGTCCTCCTACTATATACTGCGCACAACTAAAATGCAGCACAGGTATGGATGGATAGTATACTTGACGACACAGATGTAGAGCAGTGGACTACTGTACCGTACTGCTATATATATATACTGGTGGTCACAGCAAAATCCTGCACTGTCCTCCTACTATATACTGCGCACAACTAAAATGCAGCACAGGTATGGATGGATAGTATACTTGACGACACAGAGGTAGAGCAGTGGACTACTGTACCATACTGCTATATATATACTGGTGGTCACAGCAAAATTCTTCACTGTCCTCCTACTATATACTGCGCACAACTAAAATGCAGCACAGGTATGGATGGATAGTGTACTTGACGACACAGAGGTAGAGCAGTGAACTACTGTACCGTACTGCTATATATATACTGGTGGTCACAGCAAAATTCTGCACTGTCCTCCTACTATATACTGTGCACAACTAAAATGCAGCACAGATATGGATGGATAGTATACTTGACGACACAGAGGTAGAGCAGTGGACTACTGTACCGTACTGCTATATATATACTGGTGGTCACAGCAAAATTCTGCACTGTCCTCCTACTATATACTGCGCACAACTAAAATGCAGCACAGGTATGGATGGATAGTATACTTGACGACACAGAGGTAGAGCAGTGGACTACTGTACCGTACTGCTATATATATACTGGTGGTCACAGCAAAATTCTGCACTGTCCTCCTACTATATACTGCGCACAACTAAAATGCAGCACAGGTATGGATGGATAGTATACTTGACGACACAGAGGTAGAGCAGTGGACTACTATACCATACTGCTATATATATACTGGTGGTCACAGCAAAATTCTGCACTGTCCTCCTACTATATACTGCGCACAACTAAAATGCAGCACAGGTATGGATGGATAATATACTTGACGACACTGAGGTAGAGCAGTGGACTACTGTACCATACTGCTATATATATACTGGTGGTCACAGCAAAATTCTGCACTGTCCTCCTACTATATACTGCGCACAACTAAAATGCAGCACAGGTATGGATGGATAGTATACTTGACGACATAGAGGTAGAGCAGTGGACTACTGTACCGTACTGCTATATATATACTGGTGGCCACAGAAAAAAATTCTGCACTGTCCTCCTACTATATACTAGTGATGTGCACCGGAAATTTTTCGGGTTTTGTGTTTTGGTTTTGGATTCGGGTCCGCGGCCGTGTTTTGGATTCGGACGCGTTTTGGCAAAACCTCCCTGAAATTTTTTTGTCGGATTCGGGTGTGTTTTGGATTCGGGTGTTTTTTTTACAAAAAACCCTCAAAAACAGCTTAAATCATAGAATTTGGGGGTCATTTTAATCCCATAGTATTATTAACCTCAATAACCATTATTTCCACTCATTTTCAGTCTATTCTGAACACCTCACAATATTATTTTTAGTCCTAAAATTTGCACAGAGGTCGCTGGATGGCTAAGCTAAGCGACACAAGTGGCCGACACAAACACCTGGCCCATCTAGGAGTGGCACTGCAGTGTCAGGCAGGATGGCACTTCAAAAAAATTGTCCCCAAACAGCACATGATGCAAAGAAAAAAAGAGGCGCACCAAGTTCGCTGTGTGACTAAGCTAAGCGACACAAGTGGCCGACACAAACACCTGGCCCATCCAGGAGTGGCACTGCAGTTTCAGGCAGGATGGCACTTCAAAAAAATTGTCCCCAAACAGCACATGATGCAAAGAAAAAAAGAGGCGCACCAAGGTCGCTGTGTGACTAAGCTAAGCGACACAAGTGGCCGACACAAACACCTGGCCCATCTAGGAGTGGCACTGCAGTGTCAGGCAGGATGGCACTTCAAAAAAATTGTCCCCAAACAGCACATGATGCAAAGAAAAATGAAAGAAAAAATAGGTGCAAGATGGAATTGTCCTTGGGCCCTCCCACCCACCCTTATGTTGTATAAACAGGACATGCACACTTTAACGAACCCATCATTTCAGCGACATGGTCTGCCACACGACTGTGCCTGAAATGACTGGTTGGTTTGGGCCCCCACCAAAAAAGAAGCAATCAATCTCTCCTTGCACAAACTGGCTCTACAGAGGCAAGATGTCCACCTCATCATCATCCTCCAATTCCTCACCCCTTTCACTGTGTACATCCCCCTCCTCACAGATTATTAATTCGTCCCCACTGGAATCCACCATCTCAGGTCCCTGTGTACTTTCTGGAGGCAATTGCTGGTGAATGTCTCCACGGAGGAATTGATTATAATTCATTTTGATGAACATCATCTTCTCCACATTTTCTGGAAGTAACCTCGTACGCCGATTGCTGACAAGGTGAGCGGCTGCACTAAACACTCTTTCGGAGTACACACTGGAGGGGGGGCAACTTAGGTAAAATAAACCAGTTTCTGCAAGGGCCTCCAAATTGCCTCTTTTTCCTGCCAGTATACGTACGGACTGTCTGACGTGCCTACTTGGATGCGGTCACTCATATAATCCTCCACCATTCTTTCAATGGTGACAGAATCATATGCAGTGACAGTAGATGACATGTCAGTAATCGTTGGCAGGTCCTTCAGTCCGGACCAGATGTCAGCACTCGCTCCAGACTGCCCTGCATCACCGCCAGCAGGTGGGCTCGGAATTCTTAGCCTTTTCCTCGCACCCCAGTTGCGGGAGAATGTGAAGGAGGAGCTGTTGACGGGTCACGTTCTGCTTGACTTAACAATTTTCTCACCAGCAGGTCTTTGAACCTCTGCAGACTTGTGTCTGCCGGAAAGAGAGATACAACGTAGGTTTTAAATCTAGGATCGAGCACGGTGGCCAAAATGTAGTGCTCTGATTTCAACAGATTGACCACCCGTGAATCCTGGTTAAGCGAATTAAGGACTCCATCCACAAGTCCCACATGCCTAGCGGAATCGATCTGTTTTAGCTCCTCCTTCAATGTCTCCAGCTTCTTCTGCAAAAGCCTGATGAGGGGAATGACCTGACTCAGGCTGGCAGTGTCTGAACTGACTTCACGTGTGGCAAGTTCAAAGGGTTGCAGAACCTTGCACAACGTTGAAATCATTCTCCACTGCGCTTGAGTCAGGTGCATTCCCCCTCCTTTGCCTATATCGTGGGCAGATGTATAGGCTTGAATGGCCTTTTGCTGCTCCTCCATCCTCTAAAGCATATAGAGGGTTGAATTCCACCTCGTTACCACCTCTTGCTTCAGGTGATGGCAGGGCAGGTTCAGGAGTGTTTGCTGCTGCTCCAGTCTTCGGCACGCGGTGGCTGAATGCCGAAAGTGGCCCGCAATTCTTCGGGCCACCGACAGCATCTCTTGCACGCCCCTGTCGTTTTTTAAATAATTCTGCACCACCAAATTCAATGTATGTGCAAAACATGGGACGTGCTGGAATTTGCCCAGATGTAATGCACGCACAATATTGCTGGCATTGTCCGATGTCACAAATCCCCAGGAGAGTCCAATTGGGGTAAGCCATTCTGCGATGATGTTCCTCAGTTTCCGTAAGATGTTGTCAGCTGTGTGCCTCTTATGGAAAGTGGTGATACAAAGCGTAGCCTGCCTAGGAACGAGTTGGCGTTTGCGAGATGCTGCTACTGGTGCCATCGCTGCTGTTCTTGCTGCGGGAGGCAATACATCTACCCAGTGGGCTGTCACAGTCATATAGTCCTGAGTCTGCCCTGCTCCACTTGTCCACATGTCCGTGGTTAAGTGGACATTGGGTACAACTGCATTTTTTAGGACACTGGTGACTCTTTTTCTGAGGTCTGTGTCCATTTTCGGTATCGCCTGCCTAGAGAAATGGAATCTAGATGGTATTTGGTACCGGGGACACAGTACCTCAATCAAGTCTCTAGTTGCCTCTGAATTAACGGTGGATACCGGAACCTCGTTTCTCACCACCCAGGCTGATAAGACCTGAGTTATTCGCTTTGCAGCAGGATGACTGCTGTGATATTTCATCTTCCTCGCAAAGGACTGTTGGACAGTCAATTGCTTACTGGAAGTAGTACAAGTGGTCTTCCGACTTCCCCTTTGGGATGCCGATCGACTCCCAGCAGCAACAACAGCAGCGCCAGCAGCAGTAGGCGTTACACTCAAGGATGCATCGGAGGAATCCCAGGCAGGAGAGGACTCGTTAGACTTGCCAGTGACATGGCCTGCAGGACTATTGGCTTTCCTGTGTAAGGTGGAAATTGACACTGAGGGAGTTGGTGGTGTGGTTTGCAGGAGCTTGGTTACAAGAGGAAGGGATTTAGTGGTCAGTGGACTGCTTCCGCTGTCATCCAAAGTTTTTGAACTTGTCACTGACTTCTGATGAATGCGGTCCAGGTGACGTATAAGGGAGGATGTTCCTAGGTGGTTAACGTCCTTACCCCTACTTATTACAGCTTGACAAAGGCAACACACGGCTTGACACCTGTTGTCCGCATTTGTGTTGAATTAATTCCACACGGAAGAGGTGATTTTTTTTGTATTTTTGACCAGGCATGTCAATGGCCATATTCGTCCCACGGACAACAGGTGTCTCCCCGGGTGCCTGACTTAAACAAAGCACCTCACAATCAGAATCCTCCTTGTCAATTTCCTCCCCAGCGCCAGCAACACCCATATCCTCATCCTGGTGTACTTCAACAGTGACATCTTCAATTTGACTATCAGGAACAGGACTGCGGCTGCTCCTTCCAGCACTTGCAGGGGGCGTGCAAATGGTGTAAGGGGCAAGCTCTTCCCGTCCAGTGTTGGGAAGGTCAGGCATCGCAACCGACACAATTGGGGATTTGTGATTTAGAAGAACGCACAGTTCTTTGCTGTGCTTTTGCCAGCTTAAGTCTTTTCATTTTTCTAGCGAGAGGATGAGTGCTTCCATCCTCATGTGAATCTGAACCAATAGCCATGAACATAGGCCAGGGCCTCAGCCCTTCCTTGCCACTCCGTGTCGTAAATGGCATATTGGCAAGTTTACGCTTCTCATCAGATGCTTTCAATTTTGATTTTTGGGTCATTTTACTGAACTTTTGTTTTTTGGATTTTACATGCTCTCTACTATGACATTGGGCATCGGCCTTGGCAGACGACGTTGATGGCATTTCATCGTCTCGGCCATGACTAGTGGCAGCAGCTTCAGCACGAGGTGGAAGTGGATCTTGATCTTTCCCTATTTTAACCTCCACATTTTTGTTCTCCATTTTTTAATGTGTGGAATTATATGCCAGTATCAATAGCAATGGCCTACTACTATATATACTGCGCACAACTGAAATGCACCACAGGTATGGATGGATAGTATACTTGACGACACAGAGGTAGGTAGAGCAGTGGCCCTCCGTACCGTACTACTATATATACTGGTGGTCACTGTCAGCAAAACTCTGCACTGTACTCTTCCTTTATAATATACTGGTGGTCCCCAGTGCCCACAATAAAGCAGTGTGAGCACAGATATATGCAGCACACTGAGCACAGATATGGAGTGTTTTTCAGGCAGACAACGTATACTGGTGGTCACTGGTCAGCAAAACTCTGCACTGTACTCCTCCTATATAATACAGCTGCTCCCCAGTCCCCACAATTAAGCACTGTGAGCACAGATATATGCAACACACTGAGCACAGATATGGAGTGTTTTTCAGGCAGACAACGTATACTGGTGGTCACTGGTCAGCAAAACTCTGCACTATACTCCTCCTATATAATACAGCTGCTCCCCAGTCCCCACAATTAAGCAGTGTGAGCACAGATATATGCAGCACACTGAGCACAGATATGGAGTGTTTTTCAGGCAGACAATGTATACTGGTGGTCACTGGTCAGCAAAACTCTGCACTGTACTCCTCCTATATAATACAGCTGCTCCCCAGTCCCCACAATTAAGCAGTGTGAGAACAGATATATGCAGCACACTGAGCACAGATATGGAGTGTTTTACAGGCAGACAATGTATACTGGTGGTCACTGGTCAGCAAAACTCTGCACTGTACTCCTCCTATATAATGCAGCTGCTCCCCAGTCCCCACAATTAAGCAGTGAGAGCACAGATATATGCAGCACACTGAGCACAGATATGGAGTGTTTTTCAGGCAGACAACGTATACTGGTGGTCACTGGTCAGCAAACCTCTGCACTGTACTCCTCTTATATAATACAGCTGTACCCCAGTCCCCACAATTAAGCAGTGTGAGCACAGATATATGCAGCACACTGAGCACAGATATGGAGTGTTTTTCAGGCAGACAACATATACTGGTGGTCACTGGTCAGCAAAACTCTCCACTGTACTCCTCCTATATAATACAGCTGCTCCCCAGTCCCCACAATTAAGCAGTGTGAGCACAGATATATGCAGCACACTGAGCACAGATATGGAGTGTTTTTCAGGCAGACAACGTATACTGGTGGTCACTGGTCAGCAAAACTCTGCACTGTACTCCTCCTATATAATACAGCTGCTCCCCAGTCCCCACAATTAAGCAGTGTGAGCACAGATATATACAGCACACTGAGCACAGATATGGAGTGTTTTTCAGGCAGACAACGTATACTGGTGGTCACTGGTCAGCAAAACTCTGCACTGTACTCCTCCTATATAATACAGCTGCTCCCCAGTCCCCACAATTAAGCAGTGTGAGCACAGATATATGCAGCACACTGAGCACAGATATGGAGTGTTTTTCAGGCAGACAACGTATACTGGTGGTCACTGGTCAGCAAAACTCTGCACTGTACTCCTCCTATATAATACAGCTGCTCCCCAGTCCCCACAATTGAGCAATAAGCAGCACAAATATTATTAATAAACGGAGAGGACGCCAGCCACGTCCTCTCCCTAACATTTCCAATGCACGAGTGAAAATGGCGGCGACGCGCGGCTGCATATATAGAATCCGAATCTCGCGAGAATTCGACAGGGGGATGATGACGTTCGGGCGCGCTCGGATTAACCGAGCCATACAGGAGAATCCGAGTATGCCTCGGACCCGTGTAAAATGGGTGAAGTTCGGGGGGGTTCGGTTTACGAGGAACCAAACCCGCTCATCACTACTATATACTGCGCACAACTAAAATGCAGCACAGGTATGGATGGATAGTATACTTGACGACACAGAGGTAGAGCAGTGGACTACTGTACCGTACTGCTATATATATATACTGGTGGTCACAGCAAAATTCTGCACTGTACTACTATATATTGCGCACAACTAAAATGCAGCACAGGTATGGATGGATAGTATACTTAACGACACAGAGGTAGAGCAGTGGACTACTGTACCGTACTGCTATATATATACTGGTGGTCACAGCAAAATTCTGCACTGTCCTCCTACTATATACTGCGCACAACTAAAATGCAGCACAGGTATGGATGGATAATATACTTGATGACACAGAGGTAGAGCAGTGGACTACTGTACCATACTGCTATATATATACTGGTGGTCACAGCAAAATTCTGCACTGTCCTCCTACTATATACTGCGCACAACTAAAATGCAGCACAGGTGTGGTTGGATAGTATACTTGACGACACAGAGGTAGAGCAGTGGACTACTGTACCGTACTGTTATATATATATACTGGTGGTCACAGAAAAAAATTCTGCACTGTCCTCCTACTATATACTGCGCACAACTAAAATGCAGCACAGGTATGGATGGATAGTATACTTGACGACACAGAGATAGAGCAGTGGACTACTATACCATACTGCTATATATATACAGGTGGTCACAGCAAAATTCTGCACTGTCCTCCTACTATATACTGCGCACAACTAAAATGCAGTACAGGTATGGATGGATAGTATACTTGACGACACAGAGGTAGAGCATTGGACTACTGTACCGTACTGCTATATATATATACTGGTAGTCACAGCAAAATTCTGCACTGTCCTCCTACTATATACTGCGCACAACTAAAATGCAGTACAGGTATGGATGGATAGTGTACTTGACGACACAGAGGTAGAGCAGTGGACTACTGTACCATACTGCTATATATATATATACTGGTAGTCACAGCAAAATTCTGCACTGTCCTCCTACTATATACTGCGCACAACTAAAATGCAGTACAGGTATGGATGGATAGTATACTTGACGACACAGAGGTAGAGCAGTGGACTACTGTACCATACTGCTATATATATACTGGTGGTCACTGCAAAATTCTGCACTGTCCTCCTACTATATACTGCGCACAACTAAAATGCAGCACAGGTATGGACGGATAATATACTTGACGACACAGAGGTAGAGCAGTGGACTACTGTACCGTACTGCTATATATATACTGGTGGTCACAGAAAAAAATTCTGCACTGTCCTCCTACTATATACTGCGCACAACTAAAATGCAGCACAGGTATGGATGGATAGTATACTTGACGACACAGAGGTAGAGCAGTGTACTACTGTACCGTACTGCTATATATATACTGGTGGTCACAGCAAAATTCTGCACTGTCCTCCTACTATATACTGCGCACAACTAAAATGCAGCACAGATATGGATGGATAGTATACTTGACGACACAGAGGTAGAGCAGTGGACTACTGTACTGTACTGCTATATATATACTGGTGGTCACAGCAAAATTCTGCACTGTCCTCCTACTATATACTGCGCACAACTAAAATGCAGCATAGGTATGGATGGATAGTATACTTGATGACACAGAGGTAGAGCAGTGGACTACTGTACCGTACTGCTACATATATTGATAATGTCGATATTATCTTAAACCATAAAGCTATACCTTTAAACACACTTTTACCATGGAGCCGCTGCGGCCGCTAGACTTAGTACACACGCTACGTACTCTGTACGCTATTTGCGTACAGAGTCCCGTACCTTGTACGGACTTAGCGTACAAACGCTGCGCTGGGGGTACAAAGTACACACAGCGCGCACACTCTTGATATACTTTAAACCTTATTAGTAATGCAATGCAATGATATTATTACACTCTAAACCTTATGCAGCAAAGCACTGCAATGATGTTACACCTTAAACCTTATGCAGCGCTGACGGTAAAAAGTACCTGCAGCGCGTACACAACTTATCAATACACTCTTAAACCTTATACAGTTAGGTAATGTAATGCGCTTTAAACCCTAGCAGGGAAAAGAGGACACAACACAGATTTGTAGTTAAAACACTGGGCTCCGACACCTCAGCGTATATATCTGGAAGGGGATAACAATACAATTTATACACTACAATACAACAGAGTAAATGGCTACAGTCAATGTACATACGTGAGAATATTCGCTTGCGCAACCTGGTCCAGTCCTCCGCTAATCAGGTAGATAGCGTTAAGAGTCTTCTGACAGGCCAGGCAGCAACAGGCTTTTTATACACTACTTCCAAAAGCAATACAATGGATACTGTAATCCCTTTGTCCATTGGACACAGGAATGCACTTTTCCAGTACAAGAGAGGTCATAGGTCGATTTGAATAGGTGGGTGATGTCTTTCTTAACTGCTCTTGTGGGTGGTCTCCTCTGGATTCGCGCCGCATACCTAATTTACAGTAAATACAGTTTAAACCTATATTCTGCTTCTGCACCTAACTATCCTCAGGAACATGCGATCTTCCTCAAACCAACACCAGAATGTTTCCCTTAAAATACCCTACAGCTGGATACCAAACATCACCTTATAACCTTAGTCTGTCCCCTCTTATCCTGCAAAGGTGAATCCCTTTGTTCTGCAACCATTTAAATAGCTATAACTTTCTGATGTGGTGTAAGGAGACTATGTGTACATTGTGCACTATTTGGATTAAATATGTAATGTGTTTTGATAGCTCTCCATGCGCTCACAAACTCAGCCGTAAATACCCATACCACGCGCAGGACCGCGGGAGCGACCATACGCAAACTGCGGATATGTGCACGCATGGCGGAACAAGTGCACGCACAGCGGGCATGTGTGTGTGGTTTGTATGTGATGTGTGTACTGCAATATTTTTCGACTTTGACAGTCCACCCTTTGGCAGTCAACAATAACTGCCACTCTCTAATCACTAAACAGAAAAATATCAATACAATATCTACAGAAGTTTGGGTGATCGGGAGAGAGGGGTAGGTAGGAAATGTATGACCTAGTGGGATAGTAAAAAGC
The DNA here is from genome assembly GCF_028390025.1 of Pseudophryne corroboree. Taxonomy (NCBI): domain Eukaryota; kingdom Metazoa; phylum Chordata; class Amphibia; order Anura; family Myobatrachidae; genus Pseudophryne; species Pseudophryne corroboree. The sequence continues at coordinate 761,687,827 of NC_086449.1, read as the reverse complement.
ATGTATGTATGAATCCGTGTCTGAGGGGCATGTATCATCGTGCCGTATATGTTCTAAATAAGCTTCGAGGTATTGCGAAGTATACATTAAATCCTTCTTATCCCGTACTAAGGGTTTGTAAGTGGGCCAACAAACACTACCGAGCTCTTTTCGGCTTCTTGTTCCAACAAATGGGGTGCACATTTAGTTGATGATACATGGAGGGGGAACATAAGTGAGTGCTAGTATATGTGGATATCACCTGTCGACTATGTGTGTCATTAACTGAAGGTTGTAGAGATGAAGATAAGACACATATCTAAAATACATTCACATAACATTTTCATAAACATTCTTGGGTATGGTCGATGTCTTTTCCGGATCGGTGTATCTGGGCAGAGGGGGAGACAAAGGAAAAATGGGTGAAAGAAACAGGCCATGGAATTCATTTGCAATCCTTATCATAACACTGTCTCTATGGATTGGTCGTAAATTAAATCTGCTGCGGTAACAATGCCCCCGCTCCTTAGACTCATCAATTTTGTGCCGTGCTTGCGCCGCGTTAGAATTCGAACACACCTGAATATCAAGCCAATAATTATGACGACTCCCAGGATACAAAGGAGAAACTTCCCTACACTCATAATAACATTTTGAGCCCACTCTCCTAATCCTGAGAACCAATTTCGTGGGTTCAACCATGAGACCCAGCCGGTCAGTTCATTACTCACAGCAGTCAGGGTAAGGTTGTGTCTCCTTCAGAACTCCCACTTCAACTGCAAGATATCGTCCATCTTTTGATCGATATCTCGGTTGGGTCATCAGTGCTGTTTGTAATATACGTGCAGCACTTCACACCATATTGATTTGCCATGACACAGTACCCACCCGTCACGGCTGTGACATAATTAAGGACCATCCTGTGCTGGATCAATTCCTTCTTGTAAGCTTGTAACTCCCTTCCTGTATACCTGAAGGTGTCGTCATACATCTCAGTGATATTATCTATCAAGTTCACCAGCGCATGGATATACCTATAATTTATAGTTCCTCTGGCCGTACGGTGACGTCTAATGCGATAAGGAACTGAATCCCGGTGGATTCGTGGATCAAATCAGAGGCTACGTGCTCTGTCCTTTCTATGAGGTGTCTCTTGACGATGTGTTCATAGTGAGTATGAGTATAAGGAGCCTGAGCACTGCGGTGAACATCTTTCATCTTATCATGGGTTATGGTCATGACTTCTGGCAACACTCTTCCAACATAACACAATCCTTCTGAGCTCAGGGCAAGCCACTTGTATGCTTTCCTCCCACACATGAAACAGGCATCATCGGGGAGAACATATGGGACAGAATATGACATTACCATATTGCAAACTTTCCAAGTGAAAAATCCAATCCCTTGTTCTCCCATCTGCTCTGTACAAGTATCTGGCTGGATGATATGAGCACAGTACCCTGGTGATACTTTTCCAACCCACATGGTCTTGCTTCCTCAAGTATACCTATACCGGAAATACCTTCCACTGTTGGCTATTTGGCGTACAAGTTGCAAGTCTAAGGGCATCTTATCAGCTCTGTGTGAAAAGGTCATGGTCTGGTTATTCCACGTCACTTCCCAATTTCCCGGTTTTCGGGAATTGGAAATGTTGAAACACACTAAGGATCTATCTACATGATACTTGTGGAGCTTTAAACTAGCGGGCCTAGAAATATTGAATTTCTTGTCCACCTGACTCCCACCCCGTAATTCGAGTACCTCATCTATAGCTAAAGGGTATGGTAGTAATCCTGACTTGCTCTGACCTTGAGGTACTTGTGAGCACATCCAGCATTCTGTCTGGTTTAAGACCTTACCCACTAGTGAGTGGTAATCACTCAATGGATGATGGTCCATGTTGATATTAAGGCTGGTCTGACATCTCTGGATGCACCCATCCTCAACTATGTTCTCACAATTCCTACAAATGCAATTTTCTTCAGCCAATAACCCTTCACAGTGCCTCCGAGCTCCCTGACTACCAGATCGTTTTCTGATACTCGCCTTTGCTCGAGTGATGTGTTGGTCTTGGAATTCTACAAATCCGTCCTCGCCATCAGAACCCACTCCAGATCCTTTCTCGACCTCTCTGGGACCCTCACCGAAACAGACTGTTCTGGTCAACATCAGGATTAACAGGAAAACCCGGAATGCAGTCTCTTGGGGTAAGTCCATCTTGTTAAGGGGAGAGAAAGGAAACAAGAAGGGGGAGGAAAAGGGAAGGAGAGAAGGAGGGTAGCGGGAGATGGAGAAACTAATAAAAAAGAAAAACTGGTACGACAACCGCCTCTTGGTCTTGTTGTTCTCCGCGCTCAGGTGCCGTGACAACAGTCCTGCCTCTCAACCTTCCCGGAACAGACACTCCAGTGATACGATGTTCTCTCCGAGTCAGCGACCTTTCTGTAGAGAACATAAATCTTGTATTTCAATGTGTTTAACTGTTGTATGAAGTAAACCATCTTTGGAAAGTGAAAAGAGAGGGGAAATAATAAAAAGAAAATTTGTCAGATTTGCGTTCACCATCAGGCTGTCACACCATCATGTATATCGGTATCTATGCACAGTCTATCTTCACCAGTATTCCCATTCTCCACCCTTTGTGCATGACCAGGCACACTGATACTGGTGTCCTTATGCTAGTGAGATATACTGGATTTAGGCAGAGCTCTGGCAGACCGAGTAGGCATGTGGCGTTTGAACTATAATCCTGTCAGTGAATGTAAGAGGATGAAGAGGAAACTTTGAAGACAAATCACAGAGTTTAGTAACAGGTAAGTTTGTAAAGGCAAAGAAGATTTTACAAAGTTTGACATCTGGATTGGGCACTACGGGGAATGATTCCCTAATCGGTCTGTTCCCCTTAAAAAAATTTTTTTATGTGTGTTATATCTCTACTGGGACTATCCCAGCCATCAATCCAGTGTCTTGTCCATTCTAAGTTCATAGGGAACCCGGTATCCTTGAGATAATTTCCTCTACCTGTGATGGACATGCATCTAAAACAGTGGAATGCAATATTAGTCTCCGTGGGTATTTAACATATTTTGTGCTTCCTGGGTGGGAGCACTCTATATGTATACCATCTCTAACAAAACTCCTGTTAAGTTACTTAGGGGTCACTTCTGCTAGAGAGAGAAGCAGAAGTTTAGAGGCCTCCTCCTACCCCCAGTAGGTTCTGTCAAAAGGGTAAAGTTGCATTTATTCTGTTCTTCCCATTAACCGAATCTGTGTTTTATATATGTGGCTCGTGATTCCTTAATATATGTCTCTTGATCCCGTCTATGTGTTTAATAACGTGGCTTGTTTACTCTGTCTAGGGGTCTATATTGGCTATGTGCTGTACTACTCGTACAATTTCTAGCAAAATGTCCTTTATTTTTACAAATGTAACATATTCTCGGTCTTTTGTTACTACTAGGGTTTTGGGGATTGGGCTGATGAGACTTTGGTATAAGAGCCTGCATACTTTCAATCCTCAGCCTCTCCTCTTGTAGTTTCCTACGCCTAGCAATATTCCTATGGTGTTCAATTGCGCACTCTCTAAGGCAAGCTACTGTGACCCCTCTCCAACCAGGCAAAGAGGTTTGTACTCTGTCCCTCACTGTCTTATCGAGTCCGTCCATCAGCACAGAGACAGCCACCTCTCTGTAATTTTCATCGTTCCCTGCATCCGATACCCCTATGTATCTATCCATTATGTGCAGGGCCCAATGGAAATATTCAGATGCCATTTCATTTTCCCTCTGCTTTATGGAGAAAATTTTTCTCCACTTAGCAGTTGTGGGGAAATACAACTCTAGTTGTCTGTTAATTTGCTCTAAGTTCTCCTGATTGAGTTTGTCAGTCATACGACTATCCGACTCTAATCTACAATCAGTGATGAATTTTTTTTGGGTGTCAATATTAGGGGGTAGGCACGCTTTTAAAAATATCCACCAGTGTTTGTGTGTTGGTTCATACGCATTACCCAGATCTCTGATAAATTTCTGACATCTGGCTAAATGCTTCCGAGGGTCGGGGAATTCTGAAATGATTGATCGCAGTTCATCTCTGGGCCACGGGCAATACATTGCATTATTCCTGGTGAGGATTACTCCCTGACTATCGGTTCCCCCATTGGGAGTTACTATTTCCAAGACAGGGTGTAATTCTACCATTCCGTTCCTAATCTGTTTACAGTGAGGTGTTGTTGTCTCTGTGCAATGAACTGTCTCACACTTACCGGTAGCTGTGACCTCACCCGTCCTTTCATTGGGGAATATTGTTACTGCACTACCTGGTTGGACAGGCCCCACCTGAGTTTCCTGCAAGGTGACTGCTTGGAGGAGAGCTGCGATTTGGCTGAATCTTTCATCTTCCTGTGACCTAAAACCTTGGAGAAACTTCAAAACAGGATACATTTTGCAAAAGTTAGGGTTAATACATTGCTCTTTCATATTACTATCATTTACGGATGTATCATTGACTGTAGCCTTCTGTTCCCCTTCGACCTTTGTCGACAATGGTGTGTTTGTGTTCTCATTCCCGCTAGGTTTGGAACCGGCTGCATATGTTAATTTCCCTTGCATATCGCCCTCTTGCTGCCATAAGTTTAAACAATCTGTATGTCTAACCCTTTGTTTTTTGGATTTTATTAGACATATCCTACTCCTTACATTGTGTAGTACCTCTGGATCAAAACTACCTATACCAGGAAATGATGCTTTATCCCCCACAGTCATTCGTGTCCATTCATCACAAAAGGTCTCAGTGTGGGGACCATACTTCCCCCACATTACCAATCGAGCTGACCCCCTGGGTCTCAATTCTGCTGTCTGAACCCTGACTGAGGAACGTCCCTGTGTTGTGCACTTGGCTCCCATTGTGGACCCTTTTAACACGGGAAAACTTCCTAAAATGCTCCAAACACAGTAGTCTAACGGTGGAAGTCCTTAAAGTTCTTCCACTAACTTCTTCTGCTCCGAGTACCACGGATCCGCCCTTTTAAGCAGACACGTGTAGCCAATGCAGGCCCTACTTCGGCCTATATCCCCTGGGCCTTTAGGAGTAACTTACCGTACCCAGTGAATATCTGCCTAAAAGACAATTTTTACACAAATCACACTTGCATGTGCTCTACACAACGCGTATGATGACGAGATTTACGCACAAATATGCAAAACTTCGTATCACGTTGCGCCACGTATTGCTCACACAACCGTGCGGTTCAATCGTACCACTTATAGACACTTGCTATCTATAAGTTGTAGGATCACCGGAGTCTTCACACTGTGCTCCAAAACAGCCGGAGTGTAATACCAAGAAAACAACACCTTTAAAAAGCTTTATCACACTCCGTTGCACGTATTCACCTAGACCGTGCTCACCAAGTGTTATGCACACCAGTGCCTGCAGGAATGTACTGGTGTCAGAACTGTTATGCACTCCAGTGCCTGCAGGAATGTACTGGTGTTTGAACTGTTATGCACACCAGTGCCTGCAGGAATGTACTGGTGTCTGAACGGATAGGTATGCAAAGCAAATGAACTCACAGACAGACACAGAAGGTGATAGGGTAACAAAATACACACAAAGTGAACAGAGAAGCCCAGAGGCTAAGGAACTGGGTGTCTCCCTAGTATTAGTAATGCTCAGATGGGAAAAGCAAGATGTTGTGTTTTAATACGTAGAGAACCCGAAATGCTGTTGCTAAGGGCAACAGCAAAACCCTAAAGGGTTACCAACGGGTGTGGCAGTAAACTCCTTGGTCAGAGATGGAATGATAGACACAAGGAGAGTCTCCACAATCCTAATTCTCACTTGCAGTGCACAGGTTCAGCTTACTGCCACTAAACTGACACCTGACACCTTGCACAGTGAGACAGGATTTAGGCAGGCAAGTCTTAGAATACAGCCGCAAACTTGCTAAGTTCACAGAGTAGTAAAAGAACCCCAGCAAGCTAAACGACTGACTCCAGTCTTACTGCTAGGTCTGGATTGGCAGAGTGTAGTACCAAATCCCCAGGCCTATTTGCAGTAAGCAACAACAAATACAAAGCTACACAGTACTGGCTAACTTTCAGGAACTGACTAACCAACAAAGATTCAGCAGCATCTGCTTAACCTGAGAAGAGGCCTTATAAAGCAGGTGCTGTCCACGCCCCACTCAGACCTCACAGACTGTGGGCACAAAAACCAGCACCGGATCCCCTGCCGTGCACAGAGCCTGTAACCACTGCACAGCAAAAGACCCGAACCGGAGTATCAGCTGCGCTCAGGTTACTCCGCTAGCACTTGTCTCCCGGTTGCCATGACGACGTGGCAGCACAGGGCAGGAGACCCTAACACCAAGTTCACCGAGTTTCACCGAGTTCACCGAGTTCACCAAGCGGGGTTCAATACATTCACACCTTTTTCAGCCCACACTAACACTCTATAGTTTTCTGATCAGAAAAATATCCTTTCCTGTTAACTGATAGCTTTCCCCAGAGCTAATACAGTAGAAAAGGTTTTATTTAAACTAAATTTTGGAAACCGAGCAATTTGTGCTATTGTAGCGTGACTACTGTTCCGCCCCTAAACTAAACAATGCTATTGTGTAATTTGTACTTAGCGGTCGTACCCTTACGCACGTTGCGTAAACACGCAACCATGCATATGTCTTTACGTTGCGTACGCAGTCCCGTACTTTGTCCGAGACACGTGTACAAAAACCGTACGTCCGCAATAGTACAAATCTTACACTTCTATAAATGTAAGCGATATTACCTATAATCGCTCACTTAACACAACACAGTGTCTTTCTGTATAAACCTTTTTAACTAGGCCAGACTGTGTTTATGTTTTACGTTTACTTCCTTAATATTTATTCTATATTTTTAACTAAATAGCAACAAATTTCTCCATCTTTTACACAGGTCTAAATGAATCTAGTAATAATCAATAATTCAAATGGTATGATTCAGATTGGATAGCTATCTTGCAGAACATACACTGATATAAATATACACATAATTATAATAATATTATATATTTATATAATATATATAACTTGATTCTCATAGAACCCCCACACAGTACACAACTACTGAAATGAATGCATTTCCTTTTAAGTCTCTAATTTGCATATCAATGCTGTGTGCTTTTTGACTGCCTGTTCAAGAGGGTTGTTCACTGCTAAGAAAAAGCAGTTACACAGGTTAATTTGCATTTCAATGGCTATCTTATAGTAAGCAGAGTTAGCTAAATCTTAGAGGTTAAAGAAAAAACAAACCAAAAAAAACTTTGTTGTTTTTTTATCTGTGTGTACTTCTTACATCAAGTATTCATCTCACTATTAACTTTCATTAAGCCCCATCTGAAACTATTTGTAATTGACTATGGCATGGATTAAATAAATGCATTGGTAACTCATAAATGGTGATTGATTGTGACCAGGGAGAGCTGATTATTCTTGAGTAGACTGAAAATCAGCCATTTAGAAAAATGACCTTCCCAAAATGGCCACTGCTCCTCCCCCTTCCACATCCATGAGGGTTACACAAAATGGTGGACAGGCCATGTGGTTAGTCCAAAATGGAGGACAGACCATTCGGCTTCCTTTGTCACAAAGAAATCACACACCATGCAAGCACCTTAAGTTATTTTAGGCCTGAGTTAAAAATAAAACTATATCAAAGCTATGCAAACTTTTAAATATACTTTTAAACCTACTTAAACAGATAAACAATCCAATCTGAATCAAACACAATATGACCTATTTGAACCTTGTTTTGCAACAATAAAAATAAGAATTTACTCACCGGTAATTCTATTTCTCATAGTCTGTAGTGGATGCTGGGAACTCCGTAAGGACCATGGGGAATAGACGGGCTCCGCAGGAGACTGGGCACTCTAAAAAAAAGATTAGGTACTATCTGGTGTGCACTGGCTCCTCCCTCTATGCCCCTCCTCCAGACCTCAGTTAGGGAAACTGTGCCCGGAAGAGCTGACATTACAAGGAAAGGAAATTTTGAATCCAGGGTAAGACCCATACCAGCCACACCAATCACACTGTACAACTTGTAATAACCTTACCCAGTTAACAGTATGAACAACAACTGAGCCTCACTCAACGGATGGCTCATAACAATAACCCTTATTTAAGCAATAACTATATACACGTATTGCAGAGAGTCCGCACTTGGGACGGGCGCCCAGCATCCACTACGGACTACGAGAAATAGAATTACCGGTGAGTAAATTCTTATTTTCTCTGACGTCCTAGTGGATGCTGGGAACTCCGTAAGGACCATGGGGATTATACCAAAGCTCCCAAACGGGCGGGAGAGTGCGGATGACTCTGCAGCACCGAATGAGCAAACACAAGGTCCTCCTCAGCCAGGGTATCAAACTTGTAGAACTTTGCAAATGTGTTTGAACCCGACCAAGTAGCAGCTCGGCAAAGCTGTAATGCCGAGTCCCCTCGGGCAGCCGCCCAAGAAGAGCCCACCTTCCTTGTGGAATGGGCTTTTACCGATTTTGGATGCAGCAATCCAGCCGCAGAATGAGCCTGCTGAATCGTGCTACAGATCCAGCGAGCAATAGTTTGCTTTGAAGCAGGAGCACCCAGCTTGTTGGGTGCATGCAAGATAAACAGCGAGTCAGTCTTCCTGACTCCAGCCATTCTGGAAACATATATTTTCAAAGCCCTGACTACGTCCAGCAACTTGGAGTCCTCCAAGTCCCGAGTAGCCGCAGGCACCACAATAGGTTGGTTCAAATGAAACGATGACACCACCTTTGGGAGAAATTGGGGACGAGTCCTCAATTCTGCCCTGTCCATATGGAAGATCAGATAAGGGCTTTTACATGACAAAGCCGCCAATTCCGACACACGCCTAGCCGATGCTAAGGCCAACAGCATGACCACTTTCCACGTGAGATACTTTAGTTCCACGGTCTTAAGTGGCTCAAACCAGTGGGATTTCAGGAAATCCAACACAATGTTAAGATCCCAGGGTGCCACTGGTGGCACAAAAGGGGGCTGAATATGCAGCACTCCCTTAACAAATGTCTGAACCTCAGGCAGTGAAGCCAGTTCTTTTTGAAAGAAAATGGATAGGGCCGAAATCTGGACCTTTATGGACCCCAATTTTAGGCCCATAGTCACCCCTGACTGTAGAAAGTGCAGGAATCGACCCAGCTGGAACTCATCTGTAGGGGCCTTCCTGGCCTCACACCAAGCAACATACTTCCGCCATATACGGTGATAATGTTTTGCTGTCACGTCTTTCCTAGCTTTGAATAACTTTATCCGGAATGCCTTTTTCCGCTAGGATCCGGCGTTCAACCGCCATGCCGTCAAACGCAGCCGCGGTAAGTCTTGGAACAGACAGGGCCCTTGTTGCAGCAAGTCCTGTCTGAGAGGCAGAGGCCATGGGTCCTCTGTGCGCATTTCTTGCAGTTCCGGGTACCAAGTCCTTCTTGGCCAGTCCGGAACAATGAGTATTGTTCTTATTCCTCTCTTTCTTACTATTCTCAGTACTTTTGGTATGAGAGGAAGAGGAGGAAACACATATACCGACTGGTACACCCACGGTGTCACTAGGGCGTCCACAGCTATCGCCTGAGGGTCCCTTGACCTGGCGCAATATCTTTTTAGCTTTTTGTTGAGGCGGGACGCCATCATGTCCACCTGTGGCAGTTCCCATCGGTTTGCAATCAGTTGGAAGACTTCCTGATGAAGTCCCCACTCTCCCGGGTGGAGGTTGTGTCTGCTGAGGAAGTCTGCTTCCCAGTTGTCCACTCCCGGAATGAACACTGCCGACAGTGCTTGCACGTGATTCTCCGTCCCCATCGAAGAATCTTTGTGGCTTCCGCCATTGCCATCCTGCTTCTTGTGCCGCCCTGGCGGTTTACATGGGCGACCGCCGTGATGTTGTCTGACTGAATCAGCACTGGCCGGTTTCGAAGCAGGGGCTCTGCTTGACTCAGGGCGTTGTAAATGGCCCTTAATTCCAGTATATTTATGTGTAGAGAAGTCTCCAGACTTGACCACAGTCCTTGGAAGTTTCTTCCCTGAGTGACTGCCCCCCACCCTCGGAGGCTTGCATCCGTGGTCACCAGGACCCAGTCCTGTATGCCAAACCTGCGGCCCTCGAGAAGGTGAGCACTCTGCAGCCACCACAGAAGAGACACCCTGGCCCTGGGGGACAGGGTGATCAGCCGATGCATCTGAAGATGTGATCCGTACCACTTGTCCAACAGATCCCACTGAAAGATCCTTGCATGGAACCTGCCGAAGGGAATGGCTTCGTATGAAGCTACCATCTTTCCCAGGACTCCCGTGCAGTGATGCACCGATACCTGTTTTGGTTTCAGGAGGTCCCTGACCAGAGATGCTAATTCCTGGGCCTTCTCCACCGGGAGAAACACCTTCTTCTGTTCTGTGTCCAGAATCATGCCCAGGAAAAGCAGACGCGTCGTAGGAATCAGCTGCGACTTTGGAACATTCAGAATCCAGCCGTGCTGTAGTAACACTTCCTGAGAGAGTGTTACGCTGATCAACAACTGCTCCCTGGACCTCGCCTTTATGAGGAGATCGTCCAAGTACGGGATAATTATAACTCCCTTCTGCCGAAGGAGTATCATCATTTCGGCCATTACCTTGGTAAATATTCTTGGTGCCGTGGACAGGCCAAATGGCAACGTCTGGAACTGGTAATGACAGTCCTGTACCACAAATCTGAGGTACACCTGGTGAGGTGGGTAAATGGGGACATGCAAGTAAGCATTTTTGATGTCCAGCGACACCATAAAATCCCCCTCTTCCAGGCTTGCAATAACCGCTCTGAGCGATTCCATTTTGAACTTGAATTTCTTTATATAAGTGTTCAAGGACTTTAGATTCAGAATGGGTCTCACCGAACCGTCCGGTTTCGGTACCACAAACATTGTGGAATAGTAACCCCTTCCCTGTTGAAGGAGGGGGACCCTGACAATCACTTGCTGGAGGTACAGCTTGTGAATTGCCGCCAGCACTACCTCCCTTTCCATGGGGGAAGCTGGCAAGGCTGATTTGAGGTAACGGCGGGGGGGAGTCACTTCGAATTCCAGCTTGTATCCCTGAGATACAATTTGTATAGCCCAGAGATCCACCTGTGAACGAATCCACTGGCTGCTGAAGTTTCGGAGACGCGCCCCCACCGCACCTGGCTCCGCCTGTGGAGCCCCAACGTCATGCGGTGGACTTAGTGGAAGCAGGGGAGGACTTTTGTTCCTGGGAACTTGCTGCATGGTGCAGCTTCTTACCTCTACCCCTGCCTCTGGCAAGAAAGGATGCACCCCTGACCCTCTTGCCTTTTTGGGAACGAAAGGACTGCATTTGATAATACGGTGCTTTCTTAGGCTGTGAGGAAACATGAAAAAAGGGGGGAAGAAACAATGGTGCGCGTGAATTAAAATATATATACTGTTTGTAATATTAGAAGTAGGTGTCCGCTTCTACTCACTACTGAAATCAGTAACAAAGAGTCTGCTTTAATTTATATAATTCTTTTACTTAAATTAATTAACACACATACATAAATAAATAAATGAACTTAAAATCTGTATGTTCCACACACTCTAATAGAGGACAGATAGTATCCACTGGCACTGAAAAAGATTGGCAGCAACAGTGTAATTGTATTCTTAATGGCAACAATATATTTATGTGACACTAAACAGACTCATCCAATCTGTTACATCCAATTGTGTCACATCAATATGTATCAATGCTGTAACAACTGCCAACAAACTGTATCACAAGTCTCTCAGATCCTCCTGCTACTGGCGTCCCAGTGCAGAGGAGTGCTGCTATATTCTTACCCGAACCTGCGGGAATATCCAGTGTTAAGATGCACGCACCCAGAGGGATACAGGTCCTGTACAGCTTCCAAACGTAGCGCCTGCCGCCGGTAATGTGTGCAGCTGAAGCTAATTAATACAATTGGTCTAATTGCGCCGGGAGTTGGGGTGTGAATAACACCTCTTTTTTGTTTGTGAGGAAACATGAGGCAAGAAAGTGGACTTTCCAGCTGTCGCTGTAGACACGAGGTCCAACAGACCGTCCCCAAACAACTCCTCACCCTTATAAGGCAAAACATCCATGTGTTTTCTAGATTCAGCATCTCCTGTCCATTGCCGAGTCCATAAGACCCTCCTGTCAGAAATGGACATAGCATTAATTCTAGAGCCCAGCAGGCAAATGTCCCTCTGAGCATCTCGTATATATAAGACGACGTCTTTGATATGGCCCAGGGTTAGCAAAACAGTATCTCTGTCGAGGGAATCTATGTCGTCTAACAGAGTATCTGTCCACGCTGCTACAGCACTACACATCCAGGCTGAAGCAATAGCAGGTCTCAGTAGAGTACCAGAGTGTGTATACACTGACTTCAGGATAGCTTCCTGCTTTCTATCCGCAGGCTCCTTTAAGGCGGCCGTATCCTGAGACGGCAGGGCCACCTTTTTAGATAAGCGTGTCAGCGCCTTGTCCACCCTAGGGGATGTTTCCCAACGTAACCTGTCCTTTGGCGGGAAAGGGTATGCCATCAGTAACCTCTTAGAAATCACTAATTTCTTATCAGGGGAACTCCACGCTTCTTCACACAATTCATTTAATTCATCAGATGGGGGAAAAGTCACTGGCTGCTTTTTCTCCCCAAACATATAAACCCTCTTGGTATTAACCGGGTTACTCTCAGAAATGTGTAATACAGTACATCTTTCATTGCAATAATCATGTATCGGATGGCCTTGGTCATTTTAGACTGTAAATGTGCCTCATCATCGTCGACACTGGAGTCGGAATCCGTGTCGGCATCTGTGTCAACCATCTGAGATAGAGGGCGTTTATGAGCCCCTGACGGCTTCTGAGACGCCTGGGCAGGCGCGGGCTGAGACCCCGGCTGTCCCAAGGCTGCAGCATCATCAAACCTTTTATGTAAGGAGTTTACATTGTCATTTAAGACCTTCCACATATCCATCCAATCAGGTGTCGGCCCCGACGGGGGCGATACCACACTTATCTGCCCTTGCTCCGCCTCCACGTAACCTTCCTCATCAAACATGTCGACACAGCCGTACCGACACACCGCACACACACAGGGAATGCTCAGACTGAGGACAGGACCCCACAAAGTCCTTTGGGGAGACAGAGAGAGAGTATGCCAGCACACACCACAGCGCTATATAACACAGGGATTTTCACTGCTAATAAGTGATTTTCCCAATAGCTGCTTTTTTGTATTGATTTGCGCCTAAATTTATGTGCCCCCCCTCTCTTTTTAACCCGTCTTGTACCTGGATACTGCAGGGGAGAGCCTGGGGAGCTGCTTCCAGCGGAGCTGTGAAGGGAAAATGGCGCTGGTGTGCTGAGGAAGAAGGCCCCGCCCCCTCAGTGGCGGGCTTCTGTCCCGCATTTCATGTAAAAAATGGCGGGTTTTTTTTTACATATATACAGTGCTAGACTGTATATATGTATGTTTTTGTGCCAAAGGTACCTCAATTGCAGCCCAGGGCGCCCCCCCCCCCCCCAGCACCCTACACCCTACAGTGACCGGAGTGTTTAAGTGTGCTGGGAGCAATGGCGCACAGCAGCGGTGCTGTGCGCTACCTTAATGAAGACAGGAGTCTTCAGCCGCCGATTTCGTCGTCTTCCAGCTTCTGTTCTTCTGGCTCTGCAAGGGGGACGGCGGCGCGGCTCCGGGAACGGACGATCGAGGACAGGTGCCTGTGTTCGAACCCTCTGGAGCTAATGGTGTCCAGTAGCCTAAGAAGCACAAGCTAGCTGCAAGCAGGTAGGTTTGCTTCTCTCCCCTTAGTCCCACGTAGCAGTGAGTCTGTTGCCAGCAGAAGCTCACTGAAAATAAAAAACCTAATAAATACTTTCTTTTCTAGTAAGCTCAGGAGAGCCCACTAGGAGCACCCAGCTCTGGCCGGGCACAGATTCTAACTGAGGTCTGGAGGAGGGGCATAGAGGGAGGAGCCAGTGCACACCAGATAGTACCTAATCTTTTTTTATAGTGCCCAGTCTCCTGCGGAGCCCGTCTATTCCCCATGGTCCTTACGGAGTTCCCAGCATCCACTAGGACGTCAGAGAAAATACATTTTAGCATCTTAAATATTATGAGAAACGCATTGTCCCTTAAAATTTCATATCAGCGTCTTACTGATACCACAACAATACATTAACGTGGATGTTTTTTCATCAGCTTCTCAATGCGTCCATTGGAGCCGGTCAATTACAGCCGCGTTTGTAATGTACAGTGCATCATTAAGAACGTGATATCCCGGACGAGCACCCAATTGATAATGTCGATATTATCTTAAACCATAAAGCTATACCTTTGAACACACTTTTACCATGGAGTCGCTGCGGCCGCTAGACTTAGTACACACGCTACGTACTCTGTACGCTATTTGCATACAGATCCCGTACCTTGTACGGACTTAGCGTACAAACGCCGCGCTGGGCGTACAAAGTACACACAGCGCGCACACACTCTTGATATACTTTAAACCTTATTAGTAATGCAATGCAATGATATTATTACACTCTAAACCTTATGCAGCAAAGCACTGCAATGATGTTACACCTTAAACCTTATGCAGCGCTGACGGTACAAAGTACCCGCAGCGCGTACACAACTTATCAATACACTCTTAAACCTTATACAGTTAGGTAATGTAATACGCTTTAAACCCTAGCAGGGAAAAGAGGACACAACACAGATTTGTAGTTAAAACACTGGGCTCCGACACCTCAGCATATATATCTGGAAGGGGATAACATTACAATTTATACACTACAATACAACAGAGTAAATGGCTACAGTCAATGTACATACGTGAGAATATTCGCTTGCGCAACCTGGTCCAGTCCTCCGCTAATCAGGTAGATAGCATTAAGAGTCTTCTGACCGGCCAGGCAGCAACAGGCTTTTTATACACTACTTCCAAAAGCAATACAATGGATACTGTAATCCCTTTGTCCATTGGACACAGGAATGCACTTTTACAGTACAAGAGAGGTCATAGGTCGATTTGAATAGGTGGGTGATGTCTTTCTTAACTGCTCTTGTGGGTGGTCTCCTCTGGATTCCCGCCGCATACATAATATACAGTAAATACAGGTTGAGTATCCCATATCCAAATATTCCGAAATACGGAATATTCCGAAATACGGACTTTTTGGAGTGAGATTGAGATAGTGAAACCTTTGTTTTCTGATGGCTCAATGTACACAAACTTTGTTTAATACACAAAGTTATTAAAAATATTGTATTAAATGACCTTCAGGCTGTGTGTATAAGGTGTATATGAAACATAAATGAATTGTGTGAATGTAGACACACTTTGTTTAATGCACAAAGTTATAAAAAATATTGGCTAAAATGACCTTCAGGCTGTGTGTATAAGGTGTATATGAAACATAAATGCATTCTGTGCTTAGATTTAGGTCCCATCACCATGATGTCTCATTATAGGATGCAATTATTCCAAAATACGGAAAAATCCCATATCCAAAATACCTCTGGTCCCAAGCATTTTGGATAAGGGAGACTCAACCTGTACAGTTTAAACCTATATTCTGCTTCTGCACCTAACTATCCTCAGGAACATGCGAGCTTCCTCAAACCAACACCAGAATGTTTCCCTTAAAATACCCTACAGCTGGATACCAAACATCACCTTATAACCTTAGTCTGTCCCCTCTTATCCTGCAAAGGTGAATCCCTTTGTTCTGCAACCATTTAAACAGCTATAACTTTCTGATGTGGTGTAAGGAGACTATGTGTACATTGTGCACTATTTGGATTAAATATGTAATGTGTTTTGATAGCTCTCCATGCGCTCACAAACTCCGCCGTAAATACCCTTACCACGAGCAGGACCGCGGGAGCGACCATACGCAAATTGCGGATATGTGCACGCATGGCGGAACAAGTGCACGCGCAGCGGGCATGTGTGTGTGGTTTGTACGTGATGTGGGTACTGCAATATTTTTCGACTTTGACAATATACTGGTGGTCACATCAAAATTCTTCACTGTCCTCCTACTATATACTGCGCACAACTAAAATGCAGCACAGGTATGGATGGATAGTGTACTTGACGACACAGAGGTAGGGCAGTGGACTACTGTACCGTACTGCTATATATATACTGGTGGTCACAGCAAAATTCTGCACTGTCCTCCTACTATATACTACAATGCAGCACAGATATGGAGCGTTTTTCAGGCAGAGAATGTAGATATTCTCAGCACACTGAGCACAGATATTTGCAAGCACACTGAGCACAGATATTTGCAGCACACTGAACACAGAAACTGAGAGAACGCAGCCACGTCCTCTCGCTATCATCTCCAAAGCAAGAGTGAAAATGGCGGCGACGCGCGGCTCCTTATATAGAATACGAATCTTGCGAGAATCCGACAGCGGGATGATGACGTTCGGGCGCGCTCGGGTTAACCGAGCAAGGCGGGAAGATCCGAGGCTGCCTCGGAATCGTGTAAAATGGGTGAAGTTCGGGGGGTTTGGATCTCGAGGAACCGAACCCGCTCATCACTACTTTTCGTGTTTTGGTTTTGGTTCTGGTTCCATGCTCGTGTTTTGGACCTGGATTGGTTTTGCCAAAACCACCCTTTCGAGTTTTGGTTTTGGATCTGGATGATTTTTGAAAAAAACATAAAAACAGCTAAAATCACAGAATTTGGGGGTATTTTTGATCCTACGGTATTATTAACCTCAATATCATTCATTCACTCATTTCCAGTCTATTCGGAACACCTCACAATATTGTTTTTAGGCCAAAAGGTTGCACCGAGGTGGCTGTATGACTAAGCTAAGCGACAAAAGCGGGTGGCACAAACACCTGGCCCATCTAGGAGCGGCACTGCAGTGGCAGACAGGATGGCAGATTTAAAAACTAGGCGCCAAACAGCACATGATGCAAAGAAGAAAAAGAGGTGCAATGAGGTAGCTGGATGACTTTGCTAAGCGACACAAGTGTGCAGCACAAACATCTGGCCCATCTAGGAGTGGCACTGCAATGGCAGACAGGATGGCACTTAAAAGAAACTAGTCCCCAAACAGCACATCATGCAAAGAAGAAAAATAGGTGCAATGAGGTACTGCAGATACACGTTCCTACTATCTGTATGTGACACCTGCACAGTATCACTCCTTTCATTCTATATCATCAGTGTAATTATACTGCAGATACATGTTCCTACTATCTGTATGTGACACCTGCACAGTATCACTTCTCTCATTCTATATGATCAGTGTGAATTATGCTGCAGATATATGTTCCTACTATCTGTATGTGACACCTGCACAGTATCACTTCTCTCATTCTTTATGATCAGTGTAAATTATACTGCAGATATATGTTCCTACTATCTGTATGTGACACCTGCACAGTATCACTCCTCTCATTCTGCATGATCAGTGTAATTATACTGCAGATACATGTTCCTACTATCTTTCTGTGACACCTGCACAGTATAACTTCTGTCATTCTGTATGATCAATGTAATTATACTGCAGATACATGTTCCTACTATCTGTATGTGACACCTGCACAGTATCACTTCTATTATTCTGTATGATCAATGCAATTATACTGCAAATATACGTTCCTATATGTATGTGACACTGCACAGTATCACTTCTCTTATTCTGTATGATCAGTGTAATTATACTGCAGATACATGTTCCTACTATCTATATGTGACACCTGCACAGTATCACTTCTCTCATTCTGTATGATCAGTGTAGTCGTATACAGCAGCACTGGACATATGGCAGCAGAGGACACCACCACTGTGACTGGACTGATTATTTATTAACAGTTTCTTATATAGCGCAGCAAATTCCATTGCGCTCAGCACAAAACACCACCACTGGACTGATGCAGCACAAGACAGCACCACTGGACTGATGCAGCACAAGACACCACCACTGGACTGATGCAGCACAAGACAGCACCACTGGACTGGACTTATACAGCAGCACTGGACATATGGCACCAGAGGTCACAACCACTGTGACTGGACTGATGCAGCACAAGACACCACCACTGAACTGATGGAGGACACTGAGGACGGAGACACGTCCTCTCTCTACACTCTCCAATGCTGGAGTGAGAATGGCGGCGACGCGCGGCTCCTTATATTGAATCCAAACCCCGTGACAATCCGACATCGGGATGATGACGTTTTGCCTCGTTCTGGTTTCCGAGTCAGGCAGGAAAACCCAAGCCGGACTCGGATCCGGGCTTGGGTAGTGAAGTTCGGTAGGGTTCGGTTCTCAGGGAACTGAACCCGCTCATCTCTATCAATTAGGCTGCGGAGTGGCATCGCAGGGACAGAGCATTCTCGCAAGGTCTGTCCCTGCATGCGATTATTGATACATCCATGCAATGTAATCAATACTAGCATTGCGGATTGGGTCGACTTTATCGCGTCACATCTACATCCTCAGATGCGGATTGTGATAAATCGGCCCCTTGGTTCTAACAACTCCCTTAGCATGTCTGTGTTCTGCCTCTCTCACACGTCTCTCAAAAAAGGGCGATCACTATTCCCGTCCCAACGGTGTCCCATCAGATTTGAGAGCCTTCTCACCATTTCCTTCTGCAAAGTGCATATGCACATACTCCAGAAGGCATTTAGGCATTCCGGGAATTGTAGTTCCAAATCAACAATAAAAAAAACAAAATGCAGTATTCATTTGTCTAAATAGCTATGGGTGGTCAAAGTTTGACAATCGTACATTATCATGGAATCATGGATGGTGACTGTTTTGATTAGAGATGAGCGGGTTCGGTTTCTCTGAAACCGAACCCGCACGAACTTCATGTTTTTTTCACGGGTCCGAGCAGACTCGGATCCTCCCGCCTTGCTCGGTTAACCCGAGCGCGCCCGAACGTCATCATGACGCTGTCGGATTCTCGCGAGACTCGGATTCTATATAAGGAGCCGCGCGTCGCCGCCATTTTCACACGTGCATTGAGATTGATAGGGAGAGGACGTGGCTGGCGTCCTCTCCATTAGAAATTAGATTAGAAGAGAGAGAGAGATTGTGCAGAGTCAGACAGAGTTTACCACAGTGACCAGTGCAGTTGTTGTTAGTTAACTTTTATTTATTTTAATATATATCCGTTCTCTGCTATATCCGTTCTCTGCCTGAAAAAAAACGATACACAGCAGCAGCCAGTCACACAGTGTGACTCAGTCTGTGTGCACTCAGCTCAGCCCAGTGTGCTGCACATCAATGTATAAAAGGCAAAGCTTATAATAATTGTGGGGGAGACTGGGGAGCACTGCAGGTTGTTATAGCAGGAGCCCCCAGGAGTACATAATATTATATTAATTTAAAATTAAACAGTGCACACTTTTGCTGCAGGAGTGCCACTGCCAGTGTGACTAGTGGTGACCAGTGCCTGACCACCAGTATAGTAGTATATTCATTGTTGTATGTATTGTATACTATCTCTTTATCAACCAGTCTATATTAGCAGCAGACACAGTACAGTGCGGTAGTTCACGGCTGTGGCTACCTCTGTGTCGGCAGTCGGAACTCGGCAGGCAGTCCGTCCATCCATAATTGTATTACAATATATACCACCTAACCGTGGTATTTTTTTTTCTTTCTTTATACCGTCATAGTGTCATACTAGTTGTTACGAGTATACTACTATCTCTTTATCAACCAGTGTACAGTGCGGTAGTTCACGGCTGTGGCTACCTCTGTGTCGGCAGTCGGCAGGCAGTCCGTCCATCCATAATTGTATTATTATTATAATATATACCACCTAACCGTGGTTTTTTTTCCATTCTTTATACCGTCGTCATAGTGTCATACTAGTTGTTACGAGTATACTACTATCTCTTTATCAACCAGTGTACAGTGCGGTAGTTCACGGCTGTGGCTACCTCTGTGTCGGCAGTCGGCAGGCAGTCCGTCCATCCATAATTGTATTATTATTATAATATATACCACCTAACCGTGGTTTTTTTTCCATTCTTTATACCGTCGTCATAGTGTCATACTAGTTGTTACGAGTATACTACTATCTCTTTATCAACCAGTGTACAGTGCGGTAGTTCACGGCTGTGGCTACCTCTGTGTCGGCAGTCGGCAGGCAGTCCGTCCATCCATAATTGTATTATTATTATAATATATACCACCTAACCGTGGTTTTTTTTCCATTCTTTATACCGTCGTCATAGTGTCATACTAGTTGTTACGAGTATACTACTATCTCTTTATCAACCAGTGTACAGTGCGGTAGTTCACGGCTGTGGCTACCTCTGTGTCGGCAGTCGGCAGGCAGTCCGTCCATCCATAATTGTATTATTATTATAATATATACCACCTAACCGTGGTTTTTTTTCCATTCTTTATACCGTCGTCATAGTGTCATACTAGTTGTTACGAGTATACTACTATCTCTTTATCAACCAGTGTACAGTGCGGTAGTTCACGGCTGTGGCTACCTCTGTGTCGGCAGTCGGCAGGCAGTCCGTCCATCCATAATTGTATTATTATTATAATATATACCACCTAACCGTGGTTTTTTTTCCATTCTTTATACCGTCGTCATAGTGTCATACTAGTTGTTACGAGTATACTACTATCTCTTTATCAACCAGTGTACAGTGCGGTAGTTCACGGCTGTGGCTACCTCTGTGTCGGCAGTCGGCAGGCAGTCCGTCCATCCATAATTGTATTATTATTATAATATATACCACCTAACCGTGGTTTTTTTTCCATTCTTTATACCGTCGTCATAGTGTCATACTAGTTGTTACGAGTATACTACTATCTCTTTATCAACCAGTGTACAGTGCGGTAGTTCACGGCTGTGGCTACCTCTGTGTCGGCAGTCGGCAGGCAGTCCGTCCATCCATAATTGTATTATTATTATAATATATACCACCTAACCGTGGTTTTTTTTTCATTCTTTATACCGTCGTCATAGTGTCATACTAGTTGTTACGAGTATACTACTATCTCTTTATCAACCAGTGTACAGTGCGGTAGTTCACGGCTGTGGCTACCTCTGTGTCGGCAGTCGGCAGGCAGTCCGTCCATCCATAATTGTATTATTATTATAATATATACCACCTAACCGTGGTTTTTTTATACCACCTAACCGTGGCAGTCCGTCCATAATTGTATACTAGTAAACTATCCAATCCATCCATCTCCATTGTTTACCTGAGGTGCCTTTTAGTTCTGCCTATAAAATATGGAGAACAAAAAAGTTGAGGTTCCAAAATTAGGGAAAGATCAAGATCCACTTCCACCTCGTGCTGAAGCTGCTGCCACTAGTCATGGCCGAGACGATGAAATGCCAGCAACGTCGTCTGCCAAGGCCGATGCCCAATGTCATAGTACAGAGCATGTCAAATCCAAAACACCAAATATCAGAAAAAAAAGGACTCCAAAACCTAAAATAAAATTGTCGGAGGAGAAGCGTAAACTTGCCAATATGCCATTTACCACACGGAGTGGCAAGGAACGGCTGAGGCCCTGGCCTATGTTCATGGCTAGTGGTTCAGCTTCACATGAGGATGGAAGCACTCAGCCTCTCGCTAGAAAACTGAAAAGACTCAAGCTGGCAAAAGCACCGCAAAGAACTGTGCGTTCTTTGAAATCCCAAATCCACAAGGAGAGTCCAATTGTGTCGTTTGCGATGCCTGACCTTCCCAACACTGGACGTGAAGAGCATGCGCCTTCCACTATTTGCATGCTCCCTGCAAGTGCTGGAAGGAGCACCCGCAGTCCAGTTCCTGATAGTCAGATTGAAGATGTCAGTGTTGAAGTACACCAGGATGAGGAGGATATGGGTGTTGCTGGCGCTGGGGAGGAAATTGACCAGGAGGATTCTGATGGTGAGGTGGTTTGTTTAAGTCAGGCACCCGGGGAGACACCTGTTGTCCGTGGGAGGAATATGGCCGTTGACATGCCAGGTGAAAATACCAAAAAAATCAGCTCTTCGGTGTGGAGGTATTTCACCAGAAATGCGGACAACAGGTGTCAAGCCGTGTGTTCCCTTTGTCAAGCTGTAATAAGTAGGGGTAAGGACGTTAACCACCTCGGAACATCCTCCCTTATACGTCACCTGCAGCGCATTCATAATAAGTCAGTGACAAGTTCAAAAACTTTGGGTGACAGCGGAAGCAGTCCACTGACCAGTAAATCCCTTCCTCTTGTAACCAAGCTCACGCAAACCACCCCACCAACTCCCTCAGTGTCAATTTCCTCCTTCCCCAGGAATGCCAATAGTCCTGCAGGCCATGTCACTGGCAAGTCTGACGAGTCCTTTCCTGCCTGGGATTCCTCCGATGCATCCTTGCGTGTAACGCCTACTGCTGCTGGCGCTGCTGTTGTTGCCGCTGGGAGTCGATGGTCATCCCAGAGGGGAAGTCGTAAGCCCACTTGTACTACTTCCAGTAAGCAATTGACTGTTCAACAGTCCTTTGCGAGGAAGATGAAATATCACAGCAGTCATCCTACTGCAAAGCGGATAACTGAGTCCTTGACAACTATGTTGGTGTTAGACGTGCGTCCGGTATCCGCCGTTAGTTCACAGGGAACTAGACAATTTATTGAGGCAGTGTGCCCCCGTTACCAAATACCATCTAGGTTCCACTTCTCTAGGCAGGCGATACCGAGAATGTACACGGACGTCAGAAAAAGACTCACCAGTGTCCTAAAAAATGCAGTTGTACCCAATGTCCACTTAACCACGGACATGTGGACAAGTGGAGCAGGGCAGGGTCAGGACTATATGACTGTGACAGCCCACTGGGTAGATGTATGGACTCCCGCCGCAAGAACAGCAGCGGCGGCACCAGTAGCAGCATCTCGCAAACGCCAACTCTTTCCTAGGCAGGCTACGCTTTGTATCACCGCTTTCCAGAATACGCACACAGCTGAAAACCTCTTACGGCAACTGAGGAAGATCATCGCGGAATGGCTTACCCCAATTGGACTCTCCTGTGGATTTGTGGCATCGGACAACGCCAGCAATATTGTGTGTGCATTAAATATGGGCAAATTCCAGCACGTCCCATGTTTTGCACATACCTTGAATTTGGTGGTGCAGAATTTTTTAAAAAACGACAGGGGCGTGCAAGAGATGCTGTCGGTGGCCAGAAAAATTGCGGGACACTTTCGGCGTACAGGCACCACGTACAGAAGACTGGAGCACCACCAAAAACTACTGAACCTGCCCTGCCATCATCTGAAGCAAGAAGTGGTAACGAGGTGGAATTCAACCCTCTATATGCTTCAGAGGTTGGAGGAGCAGCAAAAGGCCATTCAAGCCTATACAATTGAGCACGATATAGGAGATGGAATGCACCTGTCTCAAGTGCAGTGGAGAATGATTTCAACGTTGTGCAAGGTTCTGATGCCCTTTGAACTTGCCACACGTGAAGTCAGTTCAGACACTGCCAGCCTGAGTCAGGTCATTCCCCTCATCAGGCTTTTGCAGAAGAAGCTGGAGGCATTGAAGAAGGAGCTAACACGGAGCGATTCCGCTAGGCATGTGGGACTTGTGGATGCAGCCCTTAATTCGCTTAACAAGGATTCACGGGTGGTCAATATGTTGAAATCAGAGCACTACATTTTGGCCACCGTGCTCGATCCTAGATTTAAAGCCTACCTTGGATCTCTCTTTCCGGCAGACACAGGTCTGCTGGGGTTGAAAGACCTGCTGGTGACAAAATTGTCAAGTCAAGCGGAACGCGACCTGTCAACATCTCCTCCTTCACATTCTCCCGCAACTGGGGGTGCGAGGAAAAGGCTCAGAATTCCGAGCCCACCCGCTGGCGGTGATGCAGGGCAGTCTGGAGCGACTGCTGATGCTGACATCTGGTCCGGACTGAAGGACCAGACAACGATTACGGACATGTCGTCTACTGTCACTGCATATGATTCTCTCAACATTGATAGAATGGTGGAGGATTATATGAGTGACCGCATCCAAGTAGGCACGTCACACAGTCCGTACTTATACTGGCAGGAAAAAGAGGCAATTTGGAGGCCCTTGCACAAACTGGCTTTATTCTACCTAAGTTGCCCTCCCACAAGTGTGTACTCCGAAAGAGTGTTTAGTGCCGCCGCTCACCTTGTCAGCAATCGGCGTACGAGGTTACATCCAGAAAATGTGGAGAAGATGATGTTCATTAAAATGAATTATAATCAATTCCTCCGCGGAGACATTGACCAGCAGCAATTGCCTCCACAAAGTACACAGGGAGCTGAGATGGTGGATTCCAGTGGGGACGAATTGATAATCTGTGAGGAGGGGGATGTACACGGTGATATATCGGAGGGTGAAGATGAGGTGGACATCTTGCCTCTGTAGAGCCAGTTTGTGCAAGGAGAGATTAATTGCTTCTTTTTTGGGGGGGGTCCAAACCAACCCGTCATATCAGTCACAGTCGTGTGGCAGACCCTGTCACTGAAATGATGGGTTGGTTAAAGTGTGCATGTCCTGTTTTGTTTATACAACATAAGGGTGGGTGGGAGGGCCCAAGGATAATTCCATCTTGCACCTCTTTTTTCTTTTCTTTTTCTTTGCATCATGTGCTGATTGGGGAGGGTTTTTTGGAAGGGACATCCTGCGTGACACTGCAGTGCCACTCCTAGATGGGCCCGGTGTTTGTGTCGGCCACTAGGGTCGCTAATCTTACTCACACAGCTACCTCATTGCGCCTCTTTTTTTCTTTGCGTCATGTGCTGTTTGGGGAGGGTTTTTTGGAAGGGACATCCTGCGTGACACTGCAGTGCCACTCCTAGATGTGCCCGGTGTTTGTGTCGGCCACTAGGGTCGCTAATCTTACTCACACAGTCAGCTACCTCATTGCGCCTCTTTTTTTCTTTGCGTCATGTGCTGTTTGGGGAGGGTTTTTTGGAAGGGCCATCCTGCGTGACACTGCAGTGCCACTCCTAGATGGGCCCGGTGTTTGTGTCGGCCACTAGGGTCGCTAATCTTACTCACACAGCTACCTCATTGCGCCTCTTTTTTTCTTTGCGTCATGTGCTGTTTGGGGAGGGTTTTTTGGAAGGGCCATCCTGCGTGACACTGCAGTGCCACTCCTAGATGGGCCCGGTGTTTGTGTCGGCCACTAGGGTCGCTAATCTTACTCACACAGCTACCTCATTGCGCCTCTTTTTTTCTTTGCGTCATGTGCTGTTTGGGGAGGGTTTTTTGGAAGGGACATCCTGCGTGACACTGCAGTGCCACTCCTAGATGGGCCCGGTGTTTGTGTCGGCCACTAGGGTCGCTTATCTTACTCACACAGCGACCTCGGTGCAAATTTTAGGACTAAAAATAATATTGTGAGGTGTGATGTGTTCAGAATAGGCTGAAAATGAGTGTAAATTATGTTTTTTGAGGTTAATAATACTTTGGGATCAAAATTACCCCCAAATTCTATGATTTAAGCTGTTTTTTAGGGTTTTTTGAAAAAAACACCCGAATCCAAAACACACCCGAATCCGACAAAAATAATTCGGTGAGGTTTTGCCAAAACGCGTTCGAACCCAAAACACGGCCGCGGAACCGAACCCAAAACCAAAACACAAAACCCGAAAAATTTCAGGCGCTCATCTCTAGTTTTGATCAGTGGTAAACAGAAAACAAAAATGTTGTGCTTTCAGTAGATGCAAAATAATAATAGCAATAAAAATAACAATAGTGAATAGTAATATAAATGTGTGTCGGCAGTTGGGTAATTAAAAGGTCAATAAAATTAAATGTAAAACACTTTTAAATGTAATATTTTAATTATTGCATTCTTTTTGTCACTAATGCAATGTAGCCAAAGAGTGAATAGTTATTTTAGAAATGTATATAAGGCAAAACAAAAGATACACACTTATCTGTGTTTCTATAGAGTTGCACTGCTCTGCATACACTAGGTAAATGCAGCGTCAACAAACCTCAGAATAGGAATCAATAGATCAGTATGTGGACTGCACAAACAGTACTCAATCACAGTACATCAATTGCAGAACTGTCCCTGGACACAGTTTAATTCATTTTTGGCTCTTCTGGTATCTGAAGTCAGTTGAGTCATCACAGTAATCTACTGTCAATGGAACATTAAGCTCTTTTTTATGTATTTCCTTTTCTAAAGGGCCATACCCACTAGACTACTATTGTGAACGATATGGCCAATAATTACGATTGTGAACGATCGTCTAGTGTGTATGGTCCTAGCTACCTGTGCTCAGTGCCGTAACTAGGTGTGTGCCGGCGGTGCCTGGCACACAGCGTATGTGCACTGAGGGCGCAGGACCGCCGGCAACACCTGCAGGTCTGCTCTGCTCAGTGCTTGTCTGCAGGAGTACCGTAGCTGCAGCAGCGGATCAGGACGCTGGATGAGATTGCTGTATGTCCGGTCCTGCGCCTCCTCCTCTCCCAGTCCGCCTATCGGTGCTGAAAGGGGGTGTGGCCACGGCTACGCAATTAGGCCACACCCCCGACTTTGCTGTTTGGTCTGTCGGCGTCCATTTCTGCTACAGCTCTCCTGGAGGTAACACAGTGGGGACCGGGGGAGGGGAGGGGTGTGTGTGTTTGTGTGGTGTGACTGGAGGGAACAGGCTGCGTGTGTGGGAATCTGTCTGCCATAATGTGTAAAAAAGGGGACTCTGTCTGCCGTAAATTGTAAAAAGGAGGACTGGCTGCCGTAATGTGTAAAAAGGGGGACTGGCTGCCGCAATGTGTAAAAAGGGGACTCTGTCTGCCATAATGTGTAAAAGGGGCTCTACCTGGTGTAGTGGCGCTACTGTGTGGCGTAATTTGAATAATAGAGACTACTGTGCACTATAATATGAATGGGTATTATTTTATGGCCACACCCCTTCCCCATGAAGCCACGCCCCTATATAATTTTGGCGCACCTACGGCGCGCACTACCCCTGTTTTACATAGAGGTGGGGGGCCGAGGCCGTTTCTTGCACACATCGCTAAAATGTCTAGTTATGGCATTGCCCATGCTGATTGATTGAAGGTTGGCGGTTGGCAGTGCAGCATGCTCAATGTGAGCAATGTCACTTGTGACGTCGCTCACCACGGCATGTGTGTACGGAGCCGCGATGAGTGATGTGCATGATGTGACATTCCTCCTCCTCCTGGACTCTCCCCAGCAGTGGCTCCATTCTAGCTGAGCTGCTGACAGGAGCAGCGCGCTGCACAGCTTAGTCTCCTTACCACTCAGCTCAGTCTCCGAACCACTCACACCGCTCAGCTCAGCCTCCTGCTTTCTTCCTTCACCACTTCCTCACCAATGAACATAGTCACCACTAATATATATATATATATATACATACATACTCAGGGCCGGTGCTAGGGTGTTCGGCGCCCCCTGCAAACTATAAATTTGTGCCCTCCCATACTTTACACAGGAAAGCGCGCATAATGCTTATACACATAATGCTCCCTGTAGTAGTGCCGCTTACACACGTAATGCCCCTTGTGGTAGTGCCGTTTATACACAAAGCCCCCTGTAGTAGTGGCACTTACACACATAACGCACCCTGCAGCAGTGAGGCTTACACACGTAAAGCACCCTGTAGCAGTGACGCTTACACATGTAACGCACCCTGTAGCAGTGACGCTTGCACACGTAACACCCCCTGTAGCAGTGACGCTTATATAAGACGCAACGCCTGCTGTAGCAGTGATGCTTGCACACGTAACGTCCCCTGCACCAGTGACTCTTGCACACGTAATGCCCCCTGTAGCAGTGACGCTTATACAAGATGCAACACCCCCTGTAGCAGTGACGCTTATATAAGACGCAACGCCTCCTGTAGCAGTGACGCTTATACAAGACGCAACACCCCCTGTAGCAGTGACGCTTACACACATTATGCTGCACAGTCACACGTACACCACATACACATACACACACACACATACTGTACATACATTACACACATACAGTACAGTCACACATACACACACATACATATACACAGATACTGTATACACACACACACACACACACACGGATACTGTATACATATACACTCACACACACTTTCACTCACTCTTTCCAGCCACTTGCATAAAGAAGTCTGGCAACTCGTCCTCCTGTGTTGCAGGCTGCAGCCTGGTCCCATGTAGCTCCGCCCCTTATTCCCGTGTAGCTCTGCCCCTTTTTAGATCCACCCAGCATACTGCACTGTGAGTGTGTGACAGGGGAGAGGAGGCTTCATGATGCCGGCGCCGCTGCCTTTCATAGAGTGTGCCAGGCGCAGCAGCCGGCATCAGCAGGGGAACTCAGCAGTGGGAATGCAGAGCAGGGAGAGCGCCTCTCTAGCCCTGGCGCCTACCTGCTTTGCATCTCTGTGCTGAGCGATAAGCGCTGGGCCTATACATACTGGATGTGTGGTGCCCGGCATTCTCTCCATTAGTAATGTTATACCTGGGTGCCCCCCGCAGTAGATCATGCATACACAAAAGAAAAAGGCAGTGGCACTCCAGGATTGAAACAAGTGCTGTAATGTATTTTTAATAAAAGCGTCATATGGACTTCCGGTTTCGGCTCGACTGGTGTGAGGCGGCTCTCACCTGAGCTCCGGTTCTGCCCACCCGTTTACCCTGCTAGGGCCCCCCTGGCCCACCCTACCGACCTAGCGACCGTCCACACAGCAGCTGCAGCTCCCGGGCACTGTGTGGGTGACTTTTCATGTACTTCCGTCACCCACATCATGAGCCGCTCCACCTGCCTTGCCCAGACGCTGCCTGCCATTTGTCCGGGGGACTCCCTTCACTCATCCACCCGCTGCTATGGGATCGTCAGCACTGCCAGCCCTGCTGTCTACTCCACACGGCTCCGTGATCTGCTCTCACTGACCCAGCAGGCTATTCCACAGCGCTGACATCATCAGCTCCAGCTCCACGGGCCGAGCAGCCCGCCACACCTGAAGCCTGTCTGTTCCCTCTCATGGATCATATCTTCACCCCACTTCCTGGCTGCTCACCGCCACCCTCATCAGCCGCCTTCCTTGAAGCTCCGGGGATTGGACTGCGGCCCTGCAGTGAGACGTGCTGCTGGCCGCAGCCAGAGCACACATAGTGTAATTCTTCTGCCACTCTTCGCCTCATGGTCCCGCTGGCTGTGACGTCCTCTACAATGCTATAAGTGGTTTCTAAACAACCACTGTACCCACTATTAACCCCATGCCACTGTGTTAAAGCTCACGAATACCCACAAGTTTCTAGCTGATCTAGCTGCATCTCAGGGCAGGGCTTGATATTGATATATTATACCTCCACATTCCTCTATGGACAAATACTTATCAGGCCCAATGCCTGGAAAGCACCCACACCCGGATCGCTCTGCATCCCATAAAATGGCTGCGGGGACAGCTGCAGTCATGGACACCCCTACTATCAGCCTCCCTCAATTGTCATTACCTTCTTCTGCTCCTTCTACGATTCAACAACCCCCTGCAACCACCGCTGCAGCAAATCATTCCGCACTTCCTTCCCCCCCTTCCTCTCTTACATATGCTGATGTGGTACAAGCTGTGAGGGAAACAGTGCAGCCTATGCTAAAGGAACAAGCTGCAATTGATGCAGCTGCACTCCAACAAGCAGTCACGGACATTAAGAGCCAATGCAAACAATTGGCCAAAAGAGTCTTAGCAGTTTAACATACTGCCGGGGAAAATTTTCGAGCCATTTCCTCCCTGCAAGATCTCACTGCACAGCTGAAACAATCTGACACTCAGGTATGGGCTAAATTGGACGACTTAGACAATAGATTTAGCAGGAATAATTTGCGGATTGTGGGATTGCCAGACTCCCTTAAAGGGCCGACCCTATACCATTTTTTGAAGCAGACCCTGCCTAAACTACTTCATATCCGAGATGCTTGTTCGGACCTTGTAATTGAACGGGCCCATTGGACAGGACAGCTGCATGACTCTTCTTCTAGGCCCAGGGTTGTTTTGTTCAGATGCCTGAATTATATCCACAAGGAAACTATCTGGTCCACCTCTAGGAGGGGGGGAATATATCACGTGGAACGGCACCAAACTACTTATTTTTCAGGATTATTCCCCTGAACTGATGCAACTTCATAAAACCTTCACCCCAGTGTGTTCACAACTAGTCCAAGACGGGAGGAAATTCGCTCGTCTTTATCCGGCTCGTCTAAGAATCTTCAATGGCATGACCTTCAAAGATTTTACTTAAGCTGAAGATGCAGCGACTTATGTTCGAGAGCAGTTACACCCATTGACGGAAGCCGACACTTGAGGTTATTGCTTTTCGATTACAGGATGTCCTTGGAAATTCTCTACTGCATCTGTACACTTCTTCCGGAGATGATGTTACAGACTTTTCCTGCCTTATTGTCACTATATTGCTGCTGTCACTGTTGGGACATTCATCGCTGTGGTGATGTATCAGTTATTCATTTGTCTCTTTGTCTCTATCCTCTACTTCTTTAGTTATTTTTGCTGCACTCACTTCCTTTCTCTCCACCAGATATTTTACTGTATGCCTTATTATCGTTTACCCCCATGATAATATTGCTATGCCTTACTTTTTATCCTTGTTCATTACTGTTATGGCAGTATTGCCTTTTTCGGTTATATGTGTAATGGTCTTTGGTTAAGTTCTCAGCTTATGCTCTCTAGGAACCAAAAGAAAGAAGTATTCCCTATAGCGTGCACACTCAGACTCTGTGATCTAATACTTATATGATATCTGACTTTTAGTATTAGATCACAGAGTCTGAGTGTGCCTGCTCTAGGGAATACTTCTTTCTTTTGGTTCCTACGTGTTGTTAATCTATTCCTAGGAGCACCTCCTATATATATATATATATATATATATATATATTAAGAAATATGCAATTATCTGAATGAAATTAATGGGGAAAGAGTTTCTGTGACATATTGTTATTATTGACTAACATTGAGACGTCTGTGCGACCCCTTCTCTTCCTTTTTCTGAACTTATGCTCTCTAAACAGGGCGGCTTTGGCTGGGAGCTCTGCCTTCTAAACAACTTCACACCCTGTTTTATTTCAATTGCGTGAATTGTGAAATTATCTTTCTTCCAGTTGTTATTGGATTACTTTTGTACTCCTTCTTCTTTCCCCCTTCCCCCTCTCCTCTTTCCAACGTTTTTCCATGATATTTTTTGCGGAGTCTGTGTCATTTGTTTATTGTTTGTACCTTACATCGATTAAGGTGGGCTCTTGGAATGTGGGAGGTATCCACTCTCCAATTAAATGTAAGAAACTACTCCTCTATTTAAACAAACTACATTTGGATTTAATACTATTGCAAGAAACACACTTAACACTCTCATAAACATTGAAATTAGCTAACCTGGGGTGGACAGTTCTTGCAACTGCTCCCTATTCTTCCAAAGCCAGGAAAGTTGCTCTGTTGGCAAAAAACGACTCCCTATAGAAATACTCCACACTGATATTGACCCTGACGGTAGATATGTACTGGTTAATCTCTCCCTCTTTAACTCTCAGTATACTTTTTGTAATATCTATGCCCCTAATTCCCATCATGCTACATTTTTTCGCATGCTACTACGCAAACTGACCCCTTTTATGTCCGGCTATTTACTTTTAGGGGGCGACTTTAATGTGGTTTCCTCTCCATTTATGGACTCTAATTCTTCTGCATGCAGAAGGCCTTCCCCTAAGATTGGCATCCCTTTTCTTTCACAGGAGTTAATGCTAACTGATGCCTGGAGACCTCTGCACCCCATCGATAAGGACTTCACATGTTTATCTGCTGTTCATGGGTCACTCTCACAAATTGATTATATTCTTTTGTCTGACCCTCTCTTTTCTAATATAATAGATGCTAACATTGAGCCAATGTTTCTTTCTGACCACTCCCTTATCTGGGTATCCTTTTCTTCTTCTTTAGATATGGGTTCCTATAAACTTTGGCGCTTCCCATCTTACTTCGCTTCTTCCTTGGGTTTTTGCAATAAGCTTGATGTGTTTTGAGAGGAGTTCCGACTTGATAATCTTTCCACTTTGGAGTCGGACCCTATCCTCTTTTGGCAGACATTCAAGGCTGTGATTAGGGGTCGCATAATTCAATCTATAAGACTTCCCCGACTCCAGGTAACAAATCTGGTTTTGTTTTGGCTAAACACAAATTTGATGGCCTCCTCGCTTCTATGGGTGATAAACATTCTTTTTACAAAGACCATAGGTTTTATAAGTTTGGTAACAAAATCGGCCACCTGCTTTCCAATTTAGTGAAATCCTCCACACCCTCATCTCTCATACACTGTCCAGTGCCCTGATGGCACTTATACCTCCACGGGTAAAGATATCGCCTCCCTATTTCAAAATTTCTATACCGATATATATGCCCAACTCCCCAGGGATATTTCTGGTGAATTTTCTTTCTGGGATGCTACTGATTTCCCTTCCAACCGACTCTCATGCTACTATATGCGCACCATTCACACCTCAGGAAATTGAAGCCGCCATGAAACAGCTTAAACCCGTGAAGTCCCCTGGTCCGGATGAATTCTCGGGAGAGTATTACAAAATACAGTACTCCTCTCAAGACTCATAGACCCATTGGTATTGGTTTTTAATGCCCTGCTTACTGCACCTTCTATGCCCCAATATTTTACTGGTGCTATTATCCATCTGCTGTCTAAGTCGGGCAGGAACCCCCACTTACCTGGTTCTTACAGACCAATATCTCTACTCAATGTAGACTATAAATTGTTCACTAAACTTCTGACAGATATGATTAAATTTCTGCTGCCCGGGGTGATTCATTCGGACCAGACAGGTTTCATAATCGGTAGACATTCCTCGGCTAATATCTGCAAGGTTATTGAGGCTTCGCATTGGATAGGCTCATCCTTAGATACTACAGCCTCTTTTTTACTATCACTCGCCGCTGAGAAAGCGTTTGATTTGGTTTCCTGGGAACACTTATTTAAAACCCTCAACAAATTTAATTTTCCTCGTCAATTGACCTCTCTTCTACGTATACTATTTACGAACTCCCATTCTCGAATTATATGTAATGGATACCTGTCAGCCCCTATACCCCTGGGCAGAGGCACCAGACAGGGCTGCCCCTTTCCCCCCTATTATTTGCATTGGCCATTGAACCCTTAGTGATTGCTCTCTGCAGCCTTCCTGAATTTCATGGCATACGTATCGATCATCATTCCCTCAAAATAGCGTTATTTGCGGATGACATGTTAGTGTTTCTCTCTGATCCTCTCGTCTCCATCCCGGCCATTCTTCACTCCATTAATTCTTTTGACCTCTTCTCAGATTTTAAAATCAATTATGACAAGTCTGAACTCCTCCCATTATCCTCTTCTGCGTCTGCTCTTCTCACTTCTTCTTCCTCTTCTCCTGTCCTATCTATATTCAAGCACAATATGTCCAGATTAAAATATTTGGGCATATATATTTCACCCTCTTTGTCCAATATTTATGCCCTTAATTTCACTCCTGTTTTACAAACTATTGCAACGCAATTAGAGACCTGGACGTCTCTACCCATGGGAAGAATTGCTGTGCTAAAAAGTATTATTTTCCCCAAACTTTCTTATCTTATCCAGATGCTACCATACGCTTTGACGAAACCAGACATCCGACACTGTGAGAAACTTTTTACCAAATTTCTATGGTCAGGTAAGAGACCTCGTGTGGCCCTGGCCAAACTTAACCTACGCAAAAGTGCGGCTGGCCTGGCTGTGCCAGATTTATCTGCTTTCACCAAAGCTGTAGCATTTAGATATATTTTTGACTGGTTACTTTCTCGTTCTACCTATTCTAACTTCACTGTAGAACAAACACTCTGTGCTTCATATGATCTTCGTGCTATCCTACATACCCCTAAAACTGCTCTTCCTATGTCTATTCGTACTAACCCTCTCTTTTGGGATACCTATTTGGCATGGTGGTCTGTGAACAAATCACTAAAGAGAAACCCGGCTCATTCTAAATGTATCTCCTTTTGTGGTAACCCCTGTTTCCCAGTGGCTTTAGACAATGTGAGGTTCTTCCAGTGGCAACATAAAGGCATTTCACTAATTAAAGACGTGTTTGATCCTGGGGGAGTATTAATGTCCTTTTATGACTTAATTAACAAGTACCAGATCCCATGTACAGACTTTTTTATGTACCTGCAATTAAGACATTATGGGGTATATGCAATTGCGGTCGAATTCCCGAAATTGTCGAAAAACTGGACTTTTTCGCCCAAAAAAAAAAAAATCGACAATGCAATACAGTACTTTCCGTCAAAAAAACGGACTTTCCAAATTCGACTTTTTGAAATTCGACTTTTGTCAAATTTGACTTTTCTGCAATGGTACAAATGCGGCAATTCGACAAAAGTATATTCAATTGAAGTTTGGAAATTCGACAACAGTGCTTTTAGACAGTAAATTCGTCATTTTCAATCCGCCACACTTTGGTGGGTGAAAGTGAAACTAATAAAAAAAAATTAAAACATGTTTTTTTTGGTGTTTTTTTTATTGGTAATAGCATATCTATTTATATTAGAAGGGATTAGGTACTTGGTTTGTCTTTTTGGGAGGCACAAGTATTATTTATATATTTTTAAAAATATATATATATTTTTTTAGATGGAATGGTAAAATCCCGAAAAAAAATGGCGTGGGGTCCCCCCTCCAAAGCATAACCAGCCTCGGGCTCTTCGAGCCGGTCCTGGTTCTAAAAATCCGGGGGAAAAATGGACAGGGGATCCCCCGTATTTTTAAAACCAGCACCGGGCTCTGCGCCTGGTGCTGGTGCAAAAAATACGGGGGACAAAAAGAGTAGGGGCCCCCCGTATTTTTTACACCAGCATCGGGCTCCACTAGCTGGACAGATAATGCCACAGCCGGGGGTCACTTTTATACAGTGCCCTGCGGCCGTGGCATTAAATATCCAACTAGTCACCCCTGGCCGGGGTACCCTGGGGGAGTGGGGACCCCTTCAATCAAGGGGTCCCCCCCCCAGCCACCCAAGGGCCAGGGGTGAAGCCCGAGGCTGTCCCCCCATCCAAGGGCTGCGGATGGGAGGCTGATAGCCTTGAGAAAATGTAAAGAATATTGTTTTTTCCTGTAGTACTACAAGTCCCAGCAAGCCTCCCCCGCAAGCTGGTACTTGGAGAACCACAAGTAGCAGCATGCGGGAGAAAAACTGGCCCGCTGGTACCTGTAGTACTACTGAAAAAAAAATACCCAAATAAAAACAGGAGACACACACCTTGAGAGTAAAACTTTATTACACACCTGACGACACACACATACTTACCTATGTTGACCCGCCGACTGCCACGTCTCCTGATCCGACGATCTGGGGTACCTGTGAATAAAATTATACTCACCTCAATCCAGTGTCCAGATATAAATCTACGTACTTGGCAAAAAAACAAACCGCATTTAGCCGGACCACGCACTGAAAGGGGTCCCATGTTTTCACATGGGACCCCTTTCCCCAAATGCCGGGACACCACGTGACTGCTGTCACCGAGGTCCCTTCTGCCAATCAGCGAGTGCAACGTCCTGGCACTCTGCTGATTGGCTGCACGTCTGAGCTGTCAGACAGCGCCTCGCAAAGCCTCTCCATTACTTTCAATGGTGGGAACTTTGCGTCAGCGGTGAGGTCACCCACGGTCAGCGGCTGACCGCGGGTAACCCCACCGCTACCCGCAAAGTTCCCGCTATTGAAAGTAATGGAGAGGCTTTGCGATGCGCTGTCTGAGGTCACACGCGCATACAGCCAATTAGGTGAGTGCAACGAAGTTGCGTTTCCTGATTGGCTGAAGGGACCTCGGTGACAGCAGTCACGTGGTGTCCCGGCATTCGGGGACAGGGGTCCCATGTGAAAACATGGGACCCCTTTCAGTGCGTGGTCCGGGTAAATGCGGTTTGTTTTTTTGCCAAGTACGTGGATTTATATCTGGACACTGGATTGAGGTGAGTATAATTTTATTCACAGGTACCCTGGATCGTCGGATCAGGAGACGTGGCAGTCGGCGGGTCAACATAGGTAAGTATGTGTGTGTCGGCAGGTGTGCAATAAAGTTTTATACTCTCAAGGTGTCTGTGTCCTGTTTTGATTTGGGTATTTTTTCCCAGTAGAACTACAGGTACCAGCGGGCCCGTTTTTCTCCCGCATGCTGGTACTTGTGGTTCTCCAAGTACCAGCTTGCGGGGGAGGCTTACTGGGACTTGTAGTACTACTGGAAAAAACAATATTCTTTACATTTTCTCAAGGCTATCAGCCTCCCATCCGCAGCCCTTGGATGGGGGGGACAGCCTCGGGCTTCACCCCTGGCCCTTGGGTGGCTGGGGGGGGGACCCCTTGATTGAAGGGGTCCCCACTCCTCCAAGGTACCCCGGCCAGGGGTGACTAGTTGGATATTTAATGCCACGGCCGCAGGGCACTGTATAAAAGTGACCCCCGGCTGTGGCATTATCTGTCCAGCTAGTGGAGCCCGATGCTGGTGTAAAAAATACGGGGGACACCTACTCTTTTTGTCCCCTGTATTTTTTGCACCAGCACTAGGCGCAGAGCCCGGTGCTGGTTTTAAAAATACGGGGGATCCCCTGTCCATTTTCCCCCCGGAATTTTAGAACCAGGACCAGCTCAAAGAGCCCGAGGCTGGTTATGCTTTGGAGGGGGGACTCCACGCCATTTTTTTCCGAGTTTTTTCCCGTTTTTACCCGATTTTAAAAAAACGGAACAAATCCATCAAATCGTCTGTTTTTTTGGCAGCGGGACTGTCGAATCCGTTTTTTATTGCATATGGTCAATTTCGGCACCCACTTGCCGAAATTACACTGTCGAATTGTGTCGAATTGAAAAACGGCCGATAATTTGCCGCGATTCGCCGCTAATTGCATATACCCCTATGTCCTTTCCTTATTACCCCCCCCCCCATATGACCCGACCCTTGGCGTTGACCCTCTCATGCAAACTGTTGCTTTAGTTTCACTTTCCCCTTATAGAACCTCCTATATATATTGGGACATCCTATCTGGATTTGAATCAAAGCTCTGTGCTTCGACTGTTAAGAGTTGGGAAATGGACTACCTTTCACTCATATCACACAAAGTATTGACAGATAATTTTCCTACTATTCTCAAAGCGCTCCACTCGACACAGCATCCAGAGACACATATTAAATTCACGCATAGAGCCTACATCACACCAGGCCAACGAAAACATATGGTTCCTTCTGAATCTGGAAATTGTTTAAAGTGTGGAATTCCCAATGCTTTGTTCCTACATTGTTTTTGGAACTGCCCTAAAATAAAGAAATTCTGGTAGAAAGTCTTATGGTTTATTAACTCAACATTCCATCTTAAACTAAAGTTAAATTGCAAAGCAATGCTTGGGCTGATTTTCGCGGATTGGGACATCCCATTACAATGCAAACATCTCATCCCATTACTATATGTTATTCTAACTTTAGGGAAAAAGTTGATCCTTACTAATTGGATTGTCAAATCTCTCCCTAGGCTTGAAACTTTACATTCACGCCTTATTCGTACCTTATACTTAGACCGCCAGTCAACCTTGCCCAATGTCGACAGTAATGTTATACGCTTTTACAAAAAATGGGGTCCATTTATAGAATCTTTGGATTCTTCCCAACAACAACATGTGCTATCTCTATTTGATTCGACAACATGGTTCTTAGTTCTTACTACGTCGCATTGCCACTGGCCTCTAAGTATGTTTGTTCCTTATACTACTGATTATTTAACTGGCCTGATATGTGAATTATTTTTTAATTTTTGATACTCATCTTGTTACATGTCTGTCGTAGGAATGTTTGTCTATGGTCTTTGCCGACACAGACTCCGTACCCTCTGTCCTTCCCTCCCCTCCCCAGTTTATCCTCCTTGCACTTTCTTTATCTATCTTCTCTAATTTTACCGCTTTTCTTTTGTATGCTATTTGTGCAAGTGTATTTTCTCATTTGATTGAAGGATAATATGGAATTATTTTGAATACTGTAATGTTATTAAAATATGTAAATAAGGTGCCAATTCCAAAGATATCTTTCATCTTTCAAATTGTTTGAATAGTAGCTTAGTGTGTACACTCAATTTTGTTTGACAGGGTTCTGAGAAGTTCAAGAGAAATTGCTCATCTTCCACATTGTTCAACTTTCACATTGGTCATGTCTTCTGCTGTGTATGGGTCTTAACTCATCATTTCCTCTTTCACCCTGCAGAAAGTGAGTCATGTTCCAGTGTTCTAATCAGTTTAAAAGGCGTTCTCCATTTTGCTATTTAATTCCGAAGACCAAACTTCCTGTAAAAAATGCATATTTTACATGCCTGTAATAGGCCCTACACACTGGGCGATAATACTCAAAGATATACCGTTCATATCTTTGAGTGTGGAGGCACCAGCGATGAACGATGCGCGGCCCCGCGCTCGTTCATCGCTGGTGCCCCGCCGCCTGTGCATGCAGGCCAATATGGACGATCTCGTCCATATTTGCCTGCACTTCTATGGAGCCGGGTGATGGGAGGAGTGAAGAAACTTCACTCCCCTGTCACTGCCCCCCTGCAGCTGGGTCACCCATCGGCCGTATCCGCCGTCGGGCAGCTCGGCGGCGGATCGCTCAATGTGTAGGGCTCTTTAGTTCTAGACTAGAGGTTACTAAATAAGACTTAGGAGTAAATTTACTAAAGCTTCTAAAAGTGAAAAGTGGTGTTGTTGCCTGTAGCAACCAATCAGATTCTGACTATCATTTCTCCATTGCATCCTAGAAAATGATAGACAGAATCTGTTTCGTTGCTATGGGCAACATCACATCTTTTCACTTTTTTGAAGCTTTAGTAAATTTACTCCTTAGAGTTCAATTTCTGGATCAATTGAGGCAGAACCATTGGAAAGTAATTCCAATGACAAAAAAAAAAATTCCCTGCTTTTTTACCATTAATTATTTAATGCACAGGAATAAAAAATATTTTGCTGAACTGTGGTCCTCTGAAATCGTATATAGAATTCATGTTGATATAGTGAAAAGAACTCACAGAAATTGGTAAAATTGTGCAAACTAGCATTCTGGTAGTGAAATATTAGGGCCCCATTTAACAGCAAGACATGACCTTTGTAGCATTTGCTAGAGGGGTTACTGTATGTTATACTTACTGACAATCTGACTCCCCCCTCCGGGAGGAGGCAGCCAGGTCAGAGCAGCAGTGGCGTGGGGATGATGCAGGATGATGTTTAGGGGCGGGGTTGGGGGCGTAGCCACAAGATCACGTCATTGTGGTCCTGTCCTTGTCTAGCAATGCCGATAATATTGGCATTGCAAGTCAGGGGGCGGTGCCAGGATGATGCCAATTGCATCATCTGACTCCCAGACCGCCCAGTCTGAACTGCGCCACCGGGTTTGCTAGGGGATGTGGGGGGTTGCAGGTGGTGGGCGCTCAGCTGGGAGACTTGCCCACGCTTCCAGGGGGCTGGGAGCGCCACCCAATTTTCCGGAGCCTCTCGGCCATTCTGGGAGAGTAGGCAAGTATGCTGTAAGCTTATCTTACCACTGTTTGCCCCTGTACCACTTAGGCCATCTATAGATGGCGATTGCGTTGTAGGTCAACATTGCCAGCTATGGGTACCCAGCAGCAGCCTTTACAGTTTCAGCAAAGCCCTCCAGGCAATTCTGGGTCCCCTCCAGCTGAATGTGTAATGAACATAC
Organism: Pseudophryne corroboree; assembly: GCF_028390025.1. Classification (NCBI taxonomy): domain Eukaryota; kingdom Metazoa; phylum Chordata; class Amphibia; order Anura; family Myobatrachidae; genus Pseudophryne; species Pseudophryne corroboree. The sequence continues at coordinate 761,648,054 of NC_086449.1, read as the reverse complement.
ACAGACTAGCAGTAACACATGTGCTTGATGTAGCAGCTTGTCGCTGGCAGCTTTGTCATGTGCAACACAGGATGCCGCCGAGGAGGGGGACTTCGATGAGTCTCACTGGAGAGGTAAGTAATATGAAATACCAACAGCATATTAGTTCTAACTTCAATACCAAAAAAAAAATATATATATATATGGCTGGTAATAAGATCCATTATCATATGTAGAGATGTGCGCCGACCCCAGGATTTGGGTTGGTCCCCACTTTCTAGGAATTCCTGGCTTGGGCTGACTAGTTGGAAGGTTATTGCTTTTGCCGGGTGACCCCATTAAGTATGTCCCCTGGCTGTGTGGAACCCGTGCTGATTCTTAAAACATGACCCCTACTCATTTGGCTTCCCTTTATCTTTAGAACCAGGGCTGACTTCAAGAGCCCGGTGCTGGTTCATTAAATACGGGGAACCCCTACACATTTTGTTTTGTTGCTATTACACACAGAAGATCTGCACAGATCACACTTATCTCTGCAAGTTTCTGCAAACGTTCTGTACATGGCAACATCTATTTGAAAAGTGTATTTTGTTTCGAGTTTGCTCCATGTTTACAAACACGATTCTTAAAGTGGGTACACACTAGGCGATGTGCTCTATGAGCGACTTCGCCTAGTGTTTCCCCTCCCGGGCTGGGCGGTTGGCAGCGGCAGTGCATCACACTGAGCGATATGACGACCATAGCGCTCAGTGACGTCATACCGCGGCCGGGCCGCGCAAGCAGCTCTTGGACAACAGCAAGGGTTGTTAATGACCCGCAGAGCCATGTACCGCTCTTCATCGCCGGCATACACACTTGCCGAGAAAGTAAACAACGACATTCAGGAAAGGTGAAAATGAGCGACATTGTTTACTTTCTCGGCAAGTCTGCTTGCACCTGCATTTCTGTGATGTATTGTCTTCTATTGAAAGTACTTGCGAGTTGGATCTGTGGTGTATTGATTTCTATTTGCAGATTTGGACGTGTTTTCTAGTTCAAATCCAGATTTTACTTCTGTGTTTAGCTTTAGTAAATCTCTGAGTTTAAAAAAAAGGCTAAACTGGCTCAAGAATGCAATCTCAGGCCAACAAGACTCTTAGTAAACTTACCCACAATGTCCAAATTTCAGTTACCATATCTGTGTTTTCCATATTTTATTCTCCACCCATATGATTACAGTGTTATCCCTGCTTAACCACTCAACTGGCTAATTTTGTTCTCCCAATTTTTTTTTTTAAATTAGTTAAGTTAGAAAACATATCTTTACATCCATAAATATTTTAGTTGGAAAAAATGTGTACCCCTTCTGCCCCCCCCCCCCCCCACACACACACACACATACAAACACACACACACCAGTGTCCATGTGCTCGCATTACATCATTGCACTCACCCTCAGTGGCAACTGCCCTCATCCCTCAGTGGTAATAGATCAGCAGTGATACCCAGGGATGCCATTACAAATTGCAGGGCCCAGGACTGACAAAATAGACAGGTTCCCCCCACACACACACACACAAAAAAAAAAAGATTCTGCCGCACCACTCCACCCCTCTGTGATGTCACACATTGTGATGTTACATACAGGAGGAATCGTTGCAGGACTGTAAGAATTATTCAGAAAAAGGAAATGCACAGGGAAGGCTTGTTTTAAGAAATCTCATTAGCCCGCTGTTGTTGCACAGCCTGGTGAAGCTCTCCAGGTATTGGCGGTAGGAGCAAGGAGTGGGCCCCCCCTCTCTGTAATGGACCTGGACACCAGTCCCCGCAGTCCCCCCCTGATGGCTGCCCTGGTGATACCCCCCTCAGTGACAAAAAAACTCCCATGGTAATAGAATCCGCCAACCTGCTAGTGTTAATAATCCCATGAACATTAACCTTCCATGAATCCCCATTAGCGTTAACCTCCCCCCACCCAGTGGCCTTCAATCGTATCATAGAAACCCACTCCTCTCTCCCCATCCCCTAATCTAGAGAACTGTGGAGATATCCACCAGCTGATCTCTGCACTTGGAGTAGTGCTCCAGAATTGAGTTACCCTAAACTAATTTTATTTTACCTTTAGTATTGGGCACATGTGCTCCAAAATGTTGTTCAAAAATCATTCTGGTACCCAAAACTGGCAGTGATGTCAGGGTATCAGAGAAAGCTTCATCCCCGCAGGTGGATGGAGTAGGACATCATGGTGGCATGCGATGTGAAAATGTCAGGCAAAGCCTAGGTGCCTGCAGGTGTATCCCATGTGACAGCGGCAGCACTAGCTCAGTGTTTAAGAGCCCAATTTATTAATTTACTATACAGTAAATTCTGAACAATTAAAATAGTGGCTGGAATAGGACCAGTTAGTAAACTTATTGAATGCCAGTAGAGAATAATTCAAACTGTCATCTGTCAGTAATAAAAGAAGAGTTGTAAACTATTTATTCAACTTCATTTTATTGTGTTCTCTGTTTCTTCTTTAATTTATTGTTGCATTTTGAATGAGCATAATAATATGTAAGCAGAATATTCTGGCAGTCAATAAAAAATAAAATTGGACTGGCAACTGTGGGTCGTTAAAGCCTTCATACTGTATCTGGAGACAGTTCAATTAAAAATATTTTTCCTGTATCCATTTCTCCAATGATAGAGGCATCCTCTTAAAAGCCATTTTCAAGTGTTTAATGTATCTTAGAATTAAAATATTTTTGATGTTATTTAAAATATTCCAAGCTCTTTAAGATAAAAAATTAATGATGCTTTAAATGCATGCAAAAAGTAATATCATGTTTATAAAATGTAATTAGTTAAGCTATAATGATAGCTACATATTATGTATGCTTTAAGACTGTCATTGCTGTTTATATTCATTATTCTGTTAATTTAAGGATGTGAAAGTCTTTTTTGAATGTGATATTTATTTATAGTTAATACATGGAATTGCATTGCACTGGTTACACATTCATTCAGTGCTGTGTAATTATGAATTTGACAGATCTTTGACTATCTCCTTTACATGTATAGTCCTTTCTTACATTTTTTATTTAGGTGAAGAGATGAGAAACGTGTTCTGCAGCGATGTGTAGCATGAATCAGTGAAATCTGGCCCTAAGTAGAGATGAGCGCCTGAAATTTTTCGGGTTTTGTGTTTTGGTTTTGGGTTCGGTTCCGCGGCCGTGTTTTGGGTTCGAACGCGTTTTGGCAAAACCTCACCGAATTTTTTTTGTCGGATTCGGGTGTGTTTTGGATTCGGGTGTTTTTTTCAAAAAACACTAAAAAACAGCTTAAATCATAGAATTTGGGGGTCATTTTGATCCCAAAGTATTATTAACCTCAAAAACCATAATTTACACTCATTTTCAGTCTATTCTGAATACCTCACACCTCACAATATTATTTTTAGTCCTAAAATTTGCACCGAGGTCGCTGTGTGAGTAAGATAAGCGACCCTAGTGGCCGACACAAACACCGGGCCCATCTAGGAGTGGCACTGCAGTGTCACGCAGGATGTCCCTTCCAAAAAACCCTCCCCAAACAGCACATGACGCAAAGAAAAAAAAAAGGCGCAATGAGGTAGCTGTGTGAGTAAGATTAGCGACCCTAGTGGCCGACACAAACACCGGGCCCATCTAGGAGTGGCACTGCAGTGTCACGCAGGATGGCCCTTCCAAAAAACCCTCCCCAAACAGCACATGACGCAAAGAAAAAAAGAGGCGCAATGAGGTAGCTGTGTGAGTAAGATTAGCGACCCTAGTGGCCGACACAAACACCGGGCCCATCTAGGAGTGGCACTGCAGTGTCACGCAGGATGTCCCTTCCAAAAAACCCTCCCCAAACAGCACATGACGCAAAGAAAAAAAGAGGCGCAATGAGGTAGCTGACTGTGTGAGTAAGATTAGCGACCCTAGTGGCCGACACAAACACCGGGCCCATTTAGGAGTGGCACTGCAGTGTCACGCAGGATGTCCCTTCCAAAAAACCCTCCCCAATCAGCACATGATGCACAGAAAAAGAAAAGAAAAAAGAGGTGCAAGATGGAATTGTCCTTGGGCCCTCCCACCCACCCTTATGTTGTATAAACAAAACAGGACATGCACACTTTAACCAACCCATCATTTCAGTGACAGGGTCTGCCACACGACTGTGACTGATATGACGGGTTGGTTTGGACCCCCCCAAAAAAAGAAGCAATTAATCTCTCCTTGCACAAACTGGCTCTACAGAGGCAAGATGTCCACCTCATCATCACCCTCCGATATATCACCGTGTACATCCCCCTCCTCACAGATTATCAATTCGTCCCCACTGGAATCCACCATCTCAGCTCCCTGTGTACTTTGTGGAGGCAATTGCTGCTGGTCAATGTCTCCGCGGAGGAATTGATTATAATTCATTTTAATGAACATCATCTTCTCCACATTTTCTGGATGTAACCTCGTACGCCGATTGCTGACAAGGTGAGCGGCGGCACTAAACACTCTTTCGGAGTACACACTTGTGGGAGGGCAACTTAGGTAGAATAAAGCCAGTTTGTGCAAGGGCCTCCAAATTGCCTCTTTTTCCTGCCAGTATAAGTACGGACTGTGTGACGTGCCTACTTGGATGCGGTCACTCATATAATCCTCCACCATTCTATCAATGTTGAGAGAATCATATGCAGTGACAGTAGACGACATGTCCGTAATCGTTGTCAGGTCCTTCAGTCCGGACCAGATGTCAGCATCAGCAGTCGCTCCAGACTGCCCTGCATCACCGCCAGCGGGTGGGCTCGGAATTCTGAGCCTTTTCCTCGCACCCCCAGTTGCGGGAGAATGTGAAGGAGGAGATGTTGACAGGTCGCGTTCCGCTTGACTTGACAATTTTGTCACCAGCAGGTCTTTCAACCCCAGCAGACTTGTGTCTGCCGGAAAGAGAGATCCAAGGTAGGCTTTAAATCTAGGATCGAGCACGGTGGCCAAAATGTAGTGCTCTGATTTCAACAGATTGACCACCCGTGAATCCTTGTTAAGCGAATTAAGGGCTCCATCCACAAGTCCCACATGCCTAGCGGAATCGCTCCGTGTTAGCTCCTCCTTCAATGTCTCCAGCTTCTTCTGCAAAAGCCTGATGAGGGGAATGACCTGACTCAGGCTGGCAGTGTCTGAACTGACTTCACGTGTGGAAAGTTCAAAGGGCATCAGAACCTTGCACAACGTTGAAATCATTCTCCACTGCGCTTGAGACAGGTGCATTCCACCTACTATATCGTGCTCAATTGTATAGGCTTGAATGGCCTTTTGCTGCTCCTCCAACCTCTGAAGCATATAGAGGGTTGAATTCCACCTCGTTACCACTTCTTGCTTCAGATGATGGCAGGGCAGGTTCAGTAGTTTTTGGTGGTGCTCCAGTCTTCTGTACGTGGTGCCTGTACGCCGAAAGTGTCCCGCAATTCTTCTGGCCACCGACAGCATCTCTTGCACGCCCCTGTCGTTTTTTAAAAAATTCTGCACCACCAAATTCAAGGTATGTGCAAAACATGGGACGTGCTGGAATTTGCCCATATTTAATGCACACACAATATTGCTGGCGTTGTCCGATGCCACAAATCCACAGGAGAGTCCAATTGGGGTAAGCCATTCCGCGATGATCTTCCTCAGTTGCCGTAAGAGGTTTTCAGCTGTGTGCGTATTCTGGAAAGCGGTGATACAAAGCGTAGCCTGCCTAGGAAAGAGTTGGCGTTTGCGAGATGCTGCTACTGGTGCCGCCGCTGCTGTTCTTGCGGCGGGAGTCCATACATCTACCCAGTGGGCTGTCACAGTCATATAGTCCTGACCCTGCCCTGCTCCACTTGTCCACATGTCCGTGGTTAAGTGGACATTGGGTACAACTGCATTTTTTAGGACACTGGTGAGTCTTTTTCTGACGTCCGTGTACATTCTCGGTATCGCCTGCCTAGAGAAGTGGAACCTAGATGGTATTTGGTAACGGGGGCACACTGCCTCAATAAATTGTCTAGTTCCCTGTGAACTAACGGCGGATACCGGACGCACGTCTAACACCAACATAGTTGTCAAGGCCTCAGTTATCCGCTTTGCAGCAGGATGACTGCTGTGATATTTCATCTTCCTCGCAAAGGACTGTTGGACAGTCAATTGCTTACTGGAAGTAGTACAAGTGGGCTTACGACTTCCCCTCTGGGATGACCATCGACTCCCAGCAGCAACAACAGCAGCGCCAGCAGCAGTAGGCGTTACACGCAAGGATGCATCGGAGGAATCCCAGGCAGGAGAGGACTCGTCAGAATTGCCAGTGACATGGCCTGCAGGACTATTGGCATTCCTGGGGAAGGAGGAAATTGACACTGAGGGAGTTGGTGGGGTGGTTTGCGTGAGCTTGGTTACAAGAGGAAGGGATTTACTGGTCAGTGGACTGCTTCCGCTGTCGCCCAAAGTTTTTGAACTTGTCACTGACTTATTATGAATGCGCTGCAGGTGACGTATAAGGGAGGATGTTCCGAGGTGGTTAACGTCCTTACCCCTACTTATTACAGCTTGACAAAGGCAACACACGGCTTGACACCTGTTGTCCGCTTTTCTGTTGAAATACCTCCACACTGAAGAGCTGATTTTTTTGGTATTTTCACCAGGCATGTCAACGGCCATATTCCTCCCACGGACAACAGGTGTCTCCCCGGGTGCCTGACTTAAACAAACCACCTCACCATCAGAATCCTCCTGGTCAATTTCCTCCCCAGCGCCAGCAACACCCATATCCTCCTCATCCTGGTGTACTTCAACATCTTCATCTTCAATCTGACTATCAGGAACTGGACTGCGGGTGCTCCTTCCAGCACTTGCAGGGGGCGTGCAAATGGTGGAAGGCGCATGCTCTTCACGTCCAGTGTTGGGAAGGTCAGGCATCGCAACCGACACAATTGGACTCTCCTTGTGGATTTGGGATTTTGAAGAACGCACAGTTCTTTGCGGTGCTTTTGCCAGCTTGAGTCTTTTCAGTTTTCTAGCGAGAGGCTGAGTGCTTCCATCCTCATGTGAAGCTGAACCACTAGCCATGAACATAGGCCAGGGCCTCAGCCGTTCCTTGCCACTCCGTGTGGTAAATGGCATATTGGCAAGTTTACGCTTCTCCTCCGACAATTTTATTTTAGGTTTTGGAGTCCTTTTTTTACTGATATTTGGTGTTTTGGATTTGACATGCTCTGTACTATGACATTGGGCATCGGCCTTGGCAGACGACGTTGCTGGCATTTCATCGTCTCGGCCATGACTAGTGGCAGCAGCTTCAGCACGAGGTGGAAGTGGATCTTGATCTTTCCCTAATTTTGGAACCTCAACATTTTTGTTCTCCATATTTTAATAGGCACAACTAAAAGGCACCTCAGGTAAACAATGGAGATGGATACTAGTATACAATTATGGACTGCCTGCCGAGTGCAGACACAGAGGTAGCCACAGCCGTGAACTACCGTACTGTACTGTGTCTGCTGCTAATATAGACTGGTTGATAAAGAGATGTCTATGTAACTATGTATGTATAAAGAAGAAAGAAAAAAAAACCACGGTTAGGTGGTATACAATTATGGACGGACTGCCTGCCGAGTGCAGACACAGAGGTAGCCACAGCCGTGAACTACCGTACTGTACTGTGTCTGCTGCTAATATAGACTGGTTGATAAAGAGATGTCTATGTAACTATGTATGTATAAAGAAGAAAGAAAAAAAAACCACGGTTAGGTGGTATACAATTATGGACGGACTGCCTGCCGAGTGCAGACACAGAGGTAGCCACAGCCGTGAACTACCGTACTGTACTGTGTCTGCTGCTAATATAGACTGGTTGATAAAGAGATGTCTATGTAACTATGTATGTATAAAGAAGAAAGAAAAAAAAAACACGGTTAGGTGGTATACAATTATGGACGGACTGCCTGCCGAGTGCAGACACAGAGGTAGCCACAGCCGTGAACTACCGTACTGTACTGTGTCTGCTGCTAATATAGACTGGTTGATAAAGAGATGTCGTAGTAGTATGTATGTATAAAGAAGAAAAAAAAACCACGGTTAGGTGGTATACAATTATGGACGGACTGCCTGCCGAGTGCAGACACAGAGGTAGCCACAGCCGTGAACTACCGTACTGTGTCTGCTGCGACTGGATGATAAATTATATAAAAAATATATATATATCACTACTGCAGCCGGACAGGTATATATTATACTGTCTGTCAGCAGAATGAGTTTTATTTTTATAGAATAAAAAAAACAACAACACACAAGTGAAGTCACACGACGAGTGTTTAACTTTTTCAGGCAATCACAATATAAGTATACTACTAACTATACTGGTGGTCAGTGTGGTCAGGTCACTGGTCAGTCACACTGGCAGTGGCACTCCTGCAGCAAAAGTGTGCACTGTTTAATTTTAATATAATATTATGTACTCCTGGCTCCTGCTATAACCTATAACTGGCACTGCAATGCTCCCCAGTCTCCCCCACAATTATAAGCTGTGTGAGCTGAGCAGTCAGACAGATATATAATATATATAGATGATGCAGCACACTGGGCTGAGCCTGAGCAGTGCACACAGATATGGTATGTGACTGAGTCACTGTGTGTATCGCTTTTTTCAGGCAGAGAACGGATATATTAAATAAACTGCACTGTCTGGTGGTCACTCACTATATAATATTATGTACTCCTGGCTCCTGCTATAACCTATAACTGGCACTGCAGTGCTCCCCAGTCTCCCCCACAATTATAAGCTGTGTGAGCTGAGCAGTCAGACAGATATATAATATATATATAGATGATGCAGCACACTGGGCTGAGCCTGAGCAGTGCACACAGATATGGTATGTGACTGAGTCACTGTGTGTATCGCTTTTTTCAGGCAGAGAACGGATATATTAAATAAACTGCACTGTCTGGTGGTCACTCACTAGTAAACTCTCTGCACTCTCTACACTTCTACAGTACTCCTCCTAGTCCTAAGCTCCAGTAAATCTCTCTCTTTTATAATCTAAATGGAGAGGACGCCAGCCACGTCCTCTCCCTATCAATCTCAATGCACGTGTGAAAATGGCGGCGACGCGCGGCTTCTTATATAGAATCCGAGTCTCGCGATAGAATCCGAGCCTCGCGAGAATCCGACAGCGTCATGATGACGTTCGGGCGCGCTCGGGTTAACCGAGCAAGGCGGGAAGATCCGAGTCGCTCGGACCCGTGAAAAAAAACATGAAGTTCGGGCGGGTTCGGATTCAGAGAAACCGAACCCGCTCATCTCTAGCCCTAAGGGCGGTATTCAATTCTTTTCACCCCCTTCCATACCCGTTCTGTTTTTGCCCTCGGGGCATGGTATCATAATTTCAGATTGCTACCCCTAGCTAGCGAAGGCACCCAACCCATTACGCAGCTAAACCTGATTACTATGGGTGCGATATCTGCGATAATGGAGATCATTTTAGAAAGGAGATTGGTCGTGATATATTATTTGAATACCTCTCTAAGTGTCTGATTCTGAATCACACTGATCAATTTTCTTCTATTGCACATGCGGGGGTCATGAACTAAGCAGTGATAAAAGTGGAGAAATGAGCCAGTGGAGAAGTTGTCCATGGCAACCAATCAGCTGTTCTGTATACTTTTACAGTATGCAAATTATAAAAGTTACGTCAATGCTGATTGGTTGCCATGGGCAACTTCTCCACAAGCTCACTTCTCCACACTTTTCACTGCATAGTACATCTCCCCCTAAATCTCTCATAAAATCGACAAGGGCAATCACTACATGGTGTATTCACATGGAGACACAGTTGCGATTGAGACGGGGGAAGCTGTATTAACAGATGTTATTGGGTATAGCGGTATCTGCAAACATTATGTGCCGCAGATACCACATCCCTGGATGTATGATGGCGCTATGCTCTCCCGTCTTTATTGGTACTGCTATCTACAACATAGCGCGCCGATGTGCCGGAAGATGTATGAATGGTCGGTGGCATTGACCATTCTGACAGTTGCAGCTATCGATATTGACAGCTGCAGTTGTCATTGCCCCACCAAAGCAGTGACTGCACTGTCCCTGGCTGCGGTGGCTGCTGGGCTCCGGCTGTGCACAGGAGATCTTGTGATTCTTTGTGAGATCTTGCACGTGCCCAGTGGAGCTGGCTGAGAGGAGAGACACAGTGCATCGGCACTAGGCTGATGCGCTGTGGGCTATGGCAGGGATCTCCGGAAGGGGGTGATTTCACTCCCCCACTCCGGCAGAAGGGATATTAATACATCTCATTGCTACTGCTTTCTGCTTCGCCTTGGTATGTGCCGCTATAATACATTTCCCCCACGGTCTCAGAAATGTATTGGAAATGTGCTGGGTACTCCTGGGCAATGACTGGGAGGTAGCTACTCAGATGCATGGTTTTGTTATGGAGTGTCACGGGCATGTCACATAACTGGTTGAGAACTCAGGGGTCTGGATGGAGATAAATGTACTGTAGCTAGAGATAAAATACCAGCCAATCGGCTCCTAACTGTCATTTTTCAAACACAGCCTGTGACATGGCAGTTAGGAGCTGATTGGCTGGTACTTTGTCTCCAGCGACTTTATCTCCATCCAAGGCTTAGTAAATAGACCCCTCAGACACTTAATTGCTTTCATTGGAGGCCTTACTCAGACAGAGAAACTGCGCCTTAATGGTGTGACCAATGATTGCATTTAAAGATGCACCAAACAATATTTCAGCATCTAAAGTGGGCGTCTTAGTACTTGCACATGCAGATGCATGGCTGCACACCAGGAAGGACTTGTACCGGTATAAGTACAAAGTCTCCCATGCTACTCCGGCAAAGGGCGTATACACAGATGCCACAGCATCCTACTTGGAATCTGGAACTGTTTCCAGTCCTAATCTAATCGCAGCACACAACAAAATGAATTGACCATCATTATCCCAATTCTATTACTACACCATAAATTCTGCTAAATATTAATGAACAGTATATAGATAGTGTTGACTAACAAAAGCAGAGTTTTGATATTGCTTTGCCAGAACTCACCAAATGGGATCAGTACGAAATCCCGCCGGACGGGATCCCGGCGGTTGGAATCCCAACACCGGAATCCCGACCGGCACAATCCCGACAGGGGGGCTAGCGCAATGCAGCCCCTTGCGGGCACGGTGCCTCGCTGCGCTCGGCACACTAATTTATTCTCCCTCTATGGGTGTTGTAGACACCCATAGAGGGAGAACATGTCGGGATTGTGCCAGTCAGGATTCCGGTGTCGGTATTCCGACTGCCGGGATTCCGTCCGGCGGGATCTTGACCGCATCCCCACCAAATAGCCTTCTTAGCTGCAATCCGATAGCTGATTTGCCTGAAAATGGGTCACTTATGCTCTCTTATCACTTAGTGGTCAATGATGTTCTCTGTATTGTAAGGCAGTCACAGTGATACTCTCTTTAGGGGTGTATTTAATAGCTGTCGGAACCTGTCGTCTTGTCAGAAAGACTGCAGTTTCTGACAGATTTCGGTCAGAAGGGGTTCCGACCTATTCAAAAAGTGCTGTTTCCCGACTTGTCGGAAAACACTTGGATCGGCGGAATAGCTGCCGATCCGCGTGCTTCTGTTGGAAACGGAGCAAAATCCGACAGGTTTTGGCCCCCTTTCTGCCAATCTCAATCTGACTTTAAAAAGTCAGATTGAGGTGAGGAGACGGGGAGCGGTGCGGTGGGCTATGGGGAGCGGGCAGCGGCTATGGGGAGCGGTGTGCGGCGGCTACGGTGAGCGGGGGTGAGAGGTACCTTGACTACCGTCTCCCGGCCAGGCAACTCTCTCCCTGCAGTGCGGCACTGGGCGGCCGTGATGTGCGGCTCCAGCAGCTCCCTGTGTTCTCACATGGGGAGCTGCTGACAGCCGCACAGACACCGGCCAAATCTGACAGTCAGATTTGGCCACTCTATTGAATAGGGGTTGTTGGATCCATTCCGACAAATGCATGTCGGAATGGATCCGACTCTTATTGAATATACCCCTTATTGTATGTTAGTCACTGTGATGATCTCTGTATTGTATAGTGATCATTCAAATTCCCTCTGTTTCATATGGCAGTCAGTGGCATATTTTCTGGTTAGTATAGTGCTCAATGGGATATTTTCTGTCTAGGATTGTGGCCAATGGCATGTTCTCTTTTTATCATGGCGTTCACTAGGATGTTCCCTATTTACATGGTGGTCACTGGGATGTTACCAGTTTACTATGGTGATCACTGAATGTTTAGCATGTACATGTGAACAAGTCAATAAATTAAAGCCATCTATAGGTGGACAGTCTGTTTAAGTTAAGTTTGTCCATTCAACATGTTCTATAGGATCACTTATAATTATTAACCCCACTTACATGAACAGTTCAATTGTCTACTATTTAAATTTGCTATTTTAATAAGCACTTTTACATCCTAAATATATAAATCATTTTATTTTCCCATTTAATTCTATACAGCTTGATATTAAGCATCACGAAAGTAGCAATATCCAATTAACACCCCTGCAACTTTAATGCAAACTGCAAAATGCAGTCCCTGCTTTATGATGTAATCATTCACTACAGTCAATATAAGCTCCAGTCTCACTGACATCATTCAATTATTTCTTTTTATTATTATCATGAATCTCAGTAAAATGTCACCAAGATTTCCCGAAGCAAGGACGGTTTTCTAACTCTACCTCTTTATATTGCTCACGCTGGGATACGACAACATGGCTTCCACTTCATGTACCATCTGGGAGACGAAAGCCGTATTTCTCCACTTCTAAGAAGACAGCCGGGGAAACACGCTGTCATTTTCAAAGAATGTGACACTCTCCGTGTGAGAGTATGAATAGTTTATTTTTTTTTCTTTTCATCAAACAAAATATGACAAAAGTTCTGTTGTGTGACAAAAGGAAAAAGAAAAAAAAAGATTATATATATATATATTTTTTATTCATATGCCTCCTACTATTCCTTTTTATTGTATTCTCCAGCTGTCATTCTCATATTATTATCTGATCTCCTTATACCGGCTTTATCTGCAAAAAATTCCTGACATAGAAGATCTTGCCATGCCTAACACACACCGGAGTACAGATTAGTCTCTCTTTGTGTGGAGAGCGAGTCAGTTCCCTTTTCTACATTAGCTTTGTGAAGGGTAAAAAAAATTGTAAAAGATGTTTATTTGTCAATGAAAAATATATATCTGTTGCAGATTTTTTTTTCAACCTCCAAAATTGAAACAGCCGCCATCATGGGCAGCGTTAAATGGGATTTGCTAAATTATTTACCTCATGAAACATTCTTTAGCGCATTTTTGTGTCTCTCCTCACACAGTCGAAAGTGTATTTGCATGTTATATGTGCATTTAACCGATCGCTCTGACAAATAATACACCTCGGTCTGTGCATACATTTACCATTTTGATTGTTCCCTCTTTTGCAGTTTTCTATAGCACTGCCATGATCTAATTTTTCTTCTGTTTGGTTCACCCCTTACGTTGATTTATTTGGCATTTCAAGAGCCGTTCTAAAGCATTTTTAGAGTATGGATTGCTCAAAATAAAGTCATAAAAAATAGATTGTGCTGTATTTTCCTCCATCAGTTTCTCAAAATGAACAGTATGGGAGTTTCTATGAGAACACCTTCTGCGCTCTTCAATTTTTATTTGAGATATAAAAATCTCCTTATGTGAGATGACGGCTCCAGAATGCCAGGACACGGATGGAACTATTTTGTTTTAATTAGAAAAGATATGTTGGCTTCCTTTCTATATGCTGTCTCTGGATAGATTATTCTTCAGGTTCTGGCTATAAGTAGGAGCTAAGAAGGACATTTATAACCCTTTTCCACTAGCTGTTTTTACCCGTGTTTTTGCACGGGGGCGCGCATCGACACGGATTTTTAGTAGGTGGAAACGGGTCAACACGGGTTGAGTGACCCGGGAATCCAACCCGGCTATTTACCTGGGTAGAACACGGTAATGACACGGATAGCGGTGCAGTGGAAACGGTCATTACACGTGTTTTCAGACCCGAGTAACGCTCTGAGACGCTGATTGGCTGCTTCTGGGGCACTGGAAGATGATGTCATCCCTGGGAGACACGCTGGGCACATGCAGGCACCGCAGCAGCAAACAACACTACGCTGGGCACATGCAGGCATTGAGGCAGCAAAAAAACACTCTGAAGTCGCGCTGGGTACATACAGATATTTTTATTGCAGCAGCTTCCAAACAAACAGACAATATACAGCAGCAGAAGCTCGAGCACAGCAACATGGCTAGCCATACCTGGTCAGACACAGATATCAAAGAGCTGCTTAATATTCGGGGAGAGGAAGAAATAAGAAGGCAGGTGACTGGAACAGTTAAGGATGCTATCGTCTACAATAGAGATGAGCGGGTTCGGTTCCTCGGAATCCGAACCCGCCCGAACTTCAGCTTTTTTTACACGGGGCCGAGCAGGCTCGGATCCTCCCGCCTTGCTCGGTTAACCCGAGCGCGCCCGAACGTCATCATCCCGCTGTCGGATTCTCGCGAGGCTCGGATTCTATCGCGAGACTCGGATTCTATATAAGGAGCCGCGCGTCGCCGCCATTTTCACACGTGCATTGAGATTGATAGGGAGAGGACGTGGCTGGCGTCCTCTCCGTTTAGACTAGAGTACTAGAGAGAGACACAAATTTTGGGGAGCATATTATTAGGAGGAGTACTACTTGCTGCTGATAGTGTGACCAGTGACCACCAGTTTAATTAATCCGTTCTCTGCCTGATAAAAAACGATACACAGTGTGACACAGTCACATACCATATCTGTGCTCAGCCCAGTGTGCTGCATCATATGTAATACTGTATATCATTATCTGACTGTGCTGAGTGCTCACTGCTCACACAGCTTAATTGTGGGGGAGACTGGGGAGCAGTTATAGCAGGAGTACATATTTTAAGTACAGTGCACACTTTTGCTGCCAGAGTGCCACTGCCAGTGTGACTGACCAGTGACCACTGACCACCAGTATTGTGATTGTCTGCTGACCACCAGTATATTGTGATTGCCTGAAAAAGTTAAACACTCGTCGTGTGGTGTTTTTATAAACGCATTCTGCAGACAGTGTCCAGCAGGTCCGTCATTACATAATATATACCTGTCCGGCTGCAGTACTAGTGTGATATATATATATATTTTAATTTTATCTCATTATCATCCAGTCTATATTAGCAGCAGACACAGTACGGTAGTCCACGGCTGTAGCTACCTCTGTGTCGGCAGTCGCTCGTCCATCCATAATTGTATACCACCTACCCGTGTTTTTTTTTTTTTTCTATCTTCTTGATACTAGTAGCTTACTTTAGGAGTCTGCAGTGCTGAGTCTGACAGACAGTGTCCAGCAGGTCCGTCATTACATAATATATACCTGTCCGGCTGCAGTACTAGTGTGATATATATATATATTTTAATTTTATCTCATTATCATCCAGTCTATATTAGCAGCAGACACAGTACGGTAGTCCACGGCTGTTGCTACCTCTGTGTCGGCAGTCGCTCGTCCATCCATAATTGTATACCACCTACCCGTGGGTTTTTTTTTTTTTATCTTCTTGATACTAGTAGCTTACTTTAGGAGTCTGCAGTGCTGAGTCTGACAGACAGTGTCCAGCAGGTCCGTCATTACATAATATATACCTGTCCGGCTGCAGTACTAGTGTGATATATATATATATATATTTTAATTTTATCTCATTATCATCCAGTCTATATTAGCAGCAGACACAGTACGGTAGTCCACGGCTGTAGCTACCTCTGTGTCGGCAGTCGCTCGTCATCCATAAGTATACTAGTATCCATCCATCTCCATTGTTTACCTGAGGTGGCTTTTAGTTGTGCCTATTAAAATATGGAGAACAAAAATGTTGAGGTTCCAAAAATAGAGAAAGATCAAGATCGACTTCCACCTCGTGCTGAAGCTGCTGCCACTAGTCATGGCCGAGACGATGAAATGCCAGCAACGTCGTCTGCCAAGGCCGATGCCCAATGTCATAGTACAGAGCATGTAAAATCCAAAACACCAAATATCAGTAAAAAAAGGACTCAAAAATCTAAAATAAAATTGTCGGAGGAGAAGCGTAAACTTGCCAATATGCCATTTACCACACGGAGTGGCAAGGAACGGCTGAGGCCCTGGCCTATGTTCATGGCTAGTGGTTCAGCTTCAGAGATTAATTGCTTCTTTTTTGGTGGGGGTCCAAACCAACCCGTCATTTCAGTCACAGTCGTGTGGCAGACCCTGTCACTGAAATGATGGGTTGGTTAAAGTGTGCATGTCCTGTTTATACAACATAAGGGTGGGTGGGAGGGCCCAAGGACAATTCCATCTTGCACCTCTTTTTTCTTTCATTTTTCTTTGCGTCATGTGCTGTTTGGGGAGTATTTTTTTGAAGGGCCATCCTGCGTGACACTGCAGTGCCACTCCTAGATGGGCCAGGTGTTTGTGTCGGCCACTAGGGTCGCTTATCTTACTCACACAGCTACCTCATTGCGCCTCTTTTTTTCTTTGCGTCATGTGCTGTTTGGGGAGTGTTTTTTGGAAGGGCCATCCTGCGTGACACTGCAGTGCCACTCCTAGATGGGCCAGGTGTTTGTGTCGGCCACTAGGGTCGCTTATCTTACTCACACAGCTACCTCAATGCGCCTCTTTTTTTCTTTGCGTCATGTGCTGTTTGGGGAGTGTTTTTTGGAAGGGCCATCCTGCGTGACACTGCAGTGCCACTCCTAGATGGGCCAGGTGTTTGTGTCGGCCACTAGGGTCGCTTAGCTTACTCACACAGCTACCTCATTGCGCCTCTTTTTTTCTTTGCGTCATGTGCTGTTTGGGGAGTGTTTTTTGGAAGGGCCATCCTGCGTGACACTGCAGTGCCACTCCTAGATTGGCCAGGTGTTTGTGTCGGCCACTAGGGTCGCTTAGCTTACTCACACAGCTACCTCATTGCACCTCTTTTTTTCTTTGCGTCATGTGCTGTTTGGGGAGTGTTTTTTGGAAGGGCCATCCTGCGTGACACTGCAGTGCCACTCCTAGATGGGCCAGGTGTTTGTGTCGGCCATTAGGGTCGCTTAGCTTAGTCATCCAGCGACCTCGGTGCAAATTTTAGGACTAAAAATAATATTGTGAGGTGTGAGGTGTTCAGAATAGACTGAAAATGAGTGGAAATTATGGTTTTTGAGGTTAATAAATCTATGGGATCAAAATGACCCCCAAATTCTATGATTTAAGCTGTTTTTTAGTGTTTTTTGAAAAAAACACCCGAATCCAAAACACACCCGAATCCGACAAAAAAAATTCGGTGAGGTTTTGCCAAAACGCGGTCGAACCCAAAACACGGCTGCGGAACCGAACCCAAAACCAAAACACAAAACCCGAAAAATTTCAAGTGCACATCTCTAGTCTACAAGAACATATCCCTTATGCTGGCAGCAAGGGGCATCCAAAAAACCCAGCGACAAGTCGTTAACAAATTGAAGGCACTACGCAGACAATTCACCAAAGTACACGACCATAACCGCAAGAAAAGTGGTGCTGGGCGTATGGAATGGCCATATTATGACCTATGCTATAGTGTCTTCGGCAAAACTGCGATAACAAATCCCATAGCACTATCGTCATCCAGCTCTGCCAGTCGCCAGATGTCAGTCGACGAGGACTGTGACGAAACACAGCACAGCCTTCCCAGCTCACAATGCAGCCCATCATCCCCGCTGCTTATATCGGACAGCAGTTTCGAAGACTCGACCGTCAATGATGATTCCATCAGTGCCACTATTGAGGACGTACCACAGTCTCAGGCGGAGACGTCGCAACCCCCCAAGACCACGACTTTGCGCTCAAATAGTAAGTATTACCATTACAAATACAGTTGCAGCAGTCCCTATATGTAAAGGCATGGTAATGTTGCAGAGTATAGCTAGTGTGCAGGTGGGAGAAGGCCACAAACACGTATATGCTACCACTGCTATTTTTATATTGTTGCTTACATTCTGTTTCATCTCCTTCACAGTCTACAACGTTCCACAGCGGAAAAAGAAACTGAACAAAACAGAACAAACGGTCAAAGCAATGAAGTCCATTATCGTGGATCACCTGCGTGAGGCAGATAGTGAGCTCAATGCCCAGGAAGATGCACGGCTTGAGAGATTTCTTGCGTCAGAAAAAGAAATGCATCAAACTTTTATGAGTCAGTTAATGACCATGCATGATAGGCAGATGACATTTTTTGAACGCACGTTTGCACGTACCATAGGGAATACCACACAAACACAACAGCAAGACACAGCCGACCCACAGCACCCATATGGTCCATACAACTATAAACCTCCCTCAAATCCCCCAACACAAATCCCGCAATCCTCAGAATTTCGGGTATATAGACAACTGCCTTAGAGCAGCGGGTTATAAAACAATGTTTGTGTTTTAAGGTTCTGTTTGCACTGTATCCTCAACCCTGATACATACAAATGCAAACATTATTTTGATTTTACAGAGTGCCCTGTTAGCACTTTAAACTTTTATATTGTTACCTCAGAAAATGGGCAGTGGGATCCAGATATTGGGGCTACCTTTTTATATTGTTACCTCAGGAAATGTGCGGCAGTGTGATCCAAATATTGGGGGTAACCCGATACCTGCCAAACCAAACATTAGGTTTTTTTTTTTACAGAGTGCCCTGTTTGCACTTTACTCTTTTACCTCAGGGCAGGTGTCTTCACCATGTGGCCCTCTAGCTGTTGTGGAAACACATAGCAACACATGCTGGTACATGTTGTTCCACAACAGCTGGAGGGACACATGTTGAAGACCCCTTGCGTTATGTGGAATTTTACAGTGACATGTTTGCACTTAAATATTTTATATTGTTACCTCAGAAAATGTGTGCCAACTGTTTAAAAGAAAAAATATAATAACAACTTTTGAACCAAATTTTTATAACTGAAAATCGAAATAAACAAAAATTGTTTGCACACAAAAACTTGTCTGTCTTCTCTACTGCAACATTGTTTGAAGATTAGCTGCAATGGTGGCCCTTATGCACTCGCTGGCAGCGTCATGCCCCCCCACCAAGCCTGGTGCATCATGTACAGCGACCCACGCCCCATGATCATGTATATTCCACTCGGGGAGAAAGTTTTCCTTTTGAATCTCACATATGTTATGGAGAATGCAGCAGGCCGCTACTATATCTGGCATTATTTTCAAGTCCACATCATTCCTCTTCATGAGGCAGCGCCAGCGTCCTTTTAAACGCCCAAACGCATTCTCCACTGCCATACGGGCCGAACTTAGGGCATGGGTATATGATGTCTGTTCGGAGGATAAGTGAACATGCTGGGTGTAGCCCTTCATTAGCCAGCGCTGTAATGGGTATGCTGCATCACCAATGAGATGGACCGGGATGTCCACACCATGTACGATCACCGATTTCTGTTAATAAAACATTAATATTATTACAGGGGTAAAACTTGACTATTGGTTTATGGGCAAACATTTCAGTTTAAGTAGTAAATAATCTTACCTCTCGAGGGAAAAGCCATCCACCAAGCTTGTCCTCAGCAATACTGTAAAGATCGGAGTTGGCGAGAACCCTTGCATCATGTGACCGTCCGGGCCACCCTATGAAGACATCTGTGAAACTAAAAATAAAGGTTTATGCATTATCATAAAACAGGCCAAGCCTATTTCAAACACATTAGTGAAACAGTGCTTACCAGTATTTGTGGTCCACTACCGCTTGCAGAACAATGGAATGCCAACCCTTACGATTATAATAGTCTGCTGGGTTGTCACGGGGGGCGATGATGGGGATGTGGGTCCCATCTATGGCACCAGCACACTGTGGGTAGCCACGCTTCTTAAACCCTTTTATAGTCTCATCTAGCCGCTGTCCTTGTGGCAAGGAAATAAAGCGATGGTACATGGTATCCAGCAATGCCCGCGTGACCTGGTAGACAATCTTGCAGACCGTGCCAATCCCTACTCCAAATAAACTGGAAACTGTGCGATACTCTCCAGGGGTAGCATACCACCAGAGAGCAATCGCTAATCTCCTGGCTGGCTCAATGGGCTTACGGAACCTGGTGGTCTGCATGGTTATTGCGGGGGACAGTAGTTCCAAAACATACTCGAATGTAGCGCGAGACATCCTGAAGTTTGCCATCCACTGCTCCTCCTGATATGCTAGAATAGTCTGCATGAATGCTTCCCCATGTCTGCGATCTCTCATCCACATTCTTCGGCTTGGTGTAGAGTTCATTGTTATGAGAGAAATAACAACAGTGGATGATATACGCGCTCTCCTCCTTTTCAAATATTTGCGTCGATAGGTAGCCCTCTCTGCAAAGAATTGAGCTCTCCTTCTCCAGCTCTGCAGTAGGTAGCACAAGGTGAAAAGCTGCATCAAGCTGTCTGTAGCAGAAAGCAGCAGTAAACTGCAAACAGTCTGCGACTCCATGCTAGATACAGCTACTGCACCGGCGTCCATTGCTGCAATGCTGTGAGCAGGCCCCACCCCTCTGTTTTGGTCCTTTTGATGACATCATCTTGATGAGACAGTAAAAAGTCCATTTGTAATGACAGCAATAGGCTTTTACAGAGCTTACCCGGGTTAGGTGGAAACAGATCAGACACGGGAATAACCCGTGTCGAAGTGTAGTGGAAACGGGGGAGCCGACACGGGTTGTAACTTGTAGCCGTGTTAAACATCCCGGATCGGACACGGTACGTAGGTGGAAAAGGGGTATTATTCAGTGGCAAATAGAATTTTGGGGCAGATGTACTAAGCCCGGAGAAGTGATAAATTGGAAGTTTTTAATGCACCAGCCAATCAGCTCCTAACTGTCTAGTTTAAAGGCTGGTTTTGAAAAATGACAGTTAGGAGCTGATTGGCTGATGCGTTATCACCTTCCACTTTATCACTTCTCCAGGCTTAATACATCTGCCCCCTTATTACATACAGTTCTGCACAGAGACAATAGAGGAGGTAGTTTACAAGATTGAGGTTTTCTTTGTGGGGTGTAAAGGAAAATGTGGCAGAGGCAAGTGCATGACATTACTCACGGGGGTTCTGTTTTTGTCTTTTATGTCCTCTATGGTACAGTACTACGGACACTTCATGGCATGGCATTATATAAATACAGTAAAAGCTCATGATTATTGACACCACAAGGGTTCTGCGGCTCCCAATTACAGAGTACATAAACAAATAATCAAAACAGAAAAACAGCATCTTACAGTTGATGACAATATAGGACAAGTACAGGGTGAATAAACATAGCTACATCAGCATATAACACTGAAATAAGTATCAGGTGGCAGTAAGTAAGAAAAGGATAAGCACATGAGGGAAGAGGGCCCTACTCGTGAGAGCTTACATTCTAAAGGTGAGGGGTAGACAGAGAGGGGTGACACAGATGGGGTACATAGAGAGCGTGGAACAGAGGGTTAGGATGATATTTGGCTGGGTTTGGTAAAGAAGTGGGTCTTGAGAGCCCGTTTGAAGTTTTGTAGAGTGGTGGAGAGTCTAAGGGGGAGAGGTAGGGAATTCCAGAGACTGGGAGCAGCACGTGAAAAATCTTGGAGGTAGGAGTGGGAGGTAGTAATCAGAAGACAGGAGAGCCGGCGTGTATTAGCAGAGCGAAGAGGACGGGTGGGAGAGTAAAGGGAGATAAGGTCAGAGATGTAAATGGGAGAGGAGTGGGTGAGGGCTTTGTAAGAGAGTGTGAGAAGCTTGAAATGGATTCTGAAAGGGAAGGGAAGCCAGTGAAGGTTTTGGAGGAGAAGTTGATGTAGTGCGTTTGGTGAGGAAAATGAGCCGGGCAGCAGCATTGAGGATAGATTGGAGTGGCGAGAGGTAATTGTCAAGCATGCCAGTCAGGAGGAGATTACAGTAGTCCAGTCTGGAGATGACCAGTGAGTGGATAAGGGTCTTAGTAGCAACCTGGGTCAGAAACTGTCTGATCCTGGAAATATTTTTTAGTTGAAAACGGCAGGTTTGTGAGAGGTGCTGAATGTGTGGTTTGAAGGAGATGGAGGAGTCAAGGATTACTCCAAGACAGCACACTTGGGGGCTAGAGGAGATAGTAGTGCCATCAATAGATAATAGTAATAATAATAATAATAATAATAGTAATAATAATAATAATCTACTAATCAGATATTTATGTTTGTACACAGTACATGAATATATGTGGGCTGTCCCAACTTTTCCAACAAAGGGGGAGTATCCAGTTAGCCGCTATAATGTGATCCACGATTGCGGCTAAGGTTCTCGCACCTATCTCCTGAAAAATCAACTTATCGCAGCCTGCACAGTCCCGTTTATCACACCTATCATATGTCAAAATAGCGATAACGGGATTTGCGCGATAATTCTAGCTGGCAAAACCAGAGATAAGTATAGGAGAAAATGGGGAAATCTGCCTGTACCTTCCAAAAAGCCAAAATTGGATACCCCCCAAAGTCCCAGAAATTAACTATTTTATGACTGGATAATTATCCTTCACTCATGACAGCACCAATTTTTTTACATATTTTTTTGACATTTTGTGATTTGCTTATTCCACAGAGCATAATTTTTTATTTTTTTTACTCCTTATTATATACACTATGTAAGCAAAAGTGATTGGACACCCCTCCTCCCCCCGCGCAAGCAAAATAGCACGCTCCTGCAGAAGGCATGTGTTCGTGAAAGTATAAAATAGGTAGAAGTGCACTGAGTTGATCATTTGCTAATGAAATAGCTTGCCGGAAGGAGCTAACCAGGGGCCTAGTTCTGAGTTGATCGCAGCAGCAAATTTGTTAGCAGTTTGGCAAAACCATGTGCACTGCAGGGGAGGCACATATAACATGTGCAGAGAGAGTTAGATTTGGGTGGGGTGTATTCAAACTGAAATCTAAATTGCAGTGTAAAAATAAAGCAGCCAGTATTTACCCTGCACAGAAACAAAATAACCCACCCAAATCTAACTCTCTCTCCAAATGTTATATCTGCTCCCCCTGCAGTGCACATGGTTTTGCCCAACTGCTAACAAACTTGCTGCAGCGATCAACTCAGAATTACCCCCCAAATTTGAAAAGGAGATCATCGTAGGCTGAGCCGTCATGTTTCCAGGGCGACACTGGACTGGTATAAAAAAAATTTGGTAGCCCGGATGGATTGGCCAGCTCAGAGTCCAGATCTTAACCTCACTGAGAACATTGGATGAATTGGAGTTCGGGTGAATTATAGGCTGACTCCACCTTCTTCAGTGTCACAGTTGGTTACTGTACTTAAGGTGAAATGGCAAAACATACCGCCTGCTGTTGTCCAGGAACTTGTGGACAGTTTGCCAAGAAGGGTGTCTTCAGTAATCACTGCAGGGGAGCAGTCAGGATCCTGGCTGTCGGTATCCCAGAAGTCACAATACTGACTCCGGTATACCGACCCTATTCTGAATGCCAACACCGGCCTACAGAACAGTACACCATCCCGGTGCCGGAATACCAACAGCCAGGATCCCGAACGAAGAGAGACCGGGACGCAAGACAGGTAAGCAGTGTGTGTGTGGAGGGGCGTTAAGTTTGGGCTGCAGGGCTGAGGGTTAGGGTTAGTCTGCATCTCAGGAGGTTAGGGTTAGGCTGCGTGGAGGGGAGGTTACGGTTAGGCATCCCCCTCGGAGGGTTAGGCTGCGGGGGGTAGGGTTAGGTTTAGACAGCGGGGATGAGCGGTTAGGTTTAGGCACCTACGGGGGGGAGGGGAGGTTAAGGGTTAGGCACCAAGGGGGAGGTTAGGGTTTGGCTGCAGGGAGGGTTAGGGTTAGGGGATTGTGGAGAGAGGGGAACACCCCTTACTCACCCCTGTCGGCTTCTTAAAAAACGGGATCCTGGCATCAGTATTACGAGCGCTGAGATCCCATGCACCTTGCAAATCTTACTGCTCGCTCACTGCACATGGTGGACCTACAAAGTACTGATGTCAAAAAATTTAATTGATCTATTTGCTGTCAGTATTCAAACGCTTTTGTCTACATAGTGTACAAGTGAATTTTTATATATATATTTTTTTTTCATAGGTGACTTGGTTTAGTAAATATATTTTTTATTTCACAGGCTACGTATGGTTAAAAATTAGAAAATATGAAAGAAAATTACATTTTATATCACTGTTCTCCTACTTACAGTACTTTGAGGCAATTGGATGAAACCGTGGCCCACTATCTGATTTATTTTAACCTAACTCTGTGCCATCTTTGCACATAAATCCTGAAGGTAAAAGAAGGGTAGGACCTGGGATGGGAGTTGGAAAACATATGTTGGGTTTGTTTAAAAATGGGTGCCTGAAGATTCTGGTTCCTCCTTATACGGAAGCTTCTGAGCATTCAGTGGGGCTGGAGATTTGGAATTACAGTACATTTCTGATGTTGCAATTATTGGAAATCTATTCTGGATGTTGCTTGCATTCCTTAAGGATTCCCAAAATCTAATGGAATCCCAATTGTGGAATTGTTGAATGGCTCATGAATATTTAACACATGTGATGTGATAATGCAAGTAGGTGGGCAGAAACTGGATCACGCAATTCCTGTCTGTTACCTACGTTCTGGCCTGCCCAGGAGTGCCCAGTCTCACTACCTTTGCTTTCAGAGATATCCATTGAACAGATGTTGAGGACTCATGATTTTACTTACCAAACTTCGCCCAAAACTGTATTTCCAGTTTTAGCTTTAGTTTTCCTTTAAGATTTACTGATTCAGCAAACTTGACATAATGTGCATTGTAAATCATCATGGTCAACTAAGACAGCATCACGTACCCAGCAACAATTACATTTTTGTTTACAAAGTCCCCATGGCCAATAACACCCTCTGTCAACCCTGCCCACCAGCAACAACAACTTACATATCGTAATAAGTTATCTACAAATAATGAGAACATACAAGTATTAAACTGGCAAAAAGGTCATCTTCTATTTAATATAATTCAATTATGCAAATACATTCAAATGTATGATGGCAAAGAAAGAACGTCCAATTACTACACTAAAGCTCCACCTGCCTGGATATTTCACTAAACTTTTGGAATGACCATGGGGACCTTTTTGCCAGCCTATCAGATGGGGGCCTTCTGCCAGCCCATCAGTCACCTTTTGCCACCCAAATGTCCTTTGAGTGCTGGAAAGAGATGAAAATTGCTTGGTGCAAGATCTGGAGAGTACAGTAGGCAACCAAACACTTCCATCCAAATTTTGTCAGTTCTTGTGTTCCTCTTGCCGAATGAGTATGTGAATTGTCATGAAGCAAAATTATCTGTTGCTGTAACAAGCTTGGGGACAGATTTATTAACCCTGGTGAAGTGATAAAGAGTAAGGTGATAATGCACCAGACAATAGGCTCCTAACTTCCATGTTACAGGCAGGGTTTAAAAAATGACAGACGCTGACTGGCTGGTGCGTTCTCACCTTCCACTTTATCCCTTCACCAGGCTTAATAAATCTGTCCCTTGGTCTCTTTCATTTTATACGAGTTTTCAATTTTGACAGCACTTTCATTTTTTGCTGTCAAAAACAGCGAGGTCTCCTACTTACTTTAAGTTGGGGGTGCCGCTACCCCCATGCCTGTGGAGAGGAGACAGGGTGCCTTGGTTCTGGCACCTGCGCAATGGATCTGGCATGTGCCAGAACCAGTATATGCGCAGCCACTATGGTGGGACTGCGCAGTGCACGAACCCTGACTTCTATGGACTGCACTGGCTTGTGCTGTGCCAAAGGCAGGGAGTGGCTTCATGCAGCAAAGCCATCTCTTTACCTATCGCAGCCCGGTCTGGCAGTCTTAGGGGGAGGAAACACCTCTCAATGGGACTGCCTTTAGTGTCTGTAACTGACAGGTAGGACTTCCAACAGGAAGTCACTGTCAGTCACAGTGAAGCCAATGCAGTCATGGACTGCATCTGGCTTCACTGACACTGAGCTGGATGGTGGATTTTACCTGGGGGGTAAACCTGGTGAAAAGCCGTAGTACAGTGCGCACTTTGCAGTTGAACACGTCTTGCAGTGGTACCACCATAACTTAAGTCTGCTCAACTGACACTGGCTGCAGTGAAGGTGGCTTGGAGTGTAAAATGTTTCCAACATACTCTCCTCCAAGTTACAAGCTACAGTACAGTACTCGCATAACTGATAACTGGTGTTCCGTGTTACTGCTTTTTATTTTATATTATAACATTTTTGTTTTTTAGATTACTTAACACTAGAGATGTGCACCGGAAATTTTTCGGCTTTTGTGTTTTGGTTTTGGTTTCGGTTCCATGGCCATGTTTTAGAATTGGACGCGTTTTGGCAAAACCTCCCTGAAAATATTTTGTCGGATTCTGGTGTTTTTTTTCAAAAACCTCTCAAAAACAGCTTAAATCATAGAATTTGGTGGTAATATTGATCCTATAGTATTATTAACCTCAATAACCAGAATTTCCACTCATTTCCAGTCTATTCTGAACACCTCACAATATTATTTTTAGTCCTAAAATTTGTACCGAGGTCGCTGGATGACTAAGCTAAGCGACCCAAGAGGGCAGCACAAACACCTGGCCCATCTAGGAGTGGCACTGCAGTGGCAGACAGGATGGCACTTAAAAAATTGGCCCCAAACAGCACATGATGCAAAGAAAAGAGAAAAAGAGGTGCACTGTGGTCGCTGGACGGCTAAGCTAAGCGACAATAACACCTCAATATCACAGGAATTATTCGTTCTAATCAATGGTATTATTGGACCAAATCACTGGAAGAAAATGACAAAATCATAGGAATTATTTGTTCTAATCAATGGTATTATTGGTCCAAATCACTGGAAGAAAATGACAAAATCACTAGAATTATTCGTTCTAATCAATGGTATTATTGGTCCAAATCACTGGAAGAAAATGACAAAATCACTGGAATTAAGTGGCAGTAATGTCGGGAATTATATCAAATGGCAGTACCACTGGACATATACGGAAGTGTCAGACAGGATGGCACTTAAAAAAATAGTCCCCAAACAGCACATGATGCAAAGAAAAGAGAAAAAGAGGTGCACTGTGGTCGCTGGATGGCTAAGCTAAGCAACACAAACACCTCAATATCACAGGAATTATTCATTCTAATTAATGGTATTATTGGTCCAAATCACTGGAAGAAAATGACAAAATCACTGGAATTATTCGTTTTAATCAATGGTATTATTGGTCCAAATCACTGGAAGAAAATGACAAAATCACTGGAATTATTTGGCAAGATCACTGTAATTAATAATTAATTATAAATCACTGATATTAATTGGTAAAATCTCGCTATTGCCTGCCTAGTGAAGTGGAATCTAAATGGGATTTTGTACCAGGGACACAATAACTTCATCAATTGTCTAAATCCCAATGCACTAATGGCGGAAAACGGGCGCACGTCTAACAGCGCACTGATTATACTGATCACTGATTATACTGAGCACTGATGATACTACGGAGAACTGACACTGAGCAGCGAGAACAGCACTGGACTATTGTACTGTAGTATACTGGTCACCACAATGCAGCACTGACACTGAGCACAGATATTAAGCACTGATCAGGATACTAGAAGTGACACAGAGCAGCAAGATACAGCAATGGCCTACTGTACTGTACTACTATATATACTGGTGGTCACCAAAATGCTGCACTGTACTACTATATACTGCTCACAACAATGCAGCACAGATATGGATACTTGAAGTGACACGGAGCTGCAATATACAGCAATGGCCTACTGTACTGTACTACTATATATATACTGGTGGTCCCAAAAATGCTGCACTGTACTACTATACTGCTCACAAACAATGCAGCACAGATATGGATACATGAAGTGACACGGAGCTGCAAGATACAGCAATGGCCTACTGTACTGTACTACTATATATATCTGGTGGTCCCCAAAATGCTGCACTGTACTACTATATAGTATACTGGTCACACAACAATGCAGCAGATATTGAGCACTGATCATCAGGATACTGTCTAGAACGGAGTCTGACACGAAGCTGCCAGATACAGCAATGGCCTACTGTACTGTACTACTATATATATATACTGGTGGTCCCCAAAATGCTGCACTGTACTACTATACTGCTCACAAACAATGCAGCACAGATATGGATACTTGAAGTGACACGGAGCTGCAAGATACAGCAATGGCATACTGTACTGTGCTACTATATATATCTGGTGGTCCCCAAAATGCTGCACTGTACTACTATATAGTATACTGGTCACACAACAATGCAGCAGATATTGAGCACTGATTATCAGGATACTGTTTAGAATGGAGTCTGACACGGAGCTGCAAGATACAGCAATGGCCTACTGTACTGTACTACTATAATACTGGTGGTCACCACAATGCAGCACACTGAGTACAGATATTTGCAGCACACTGAGCACAGATATTTGCAGCACACTGAGCACAGATTTTGAGCTTTTCAGGCAGAGAACATAGCCACGTCCTCTCCGCTCAATCTCCAATGCACGAGTGAAAATGGTGGCGACGCGCGGCTCTTTATATGGAATATGAATCTCGCGAGAATCCGACAGCGGGATGATGACGTTCGGCCTCGTTTGGGTTAACCGAACAAGGCGGGAAGATCCGAGACTGCCACGGACCTGTAAAAAACACGTGAAGTTCGGGGGGGGGGGTTCGGATCTCGACGAACCAAACCCGCTCATTTCTACTTAATACACCATAAAAATGTAATAATACTTTTCATTTGGTTTTTAACCTCATATTTGGGATGCATAGGTAAGGTCTACAAATTCAGGGGGGTAATTCAGACCTGATCGCTGCTGTGCGTTTTCGCACAGCGGGCAATCAGATCTGAACTGTGCATGTGTATGTACTGCAATGCGCCAGCACGTCAAACGACTGCACCGGGCATCGGTGCCTAGCGACGGGATGGTGCGAAAATGGGTGATCGCAAGGTGATTGACAGAAAGAGGCCGTTCGTGGGTGGCAACTGACCGTTTTACAGTCGTGTCCGGAAAAATGCAGGCGGGATCTGGCATTTTTAGGGAGTATGTCTGACGTCAGCTCCGGCCCCGGTCAGCAGTATCACATTGCAGTGGCAGAGTAAGTCCTGGACTGGGCAGAGGCTGCACAAACTGATGTTTGTGCAGCTCTGCTCGTGAAGCGATCACACATTTGCACAGACCTTATACCCTCCCTCTGTAAGTGGCGACAATCTGATCGCAGGGCAGCAAAAAACACAGCCCTGCGATCAGGTCTGAATTACCCCCCAGGATGGCTGGTTGGTGGTAAAACTATATTTGCATTCTCATAACTCCCCCATTACTGACTCAAACTTCGTCAACCGGTAGACTGTACTGTAAGATGACTTGCATCTTCACTACACATCAGGCGCGCCATCCACAATACAGAGTTGCGTGCAACTTTACTCTATAATTTACACCATATAGACTTATAATGGCACTATAGTGCAAATATAAAACCTTATAATGCCCCTTTACTACCACCATATATTGTAATTCCTGCTCATTAAAGATGAGTAAAATTTGCAAATCTATTCCACAGGATATTCTCCTCATTTCACATTTAGCGGCAGAATTTCACACATTAAGAATTGATACACACATATTTCAAACGTCACCACAAGACAGAATGAATGGACCTCTGTATCTCTAACTCTATTAATATACTATAAACTCTGCAAAATATGAATTTGAAAATACAGTTCAGAATGGTATTCTGTGGAATACTGTAGTAAAAGTTGAGCTCCGAATGTACCTCTGTTGCTTGCTCCATGGCAAAGTTCAATTTGCGTGAAAAGTAGAAACAACTTCTGACCTTTTGTTTTTGGAACAATCCGGATTATCAATGCTCAAAAGTGAAATTGAATAGAAAAAAATGGTGTTGTCTTGGTTGAAAATGCTATGGCATGGTCGAATTGGGACACAGCTTGGTCAGACTGGAGAGGTGACCTACCGTACAGTAAGTTGTACTGATTTTCCGACTAGTTCCTTAATGCCATCAATGCACCATTTCCCAAAGTATTCCTTCTAGGATACAACCACAATGCTGAGACTTGTTGCTTGGGTCTCACTGCTCCTAATTGATGTTTGTACACAGATACAATTGCCTTTTTATAGGCTACGGAACTGCTAATGTTAGCAAGTGCTGCTGACTCCCACAAATGAAAAGAGACGCTCACTGGCGCCATCGCAAACTAATTCAGACTTGCATAAACATTCGCAGCCTGCATGCACAAATGAGTAATACAGTATCGAGGCTATTGGTTGGCTTATGGCTATGCAGGCTGGACACGGCAATACAGATGCAGGTGCCATGTATAGCACATACGAGCTCACAGCTAATGGCAGACATCGTCCATGACACGAATGCGTTTTTCTAACCAGTTCCTATCAATTCCTCCAAATGGTCCCTTACTGCCAATTGCTCTGCGATTAAAACCTTATAGCGAGCGGAATCGCAGCGGCACCTTGGCACATGCACATTCTGATTGCAGCATGTGTGCTGATACTGGCTCGGTTGCGTGAATATCGGCCATTGTGTACAAACATGAATTAGGCCCAATAAGGCACGGCTGCTATAGAGAAGAGCTAGAATTGTTCCAGCCAGCTGCTGCTTTACTGTAGATAATAAAGACATAGACCCTCATTCCGAGTTGTTCGCTCGCAAGCTGCTTTTAGCAGCATTGCACACGCTAAGCCGCCGCCTACTGGGAGTGAATCTTAGCTTATCAAAATTGCGAACGAAAGATTTACAATATTGCGAAAAGACTTCTCTGTGCAGTTTCTGAGTAGCTCGAGACTTACTCTTCCAGTGCGATCAGTTCAGTGCTTGTCGTTCCTGGTTTGACGTCACAAACACACCCAGCGTTCGCCCAGACACTCCTCCGTTTCTCCAGCCACTCCCGCGTTTTTCCCAGAAACGGTAGCGTTTTTTCACACACTCCCATAAAACGGCCAGTTTCCGCCCAGAAACACCCACTTCCTGTCAATCACACTCCGATCTCCAGTACGAAGAAAAAACCTTGTAATGCCGTGAGTAAAATACTAATCTTCATAGCAAATTTACTTGGCGCAGTCGCAGTGCGAACATTGCGCATGCGCAGTTACCGGAAAATCGCTGCGATGCAAAGAAAATTACAGAGCGAACAACTCGGAATGAGGGCCATAGACAGCTCTCCTCTAGCAAGTGAAAGCAGCATACCCCATTCAGACTGACAAATATTTCCTGGGTTATTGCTAGAGATGTGCGGGGGGCACTTTTCGTGTTTTGGTTTTGGTTCTAATTCCACTTTCGTGTTTTCGTTTTGGCTTAGTTTTGCCAAACCACCCTTTTGTGTTTTGGTTTGGCTTTGGTTTTGGATCTGGATGATTTTTGAAAAAACCATGAAAACAGCTAAAATCACAGAATTTGGGGGTAATTTTGCTCCTACGGTATTATTAACCTCAATAACAATCATCTCCACTCATTTCCAGTCTATTCTGAACACCTCACACCTCACAATATTGTTTTTAGGCCAAAAGGTTGCACCGAGGTTGCTGGATGACTATGCTAAGCGACACAAGTGGACAACACAAACACCTGGCCCATCTAGGAGTGGCACTGCAGTGTCAGACAGAAGGGCGATAAATAAAAAAAGGCCTCAAACAGCACATGATGCAAAGAAGAAAAAGAATTGCAATGAGGTAGTTGTATGACTAAGCCAAGCGACACAAACAATTGGCCCATCTAGGCGTGGCACTGCAGTGGCAGACAGGAGGGCAGATATCAAAAAAGGCCCCTAACAGCACATGATGCAAATAAGAAAAAAGGTGCATCGAGGTTGCTGTAGGCCTAAGCTAAGCGACACAACCACCTGGCCCATCTAGTAGTATCAAGCAGTGGATGAATGTCGAGAGTGGGCCGCAATTGTTCGGTCCACTGACAGCATCTCCAGCACGCTCCAGTCACTTAAAAAAAATCTGCAATTGGTGGACTTATACGGCAGTACCCCAGGACTAATACAGCAGTACCCCTGGACTCATACGGCAGTGTCACACAGGGTGGCACTTTTCAAAAACTAGGCCCCAAACAGCACCACATGCAAAGATGTCGAAGAGGTGCAATGAGGTAGCTGTATGACTAAGCCAAGCAACACAAACAATTCCAACTGGAATTATATGTCCAAATCACTGGAATTAATTGGCAAGATCACTGGAATTAATCATTATAAATCACTGAAATTAATTGGCAAAATCACTGTAATTATACATCCAAATCACTGTAATTAAATGGCAAGATCACTGTAATTAATAATTATAAATCACTGGAATTAATTAGCAAGATCACTGTAATTAATAATTATAAATCACTGAAATTAATTGGCAAAAATCACTGTAATTATACGTCCAAATCACTGGAATTAAATGGAAAAATCTCGCTATCGCCTGCCTAGTGAAGTGGAATCTAGATGGTATTGGTTACCGGGGACACAATACCTTCATCAATTGTCTAAATCCCACTGCACTAATGGCGGATACCGGACGCACGTCTAACACCAACATAAGTGTCAAGGCCTCAGTTATGAGGGCTTCCATCGTCATGTGAAGCTGAACCACTAGTCATGAACATAGGCCAGGGCCTCAGCCGTTCCTTGCCACTCCGTGTCGTAAATGGCATATTGGCAAGTTTACGTTTCTCCTCAGATGATTTAAATTTCTTTGTTTGGTTCTTTTTACTGAACTTTGGCTTTTTGGATTTTACATGCCCTCTACTTTCACATTGGGCATCGGCCTTGGCAGATGACGTTGATGGCATTTCATTGTCTATGTCATTGCTAGTGGCAGCAGCTTCAGCACTAGGAGGAAGTGGTTCTTCTTGAGCTTTCCCTATTTTATCCTCAAAATTTTTGTTCAACATTATTTTTTAGGAGTTATATAAGACAATATGTGGCACAGGAATGACTGTAATGACTGATGGACAGGACACTACCACTGGTCTGATGCAGCTCAACACAACAACACTGTAAGGGACTTGTGGTTGTTGTAATAATTATTATACGGCAGCAGTGGACATATGGCAGCAGCGTATATTGTAGAGATGAGCGGGTTCGGTTCCTCGGAATCCGAACCCGCCCGAACTTCAGCTTTTTTTACACGGATCCGAGCGACTCGAATCTTCCCGCCTTGCTCGGTTAACCCGAGCGCGCCCGAACGTCATCATGACGCTGTCGGATTCTCGCGAGGCTCGGATTCTATCGCGAGACTCGGATTCTATATAAGGAGCCGCGCGTCGCCGCCATTTTCACACGTGCATTGAGATTGATAGGGAGAGGACGTGGCTGGCGTCCTCTCCATTTAGATTAGAAGAGAGAGAGTGAGATTGAGACAGAGACACTTGATTTACTGGAGCTTAGGAGTACTAGAGAGTGCAGAGTTTACTAGTGACTGACCACTGACCAGTGACCACCAGTGCAGTTTTATTTAATATAATCCGTTCTCTGCCTGAAAAAAACGATACACAGTGACTCAGTCACATACCATATCTGTGCTCAGCCCAGTGTGCTGCATCATCTATGTATAATATCTGACTGTGCTCACACAGTTTAATTGTGGGGGAGACTGGGGAGCAGTTATAGGTTATAGCAGGAGCCAGGAGTACATACATATTATTAAAATTAAACAGTGCACACTTTTGCTGCAGGCAGGAGTGCCACTGCCAGTGTGACTGACCAGTGACCTGACCACACTGACCACCAGTATAGTATACTATATTGTGATTGCCTGAAAAAGTTAAACACTCGTCGTGTGACTTGTGTGGTGTTTTTTTATTCTATAAAAAACTCATTCTGCTGACAGACAGTGTCCAGCAGGTCCGTCATTATATAATATATACCTGTCCGGCTGCAGTAGTGATATATATATATATTTTTATTTCATTATTTATCATCCAGTCGCAGCAGACACAGTACGGTAGTTCACGGCTGTAGCTACCTCTGTGTCGGCACTCGGCAGTCCATCCATAATTGTATACCACCTACCCGTGGTTTTTTTTTTCTTTCTTCTTTATACATACTACATCTCATTATCATCCAGTCTATATTAGCAGCAGACACAGTACAGTACGGTAGTCCACGGCTGTAGCTACCTCTGTGTCGGCACTCGGCAGTCCATCCATAATTGTATACCACCTACCCGTGGTTTTTTTTTCTTTCTTATTTATACATACTACATCTCATTATCAACCAGTCTATATTAGCAGCAGACACAGTACAGTACGGTAGTCCACGGCTGTAGCTACCTCTGTGTCGGCACTCGGCAGTCCGTCCATAATTGTATACCACCTACCCGTGGTTTTTTTTTCTTTCTTCTTTATACATACTACATCTCATTATCATCCAGTCTATATTAGCAGCAGACACAGTACAGTACGGTAGTCCACGGCTGTAGCTACCTCTGTGTCGGCACTCGGCAGTCCATCCATAATTGTATACCACATACCCGTGGTTTTTTTTCTCTTCTTTATACATACTACATCTCATTATCATCCAGTCTATATTAGCAGCAGACACAGTACAGTACGGTAGTCCACGGCTGTAGCTACCTCTGTGTCGGCACTCGGCAGTCCATCCATAATTGTATACCACCTACCCGTGGTTTTTTTTTCTTTCTTCTTTATACATACTACATCTCATTATCATCCAGTCTATATTAGCAGCAGACACAGTACAGTACGGTAGTCCACGGCTGTAGCTACCTCTGTGTCGGCACTCGGCAGTCCGTCCATAATTGTATACCACCTACCCGTGGTTTTTTTTTCTTTCTTCTTTATACATACTACATCTCATTATCATCCAGTCTATATTAGCAGCAGACACAGTACAGTACGGTAGTCCACGGCTGTAGCTACCTCTGTGTCGGCACTCGGCAGTCCGTCCATAATTGTATACCACCTACCCGTGGTTTTTTTTTCTTTCTTCTTTATACATACATACTACATCTCATTATCAACCAGTCTATATTAGCAGCAGACACAGTACAGTACGGTAGTCCACGGCTGTAGCTACCTCTGTGTCGGCACTCGGCAGTCCATCCATAATTGTATACCACCTACCCGTGGTTTTTTTTTTCTTTCTTCTTTATACATACTACATCTCATTATCATCCAGTCTATATTAGCAGCAGACACAGTACAGTACGGTAGTCCACGGCTGTAGCTACCTCTGTGTCGGCACTCGGCAGTCCATCCATAATTGTATACCACCTACCCGTGGTTTTTTTTTCTTTCTTCTTTATACATACATACTACATCTCATTATCATCCAGTCTATATTAGCAGCAGACACAGTACAGTACGGTAGTCCATGGCTGTAGCTACCTCTGTGTCGGCACTCGGCAGTCCATCCATAATTGTATACCACCTACCCGTGGTTTTTTTTTCTTTCTTCTTTATACATACTACATCTCATTATCAACCAGTCTATATTAGCAGCAGACACAGTACAGTACGGTAGTCCACGGCTGTAGCTACCTCTGTGTCGGCACTCGGCAGTCCGTCCATAATTGTATACCACCTACCCGTGGTTTTTTTTTCTTTCTTCTTTATACATACTACATCTCATTATCATCCAGTCTATATTAGCAGCAGACACAGTACAGTACGGTAGTCCACGGCTGTAGCTACCTCTGTGTCGGCACTCGGCAGTCCATCCATAATTGTATACCACCTACCCGTGGTTTTTTTTTTCTTCTTTATACATACTACATCTCATTATCATCCAGTCAATATTAGCAGCAGACACAGTACAGTACGGTAGTCCACGGCTGTAGCTACCTCTGTGTCGGCACTCGGCAGTCCGTCCATAATTGTATACCACCTACCCGTGGTTTTTTTTTCTTTCTTCTTTATACATACATACTACATCTCATTATCAACCAGTCTATATTAGCAGCAGACACAGTACAGTACGGTAGTCCACGGCTGTAGCTACCTCTGTGTCGGCACTCGGCAGTCCATCCATAATTGTATACTAGTATCCATCCATCTCCATTGTTTACCTGAGGTGCCTTTTAGTTGTGCCTATTAAAATATGGAGAACAAAAATGTTGAGGTTCCAAAATTAGGGAAAGATCAAGATCCACTTCCACCTCGTGCTGAAGCTGCTGCCACTAGTCATGGCCGAGACGATGAAATGCCAGCAACGTCGTCTGCCAAGGCCGATGCCCAATGTCATAGTACAGAGCATGTCAAATCCAAAACACCAAATATCTGTAAAAAAAGGACTCCAAAACCTAAAATAAAATTGTCGGAGGAGAAGCGTAAACTTGCCAATATGCCATTTACCACACGGAGTGGCAAGGAACGGCTGAGGCCCTGGCCTATGTTCATGGCTAGTGGTTCAGCTTCACATGAGGATGGAAGCACTCAGCCTCTCGCTAGAAAAATGAAAAGACTCAAGCTG
This sequence comes from Pseudophryne corroboree, assembly GCF_028390025.1. Lineage (NCBI taxonomy): Eukaryota > Metazoa > Chordata > Amphibia > Anura > Myobatrachidae > Pseudophryne > Pseudophryne corroboree. The sequence goes on along the minus strand of NC_086449.1, from coordinate 761,611,519 downwards.
GAAAAAGCACAGCAAAGAACTGTGCGTTCTTCGAAATCCCAAATCCACAAGGAGAGTCCAATTGTGTTGGTTGCGATGCCTGACCTTCCCAACACTGGACGTGAAGAGCATGCGCCTTCCACCATTTGCACGCCCCCTGCAAGTGCTGGAAGGAGCACCTGCAGTCCAGTTCCTGATAGTCAGATTGAAGATGTCAGTGTTGAAGTACACCAGGATGAGGAGGATATGGGTGTTGCTGGCGCTGGGGAGGAAATTGACCAGGAGGATTCTGATGGTGAGGTGGTTTGTTTAAGTCAGGCACCCGGGGAGACACCTGTTGTCCGTGGGAGGAATATGGCCGTTGACATGCCTGGTGAAAATACCAAAAAAATCAGCTCTTCGGTGTGGAAGTATTTCACCAGAAATGCGGACAACATTTGTCAAGCCGTGTGTTCCCTTTGTCAAGCTGTAATAAGTAGGGGCAAGGACGTTAACCACCTCGGAACATCCTCCCTTATACGTCACCTGCAGCGCATTCATAATAAGTCAGTGACAAGTTCAAAAACTTTGGCCGACAGCGGAAGCAGTCCACTGACCAGTAAATCCCTTCCTCTTGTAACCAAGCTCACGCAAACCACCCCACCAACTCCCTCAGTGTCAATTTCCTCCTTCCCCAGGAATGCCAATAGTCCTGCAGGCCATGTCACTGGCAATTCTGATGATTCCTCTCCTGCCTGGGATTCCTCCGATGTATCCTTGCGTGTAACGCCTACTGCTGCTGGCGCTGCTGTTGTTGCTGCTGGGAGTCGATGGTCATCCCAGAGGGGAAGTCGTAAGCCCACTTGTACTACTTCCAGTAAGCAATTGACTGTTCAACAGTCCTTTGCGAGGAAGATGAAATATCACAGCAGTCATCCTGCTGCACAGCGGATAACTGAGGCCTTGACAACTATGTTGGTGTTAGACGTGCGTCCGGTATCCGCCGTTAGTTCACAGGGAACTAGACAATTTATTGAGGCAGTGTGCCCCCGTTACCAAATACCATCTAGGTTCCACTTCTCTAGGCAGGCGATACCGAGAATGTACACGGACGTCAGAAAAAGACTCACCAGTGTCCTAAAAAATGCAGTTGTACCCAATGTCCACTTAACCACGGACATGTGGACAAGTGGAGCAGGGCAGGGTCAGGACTATATGACTGTGACAGCCCACTGGGTAGATGTATGGACTCCCGCCGCAAGAACAGCAGCGGCGGCACCAGTAGCAGCATCTCGCAAACGCCAACTCTTTCCTAGGCAGGCTACGCTTTGTATCACCGGTTTCCAGAATACGCACACAGCTGAAAACCTCTTACGGCAACTGAGGAAGATCATCGCGGAATGGCTTACCCCAATTGGACTCTCCTGTGGATTTGTGGCATCGGACAACGCCAGCAATATTGTGTGTGCATTAAATATGGGCAAATTCCAGCACGTCCCATGTTTTGCACATACCTTGAATTTGGTGGTGCAGAATTTTTTAAAAAACGACAGGGGCGTGCAAGAGATGCTGTCGGTGGCCAGAAGAATTGCGGGACACTTTCGGCGTACAGGCACCACGTACAGAAGACTGGAGCACCACCAAAAACTACTGAACCTGCCCTGCCATCATCTGAAGCAAGAAGTGGTAACGAGGTGGAATTCAACCCTCTATATGCTTCAGAGGTTGGAGGAGCAGCAAAAGGCCATTCAAGCCTATACAATTGAGCACGATATAGGAGGTGGAATGCACCTGTCTCAAGCGCAGTGGAGAATGATTTCAACGTTGTGCAAGGTTCTGATGCCCTTTGAACTTGCCACACGTGAAGTCAGTTCAGACACTGCCAGCCTGAGTCAGGTCATTCCCCTCATCAGGCTTTTGCAGAAGAAGCTGGAGACATTGAAGGAGGAGCTAACACGGAGCGATTCCGCTAGGCATGTGGGACTTGTGGATGGAGCCCTTAATTCGCTTAACAAGGATTCACGGGTGGTCAATCTGTTGAAATCAGAGCACTACATTTTGGCCACCTTGCTCGATCCTAGATTTAAAGCCTACCTTGGATCTCTCTTTCCGGCAGACACAAGTCTGCTGGGGTTGAAAGACCTGCTGGTGAGAAAATTGTCAAGTCAAGCGGAACGCGACCTGTCAACATCTCCTCCTTCACATTCTCCCGCAACTGGGGGTGCGAGGAAAAGGCTCAGAATTCCGAGCCCACCCGCTGGCGGTGATGCAGGGCAGTCTGGAGCGACTGCTGATGCTGACATCTGGTCCGGACTGAAGGACCTGACAACGATTACGGACATGTCGTCTACTGTCACTGCATATGATTCTCTCAACATTGAAAGAATGGTGGAGGATTATATGAGTGACCGCATCCAAGTAGGCACGTCACACAGTCCGTACTTATACTGGCAGGAAAAAGAGGCAATATGGAGGCCCTTGCACAAACTGGCTTTATTCTACCTAAGTTGCCCTCCCACAAGTGTGTACTCCGAAAGAGTGTTTAGTGCCGCCGCTCACCTTGTCAGCAATCGGCGTACGAGGTTACATCCAGAAAATGTGGAGAAGATGATGTTCATTAAAATGAATTATAATCAATTCCTCCGCGGAGACATTGACCAGCAGCAATTGCCTCCACAAAGTACACAGGGAGCTGAGATGGTGGATTCCAGTGGGGACGAATTGATAATCTGTGAGGAGGGGGATGTACACGGTGATATATCGGAGGATGATGATGAGGTGGACATCTTGCCTCTGTAGAGCCAGTTTGTGCAAGGAGAGATTAATTGCTTCTTTTTTGGGGGGGGTCCAAACCAACCCGTCATATCAGTCACAGTCGTGTGGCAGACCCTGTCACTGAAATGATGGGTTGGTTAAAGTGTGCATGTCCTGTTTTGTTTATACAACATAAGGGTGGGTGGGAGGGCCCAAGGACAATTCCATCTTGCACCTCTTTTTTCTTTTATTTTTCTTTGCGTCATGTGCTGTTTGGGGAGGGTTTTTTGGAAGGGCCATCCTGCGTGACACTGCAGTGCCACTCCTAGATGGGCCCGGTGTTTGTGTCGGCCACTAGGGTCGCTTATCTTACTCACACAGTCAGCTACCTCATTGCGCCTCTTTTTTTCTTTGCGTCATGTGCTGTTTGGGGAGTGTTTTTTGGAAGGGACATCCTGCGTGACACTGCAGTGCCACTCCTAGATGGGCCCGGTGTTTGTGTCGGCCACTAGGGTCGCTTATCTTACTCACACAGTCAGCTACCTCATTGCGCCTCTTTTTTTCTTTGCGTCATGTGCTGTTTGGGGAGGGTTTTTTGGAAGGGACATCCTGCGTGACACTGCAGTGCCACTCCTAGATGGGCCCGGTGTTTGTGTCGGCCACTAGGGTCGCTTATCTTACTCACACAGCTACCTCATTGCGCCTCTTTTTTTCTTTGCGTCATGTGCTGTTTGGGGAGGGTTTTTTGGAAGGGACATCCTGCGTGACACTGCAGTGCCACTCCTAGATGGGCCCGGTGTTTGTGTCGGCCACTAGGGTCGCTTATCTTACTCACACAGTCAGCTACCTCATTGCGCCTCTTTTTTTCTTTGCGTCATGTGCTGTTTGGGGAGGGTTTTTTGGAAGGGACATCCTGCGTGACACTGCAGTGCCACTCCTAGATGGGCCCGGTGTTTGTGTCGGCCACTAGGGTCGCTTATCTTACTCACACAGCTACCTCATTGCGCCTCTTTTTTTCTTTGCGTCATGTGCTGTTTGGGGAGGGTTTTTTGGAAGGGACATCCTGCGTGACACTGCAGTGCCACTCCTAGATGGGCCCGGTGTTTGTGTCGGCCACTAGGGTCGCTTATCTTACTCACACAGCGACCTCGGTGCAAATTTTAGGACTAAAAATAATATTGTGAGGTGTGAGGTATTCAGAATAGACTGAAAATGAGTGGAAATTATGGTTTTTGAGGTTAATAATACTTTGGGATCAAAATGACCCCCAAATTCTATGATTTAAGCTGTTTTTTAGGGTTTTTTGAAAAAAACACCCGAATCCAAAACACACCCGAATCCGACAAAAAAAATTCGGTGAGGTTTTGCCAAAACGCGGTCGAACCCAAAACACGGCCGCGGAACCGAACCCAAAACCAAAACACAAAACCCGAAAAATTTCCGGCGCTCATCTCTAGTATATTGTCACTGGACTGACTGATGAACCGGACACTACCACTGGTCTGATGCAGCACAACACAGTCAACAACACTTTATACAGCTACAGTGGCAGGAGAGGACACCAACACTGTGACTGCCTGGACTGATGCAGCACAATACACTGTGACTACACTGAACCGGGCTGAGCAGCACAAGACTTGCCACCCCACTTTCCCGGCCCCACACAGACACTGGAGGACGGAGACACGTCCTCTCACTACACTCTCCGAGACTGGAGTGAAAATGGCCGCGACGCGCGGCTCCTTATATGGAATCCAAATCCAGCGAGAATCCGACAGCGGGATGATGACGTTTTGCCTCTTTCGGGTTTCCGAGTGAGGCGGGAAAACCCGGCCCTGACTCGTATCCGGGCTTCCGAAGGCAAAGTCCGGTAGGGTTCAGTTCTCTGAGAACCGAACCCGCTCATCTCTAGTTATTGCACATGAATGCGCAGCAACCCGGGAATTTGCTCAGTGTGGAAAAATATCCCGGGTTGAATCCAGGATCGTCCCAGGATGCAGTGTAGTGTGAATGGGCCCTACCTGGTAGTCAGTACACAGGACAGTTAAAAGGCCTCTCATTGGAGCTTTCTTGGGCTCAGAAAAGATGTCATCATCAAGAACCCAGGAAAGCACCCTGGAAGCGGAGGAGACAGGCACTATGGCTACCTGGACTGATTAGGAGATCAGAGAGCTGCGCAGCATAAGGGGGGAGGAGGAAATGAGACAGATAACAGGTAGTGATGAGCGGGTTCGGTTTCCGAGAAACCGAACCCCCCCGAACTTTACCCTTTTTACACGGGTCCGAGCCATACTCGGATTCTCCCGTATGGCTCGGCTAACCCGAGCGCGCCCGAACGTCATCATCCCGCTGTCGGATTCTCGCGAGATTCGGATTCTATATAAGCAGCCGCGCGTCGCCGCCATTTTCACACGTGCATTGAGATTGATAGGGAGAGGACGTGGCTGGCGTCCTCTCCGTTTATATAGTTATAGTTAGTTGATCTGATTGCTACTGCTTAGCTTATTGTGGGGAGGATTGGGGAGCAGCTGTTAGGAGGAGTACAGTGCAGAGTTTTGCTAGTTTTTTTTTATCCATTCTCTGCCTGAAAAAAACGCTCCATACCATATCTGTGCTCAGCCTCAGTGTGCTGCATGACATATCTGACTGTGCTGAGTGCTCACACTGCTTAATTGTGGGGGAGACTGGGGAGCAGCTATAGCAGGAGTACAGTGCACAGTTTTGCTGACAGTGACCACCAGTATACGTTTGTCTGCCTGAAAAACACTCCTGTGGTGTCTTTTTTTCTTTATACTATAAGTATAAACGCAGTCTGCTGACAGTGTCCACCAGGTCCATTATACTGTATATAGCAGTACGGTAGGCCACTGCTGTACCTACCTCTGTGTCTTCAGTCACTCGTCGTCATACATAAAGTATACTATCCATCCATCTACATTGTATACCTGTGGTGTCTTTTTTTCTTTATACTATAAACGCAGTCTGCTGACAGTGTCCACCAGGTCCATTATACTGTATATAGCAGTACGGTAGGCCACTGCTGTATCTACCTCTGTGTCTTCAGTCACTCATTGTCATACATAAAGTATACTATCCATCCATCTACATTGTATACCTGTGGTGTCTTTTTTTTTTAATACTATAAACGCAGTCTGCTGACAGTGTCCACTAGGTCCATTATACTGTATATAGCAGTATGGTAGGCCACTGCTGTACCTACCTCTGTGTCTTCAGTCACTCGTCATCATACATAAAGTATACTATCCATCCATCTACATTGTATACCTGTGGTGTCTTTTTTTCTTTATACTATGAACGCAGTCTGCTGACAGTGTCCACCAGGTCCATTATACTGTATATAGCAGTACGGTAGGCCACTGCTGTACCTACCTCTGTGTCTTCAGTCACTCGTCATCATACATAAAGTATACTATCCATCCATCTACATTGTATACCTGTGGTGTCTTTTTTTCTTTATACTATAAACGCAGTCTGCTGACAGTGTCCACCAGGTCCATTATACTGTATATAGCAGTACGGTAGGCCACTGCTGTACCTACCTCTGTGTCTTCAGTCACTCGTCGTCATACATAAAGTATACTATCCATCCATCTACATTGTATACCTGTGGTGTCTTTTTTTCTTTATACTATAAACGCAGTCTGCTGACAGTGTCCACCAGGTCCATTATACTGTATATAGCAGTACGGTAGGCCACTGCTGTACCTACCTCTGTGTCTTCAGTCACTCGTCGTCATCTATAAAGTATACTATCCATCCATCTACATTGTATACCTGTGGTGTCTTTTTTTCTTTATACTATAAACGCAGTCTGCTGACAGTGTCCACCAGGTCCATTATACTGTATATAGCAGTACGGTAGGCCACTGCTGTACCTACCTCTGTGTCTTCAGTCACTCGTCGTCATACATAAAGTATACTATCCATCCATCTACATTGTATACCTGTGGTGCCTTTTAGTTGTGCGCATTAAAATATGGAGAACAAAAATGTGGAGGTTGAAAAAATAGGGAAAGATCAAGATCCACTTCCACCTCGTGCTGAAGCTGCAGCCACTAGTCATGGCCGAGACGATGAAATGCCATCAACGTCGTCTGCCAAGGCCGATGCCCAATGTCATAGTACAGAGCATGTAAAATCCAAAACACAAAAGATCAGTAAAAAAATGACCCAAAAATCAAAATTAAAAGCGTCTGAGGAGAAGCGTAAACTTGCCAATATGCCATTTACGACACGGAGTGGCAAGGAACGGCTGAGGCCCTGGCCTATGTTCATGGCTAGTGGTTCAGCTTCACATGAGGATGGAAGCACTCATCCTCTCGCTAGAAAAAAGAAAAGACTTAAGCTGGCAAAAGCACAGCAAAGAACTGTGCGTTCTTCGAAATCACAAATCCCCAAGGAGAGTCCAATTGTGTCGGTTGCGATGCCTGACCTTCCCAACACTGGACGGGAAGAGCTTGCACCTTCCACCATTTGCACGCCCCCCTGCAAGTGCTGGAAGGAGCACCCGCAGTCCAGTTCCTGATAGTCAAATTGAAGATGTCACTGTTGAAGTACACCAGGATGAGGATATGGGTGTTGCTGGCGCTGGGGAGGAAATTGACAAGGAGGATTCTGATGGTGAGGTGGTTTGTTTAAGTCAGGCACCCGGTGAGACACCTGTTGTCCGTGGGACGAATATGGCCATTGACATGCCTGGTCAAAATACAAAAAAAATCAGCTCTTCGGTGTGGAATTATTTCAACAGAAATGCGGACAACAGGTGTCAAGCCGTGTGTTGCCTTTGTCAAGCTGTAATAAGTAGGGGTAAGGACGTTAACCACCTCGGAACATCCTCCCTTATACGTCACCTGCAGCGCATTCATCATAAGTCAGTGACAAGTTCAAAAACTTTGGGTGACAGCGGAAGCAGTCCACTGACCACTAAATCCCTTCCTCTTGTAACCAAGCTCCTGCAAACCACACCACCAACTCCCTCAGTGTCAATTTCCTCCTTACCCAGGAAAGCCAATAGTCCTGCAGGCCATGTCACTGGCAAGTCTGACGAGTCCTCTCCTGCCTGGGATTCCTCCGATGCATCCTTGAGTGTAACGCCTACTGCTGCTGGCGCTGCTGTTGTTGCTGCTGGGAGTTGATCGTCATCCCAGAGAGGAAGTCGGAAGACCACTTGTACTACTTCCAGTAAGCAATTGACTGTCCAACAGTCCTTTGCGAGGAAGATGAAATATCACAGCAGTCATCCTGCTGCAAAGCGGATAACTGAGGCCTTGGCAGCCTGGGCGGTGAGAAACGTGGTTCCGGTATCCATCGTTAATTCAGAGCCAACTAGAGACTTGATTGAGGTACTGTGTCCACGGTACCAAATACCATCTAGGTTCCATTTCTCTAGGCAGGCGATACCGAAAATGTACACAGACCTCAGAAAAAGAGTCACCAGTGTCCTAAAAAATGCAGTTGTACCCAATGTCCACTTAACCACGGACATGTGGACAAGTGGAGCAGGGCAGACTCAGGACTACATGACTGTGACAGCCCACTGGGTAGATGTATTGCCTCCCGCTGCAAGAACAGCAGCGGCGGCACCAGTAGCAGCATCTCGCAAACGCCAACTCGTTCCTAGGCAGGCTACGCTTTGTATCACCGCTTTCCAGAATACGCACACAGCTGAAAACCCCTTACGGCAACTGAGGAAGATCATCGCAGAATGGCTTACCCCAATTGGACTCTCCTGGGGATTTGTGGCATCGGACAATGCCAGCAATATTGTGCGTGCATTACATCTAGGCAAATTCCAGCACGTCCCATGTTTTGCACATACCTTGAATTTGGTGGTGCAGAATAATTTAAAAACGACAGGGGCGTGCAAGAGATGCTGTCAGTGGCCAGAAGAATTGCGGGCCACTTTCGGCATACAGGCACCGCGTACAGAAGACTGGAGCCCCACCAAAAACACCTGAACCTGCCCTGCCATCATCTGAAGCAAGAGGTGGTAACGAGGTGGAATTCAACCCTCTATATGCTTCAGAGGATGGAGGAGCAGCAAAAGGCCATTCAAGCCTATACATCTGGCCACGATATAGGCAAAGGAGGTGGAATGCACCTGACTCAAGCGCAGTGGAGAATGATTTCAACGTTGTGCAAGGTTCTGCAACCTTTTGAACTTGCCACACGTGAAGTCAGTTCAGACACTGCAAGCCTGAGTCAGGTCATTCCCCTCATCAGGCTTTTGCAGAAGAAGCTGGAGACATTGAAGGAGGAGCTAAAACAGAGCGATTCCGCTAGGCATGTGGGACTTGTGGATGGAGCCCTTCATTCGCTTAACCAGGATTCACGGGTGGTCAATCTGTTGAAATCAGAGCACTACATTTTGGCCACCGTGCTCGATCCTAGATTTAAAACCTACGTTGTATCTCTCTTTCCGGCAGACACAAGTCTGCAGAGGTTCAAAGACCTGCTGGTGAGAAAGTTGTCAAGTCAAGCGGAACGTGACCCGTCAACATCTCCTCCTTCACATTCTCCCGCAACTGGGGGTGCGAGGAAAAGACTACGAATTCCGAGCCCACCCGCTGGCGGTGATGCAGGGCAGTCTGGAGCGAGTGCTGACATCTGGTCCAGACTCAAGGACCTGCCAACGATTACTGACATGTCGTCTACTGTCACTGCATATGATTCTCTCACCATTGAAAGAATGGCGGAGGATTATATGAGTGACCGCATCCAGGTAGGCACGTCAGACAGTCCGTACGTATACTGGCAGGAAAAAGAGGCAATTTGGAGGCCCTTGCACAAACTGGCTTTATTCTACCTAAGTTGCCCTCCCTCCAGTGTGTACTCCGAAAGAGTGTTTAGTGCCGCCGCTCACCTTGTCAGCAATCGGCGTACGAGGTTACTTCCAGAAAATGTGGAGAAGATGATGTTCATTAAAATGAATTATAATCAATTCCTCCGTGGAGACATTCACCAGCAGCAATTGCCTCCAGAAAGTACACGGGGACCTGAGATGGTGGATTCCAGTGGGGACGAATTAATAATCTGTGAGGAGGGGGATGTACACAGTGAAAGGGGTGATGAATCGGACGATGATGATGAGGTGGACATCTTGCCTCTGTAGAGCCAGTTTGTGCAAGGAGAGATTGATTGCTTCTTTTTTGGTGGGGGCCCAAACCAACCAGTCATTTCAGTCACAGTCGTGTGGCAGACCCTGTCGCTGAAATGATGGGTTCGTTAAAGTGTGCATGTCCTGTTTATACAACATAAGGGTGGGTGGGAGGGCCCAAGGACAATTCCATCTTGCACCTCTTTTTTCTTTCATTTTTCTTTGCGTTATGTGCTGTTTGGGGAGTATTTTTTTGAAGGGCCATCCTGCGTGACACTGCAGTGCCACTCCTAGATGGGCCAGGTGTTTGTGTCGGCAACTTGGGTCGCTTATCTTAGTCACACAGCTACCTCATTGCGCCTCTTTTTTTCTTTGCGTCATGTGCTGTTTGGGGAGTATTTTTTTCAAGTGCCATCCTGTCTGACACTGCAGAGCCACTCCTAGATGGGCCAGGTGTTTGTGTCAGCCACTTGGGTCGCTTAGCTTAGTCACACAGCTACCTCATTGCGCCTCTTTTTACTTTGCGTCATGTGCTGTTTGGGGAGTATTTTTTTGAAGGGCCATCCTGCGTGACACTGCAGTGCCACTCCTAGATGGGCCAGGTGTTAGTGTCGGCCACTTGGGTCGCTTATCTTAGTCACACAGCTACCTCATTGCGCCTCTTTTTTTCTTTGTGTCATGTGCTGTTTGGGGAGTATTTATTTCAAGTGCCATCCTGTCTGACACTGCAGTGCCACTCCTAGATGGGCCAGGTGTTTGTGTCGGCCACTTGGGTCTCTTATCTTAGTCACACAGCTACCTCATTGCGCCTCTTTTTTTCTTTGCGTCATGTGCTGTTTGGGGAGTATTTTTTTGAAGGGCCATCCTGCGTGACACTGCAGTGCCACTCCTAGATGGGCCAGGTGTTTGTGTCGGCCACTTGGGTCGCTTATCTTAGTCACACAGCTACCTCATTGCGCCACTTTTTTTCTTTGCGTCATGTGCTGTTTGGGGAGTATTTTTTTGAAGGGCCATCCTGCGTGACACTGCAGTGCCACTCCTAGATGGGCCAGGTGTTTGTGTCGGCCACTTGGGTCGCTTAGCTTAGTCACACAGCTACCTCGGTGCAAATTTTAGGACTAAAAATAATATTGTGAGGTGTGAGGTGTTCAGAATAGACTGAAAATGAGTGGAAATTATGGTTATTGAGGTTAATAATACTATGGGATCAAAATGACCCCCAAATTCTATGATTTAAGCTGTTTTTTAGGGTTTTTTGAAAAAAACACCCGAATCCAAAACACACCCGAATCCGACAAAAAAATTTCGGTGAGGTTTTGCCAAAACACGTTCGAACCCAAAACATGGCCGCGGAACCGAACCCAAAACCAAAACACAAAACCCGAAAAATTTCCGGTGCACATCACTAATAACAGGCACAGTGAAAGATGCTATTTTTTTATAAGAACACTGCAAAGCTGCTTGAAACTAGAGATGAGCGGGTTCAGTTCCTCGAGATCCGAACCCCCCCGAACTTCACCTATTTTACACGGTTCCGAGGCAGCCTCGGATCTTCCCGCCTTGCTCGGTTAACCCGAGCGCGCCTGAACGTCATCATCCCGCTGTCGTATTCTCGCAAGATTCATATTGCATATAAAGAGCCGCGCGTCGCCGCCATTTTCACTCATGCATTGGAGATGATAGCGAAAGGACGTGGCTGCATTCTCTCAGTTTCTGTGTTCAGTGTGCTGCAAATATCTGTGCTCAGTGTGCTGCAAATATCTGTGCTCAGTGTGCTGCAAATATCTGTGCTCAGTGTGCTGCAAATATCTACATTCTCTGCCTGAAAACACTCCATATCTGTGCTGCATTAGGAGGACAGTGCAGAATTTTGCTAACCACCAGTTTATATATAGCAGTACGTACAGTAGTCCATTGCTCTACCTCTGTGTCGTCAAGTATACTATCCATCCATATCTGTGCTGCATTGTAGATGTGCGCAGTATATAGTAGGAGGACAGTGCAGAATTTTGCTGACCACCAGTATATATATATATATACATATATATATATATATATATAGCAGTAAGGTACAGTAGGACATTGCACATTGCTATTGATATATTACTGGCATATAATTCCACACATTAAAAAATGGAGAACAAAAATGTGGAGGGTAAAATAGGGAAAGATCAAGATCCACTTTCACCTCGTGCTGAAGCTGCTGCCACTAGTCATGGCCGAGACGATGAAATGCCATCAACATCGTCTGCCAAGGCCGATGCCCAATGTCATAGTAGAGAGCATGTAAAATCCAAAAAAACAAAAGTTCAGTAAAATGACCCAAAATTCAAAATTAAAAGCATCTGATGAGAAGTGTAAACTTGCCAATATGCCATTTACGACACGGAGTGGCAAGGAACGGCTGAGGCCCTGTCCTATGTTCATGGCTAGTGGTTCAGCTTCACATGAGGATGGAAGCACTCATCCTCCCGCTAGAAAAATGAAAAGACTTAAGCTGGCAAGAGCACAGCAAAGAACTGTAAGTTCTTCTAAATCACAAATCCCCAAGGAGAGTCCAATTGTGTTGGTTGCGATGCCTGACCTTCCCAACACTGGACGGGAAGAGGTGGCGCCTTCCACCATTTGCACGCCCCCTGCAAGTGCTGGAAGGAGCACCCGCAGTCCAGTTCCTGATAGTCAAATTGAAGATGTCCCTGTTGAAGTACACCAGGATGAGGATATGGGTGTTGCTGGCGCTGAGGAGGAAATTGACAAGGAGGATTCTGATGGTGAGGTGGTTTGTTTAAGTTAGGCACCCGGGGAGACACCTGTTGTCCGTGGGACGAATATGGCCATTGACATGCCTGGTCAAATTACAAAAAAAATCACCTCTTCGGTATGGAATTATTTTAACAGAAATGCGGACAACAGGTGTCAAGCCATGTGTTGCCTTTGTCAAGCTGTAATAAGTAGGGGTAAGGACGTTAACCACCTAGGAACATCCTCCCTTATACGTCACCTGGAGCGCATTCATCAGAAGTCATTGACAAGTTCAAAAACTTTGGGTGACAGCGAAAGCAGTCCACTGACAACTAAATCCCTTCCTCTTGTAACCAAGCTCCTGCAAACCACACCACCAACTCCCTCAATGTCAATTTTCTCCTTAGACAGGAAAGCCAATAGTCCTGCAGGCCATGTCACTGGCAAGTCTGACGAGTCCTCTCCTGCCTGGGATTCCTCCGATGCATCCTTGAGTGTAACGACTACTGCTGCTGGCACTGCTGTTGTTGCTGCTGGGAGTTGATCGTCATCCCAGAGGGGAAGTCGGAAGACCACTTGTACTACTTCCAGTAAGCAATTGCAACAGTCCTTTGCGAGGAAGATGAAATATCACAGCAGTCATCCTGCTGCAAAGCGGATAACTCAGGTCTTGGCAGCTGCGGTGGTGTTAAACGTGTGTCCGGTATCCACCGTTAATTCACAGGGAATTAGAGAATTGATTGAGGTACTTTGTCCACGGTACCAAATACCATCTAGGTTCCATTGCTCTAGGCAGGCGATACCGAAAATGTACACAGACCTCAGAAAAAGAGTCACCAGTGTCCTAAAAAATGCAGTTGTACCCAATGTCCACTTAACCACGGACATGTGGACAAGTGGAGCAGGGCAGACTCAGGACTATATGACTGTGACAGCCCATTGGGTAGATGTATTGCCTCCCGCAACAAGAACAGCAGCGGCGGCACCAGTAGCAGCATCTCACAAACGCCAACTCGTTCCTAGGCAGGCTACGCTTTGTATCACCACTTTCCATAAGAGGCACACAGCTGACAAACTGAGGAACATCATAGCAGAATGGCTTTCCCCAATTGGACTCTCCTGGAGATTTGTGACATCGGACAATGCCACCAATATTGTGCGTGCATTACATGTGGGCAAATTTCAGCACGTCCCATGTTTTGCACATACACTGAATTTGGTGGTGCAGAATTTTTTTTAAAACAACAGGGCGTGCAAGAGATGCTGTCGGTGGCCCGAAGAATTGCGGGCCACTTTCGGCATTCAGCCACCACGTGCCGAAGACTGGAGCACCAGCAAACACTCCTGAACCTGCCCCGCCATCATCTGAAGCAAGAGGTGGTAATGAGGTGGAATTCAAGCCTCTATATGCTTCAGAGAATGGAGGAGCAGCAAAAGGCCATTCAAGCCTATACATCTGCCTACGATATAGGCAAAGGAGGGGGAATGCACCTGACTCAAGCGCAGTGGAGAATGATTTCAACGTTGTGCAAGATTCTGCAACCCTTTGAACTTGCCACACATGAAGTCAGTTTAGACACTGCCAGCCTGAGTCAGGTCATTCCCCTCATCAGGCTTTTGCAGAAGAAGCTGGAGAGATTGAAGGAGGAGCTAAAATGGAGCGATTCCGCTAGGCATGTGGGACTTGTGGATGGAGCCCTTAATTCGCTTAACCAGGATTCACGGGTGGTCAATCTGTTGAAATCAGAGCACTACATTTTGGCCATCGTGCTCGATCCTAGGTTTAAAACCTACGTTGTATCTCTCTTTCTAGCAGACACAAGTCTGCAGAGGTGCAAAGACCTGCTGGTGAGACACTTGTCAAGTCAAGCGGAACGTGACTCGTCAACAGCTCCTCCTTCACATTCTCCCGCAACTGGGGCTGCGAGGAAAAGGCTAAGAATTCCGAGCCCACCCGCTGGCGGTGATGCAGGGCAGTCTGGAGCGAGTGCTGACATCTGGTCCGGACTGAAGGACCTGCCAACGATTACTGACATGTCGTCTACTGTCACTGCATATGATTCTCTCACCATTGAAAGAATGGTGGAGGATTATATGAGTGACCGCATCCAAGTAGGCACGTCAGACAGTCCGTACGTATACTGGCAGGAAAAAGAGGCAATTTGGAGGCCCTTGCACAAACTGGCTTTATTCTACCTAAGTTGCCCCCCCTCCAGTGTGTACTCCGAAAGAGTGTTAAGTGCAGCCGCTCACCTTGTCAGCAATCGGCGTACTAGGTTACTTCCAGAAAATGTGGAGAAGATGATGTTCATCAAAATGAATTATAATCAATTCCTCCGTGGAGACGTTCACCAGCGATTGCCTCCAGAAAGTACACAGGGACCTGAGATGGTGGATTCCAGTGGGGACAAATTAATAATCTGTGAGGAGGGGGATATACACAGTGAAAGGGGTGAGGAATCGAACGATGAGGAGGAGGTGGACATCTTGCCTCTGTAGAGCCAGTTTGTGCAAGGAGAGATTGATTGCTTCTTTTTTGGTGGGGGCCCAAACCAACCAGTCATTTCAGTCACAGTCATGTGGCAGACCCTGTCATGAAATGATGGGTTTGTTAAAGTGTGCATGTCCTGTTTATACAACATAAGGGTGGGTGGAAGGGCCCAAGGACAATTCCATATTGCACCTCTTTTTTCTTTAATTTATCTTTGCATCATGTGATGTTTGGGCCAATTTTTTTTAAGTGCCATCCTGTCTGACACTGCAGTGCCACTCCTAGATGGGCCAGGTGTTTGTGTCGGCCACTTGGGTTTCTTAGCTTAGTCATCCAGCGACCTTGGTGCAAATTTTAGGACTAAAAATAATATTGTGAGGTGTGAGGTGTTCAGAATAGACTGGAAATGAGTGGAAATTATGGTTATTGAGGTTAATAATACTATGGGATAAAAATGACCCCCAAATTCTATGATTTAAGCTGTTTTTGAGGGGTTTTTGAAAAAAAAACACCCGAATCCAAAACACACCCGAATCCGACTGATAAAGCCTACAGATTTAACCTATATTAAACACTATAAAAGGTTAAGAGACACAGTACGCAATTGGCGCACGAGGTACCGTAAGGGTACGCCCTTAGCGTAGCGGACGCTGTATCGGGAGCGAGCCGCTCGAGCGACACAAACGCTCGCGAGAATACGCTGTTGGTATTAAGCA
Source organism: Pseudophryne corroboree (assembly GCF_028390025.1). Taxonomy (NCBI): domain Eukaryota; kingdom Metazoa; phylum Chordata; class Amphibia; order Anura; family Myobatrachidae; genus Pseudophryne; species Pseudophryne corroboree. The sequence continues at coordinate 761,595,741 of NC_086449.1, read as the reverse complement.
CACCATAGGCTGCCGATTACCGTAATGATACGCTACCAGCGTAGCGGACGCTCGAGACCACGAGGAGATCACAAGCGGCGCTGACGCTCACAGAATTAAACCTTAATAACCATACCTTAAAGAATGTACTTATACTGTAAACCTTTATGCAGTGATAATGTGTAGATGCAACGCAATGTAACCTTGTTAGTTTAAAAGCTGTATGAGCGACTGAGACGCTCAGAGAACCCTTAGAAATATAATAAACACTCAAATACCGGTCTAAGGTTCTAACACCTTTAAGAGAGAGAATGAACGTTCAATTGCAAAAGAATATACAGTACAGTTTATACACTACCAGGCTAACATAAATATCTAACAGAATTACTACACGTTAAAATACAATAGCAACACTATTACATTTAAGGGGAAGGAGAGAGAGAATGGCTTACAACAAATAGGAGGTAAAATGGCTGCAGAGAACTTACGCACAAGGGGAAACAATCGCAAGAGCCTTCCTGGATATCCAGCTCCCGATTATCAGTGATGAGAACCGTTGAGAAGAGTAGAGTGGGGCTGGCCCAGGTCGGCTTGTCTTTATATACACTACACACAGTACAGTACAATGGTCCCTACATTCTTATTGTTCATTGGACACAGGAATCCGTCTCCGCATTATAACAAAAGGTCATAGGTTGGTTCATACAAGTGGGCTGTGACTATTTTAAACTGCTCAGGTGGGAGGGGAACTCAGGTTTCCCGCCGCATGGGTAATAAACTGCAAATATAGTAAATGTCCATAAACTTCTTATAGCCATAACTATACGTACGAGCGATTAATCCGTTTCTAACCAACACCGGAATATTGCTAATTATATACCCTTCCGATGGATACTAAACACCACTGTGTAACCCCTGTCTGACCCTTCGTATCAAACAAAGAGGGATCTCTTTGTCCCCGAACATGCTACATTAACTAAACTTTCAGATTCTATCAACGGGACCATAATCTACAAAATACATTATATGACTAAAATATGTAACGATTGAGTCGCCCGCTAGACGCACACAAACTCTACCGTAAATGCACATACCATGCGCCTGCGAGTGCACGCGACTGCGAGTATATGCACGCACGGGAGGGCTCATGCACGTGCAGCGGGCACACGCATGAGGTGCATATATGGCAATGTGCAGCGTGATATTTTTCTGACTTTGACAGTCCACCCTTTGGCAGTCACCAATAACTGCCACTTCCTAAAACAGTTCAAAAAGAGAAAAATATATGTCATGTATAATACATTTCTATGATTGGGTAAGGGAGAAGAGAAGAAGGTGGGAAAAAGGTATGACCTAGTGAGATAGTAGAAGCATGTATGTATGAGTCCATGTTTGAGGGGTCATGTATCATCGTGCCGTACGTGTTTTAGATCAAGCTTCGAGGTATTGCGAAGTATACATTTGAATTCCTTCTTATCCCGTATTACGGGTCTGTGGATGGGCTGTCAAACTTTACCGAGCTCTTTTCGACTTTTGGTTGCAACAAAATGGGGGAGCACATTTTAGTTGATGATACATGAATGGGGGGGATATGTGAGTGCTGATATCTGTGCCTATATTCCCTATCGACTATGTGTGTCATTACCTGAAGGTTGTAGAGATGAAGATAAGGAGCAATTATGGTAAATGCAGTCATAAACTATGTGAGTTTAATATACATTTGTTGATTGAAGTTTTGTCTGGTGTCTTGTCTTGATGTACATGTTGACTGTAGTCTCTTTGGGCTTTTGCCAAAATGCGAGCAAAAAGCTTTCTCAATGTCCATAGACACAATTTTTCTTTAGAAGTGTTGGGCTAGCGTAAAGTTAAAGTCACTAGGGATATGGGGGGTCTATGGCATTGTCCATCAGTGGTCTGTGTAAAAGGTTGTCAAATTCTTCTTCCAAGCGGATGTCTTTTTACCTTGGAGGAAAACAAAGGAGAAACGGGTGAAAGAAACGGACCGTGGAATCACATTTTCATCACAACATTGTCTCAATGGTTGGGTCGTAAATCAAATCAGTCGTTGTTATTACAGTATCTTCACTTCTTAAACTCATCACTCGGGCGCTACGTTTACACTTTGTTAAAACCCGAACGCATCTAAATATCAGACCGACCAATATGATGACACCCAGAATACACAAAATAAATTTACCTACATCCATTATAATTCCTTGAGCCCATTCTCCTAAACCAGAGAACCAATTTCGTGGGTTCAACCATGACACCCAACCGGTCAGCTCATTACCCACAGCAGTAAGGGTGAGATTGTGTTTCCTTCGGAACTCCCATTTTAATTGCAAAATGTCATCCATCTTTTGGTCTATGACCTCGGCTGGGTCCTCAGTGCTGTTTGTAATATACGTGCAGCACTTTATTCCATACTGAGTCGCTAGGGTAACACAATACCCGCCTGTCACAGCCGTGAGATAATTGAGAATCATCCTATGCTGAACCAGTTCTGTTTTGTAGGCTTGTAACTCTCTCCCAGTATACCTGAATGTGTCATCATACATTTCAGTGATATTGTCTAATAAATTTGCAAGCGCAGATATATATTTATAATTTATCACTCCTCTGGCGGTACGAGTGATATCTAACGCGATTAGGAATTGAATCCCGGTGGATTCATGGATCAGGTCAGAAGCCGGATGCTCTGTTCTTTCTATCAGGTGCCGTTTAACGATGTGCTCGTAATGAGTGTGAGTATAAGGAGCTGGGGCACTGCGGTGAATATCTTTCATTTTGGTATGTGATACAGTCATTACCTCAGGCAATACTTTTCCAATATAACACAATCCCTCTGAGTTTGGGGCAAGCCACTTATATGCCTTTCTCCCGCATATGAAATATGCATCATCGGGGAGAACATATGGGACTGAATATGTTAGAACCATGTTACACATCTTCCATGTGAACCCTCCTAACCCTAATTCTCCCGTCTGTCTAGTACACGTATCCGGTTGTATGATATGTGCACAGTATCCTGGTGATACTTCTCCAACTCTCATGATCCTACTTCCTAGGGTATACCTATATCGGAAATATTTTCCACTATCGGCTATGTGGCGTATAAGCTCTGTATCTGTAGGCATTCTATCGGCTCTATATGAAAAGGTCATGGTTTTGTTATTCCATGACACTTCCCAATTTCCCGGCTTTCGGGGATTGGAAATGTAAAAACACACTAAGGACCTATCCACATGGTATTGGTGGAGCTTCAAACTAGGAGGACTAGAGATGTTAAACCTCTTGTCCACCGGCCTCCCACCACTTAACTCAAGTACCTCCCCTATCGTTAAAGGAAATGGTACTAGTCCTGACTTGCTGTGACCTTGAGGTACTTGAGAGCATACCCAGCAGTCTGTTTGGTTTAACACCTTACCCACTAATGAGTGATAGTCACCCAATGGATGCCGGTCCATGTTAATGTTAAAACTGGACTGACATTTCTTGATGCACCCATCCTCAACTAAGTTATCACAATGCCTACAGATGCAATTTTCTTCAGCTAACAATCCTTCACAGTTCCTTCTATGGTCAATGCTACCAGATCGTTTTCTGATACTCGCCTTTGCTCGGTGATTATGTTGTTCTTGGAAATCTACGCCTCCATCTCTGTCATCAGAACCCATTCCAGAACCTCTCTCGACCTCCATGGTACTCTCGCTGGAACAGACTGCTCTGGTCAACATCATGGTCAACAGGAAAATCCGGATCACAGGCTCTTGGGGCAAGTCCATCTTATAGGAGGAAATGGAGAAAAATGAGAAGGGGGAAAGAAATAATTGAGGGAGATGGGATGGGAGGTGGAGAAAAACAATAAAAGGGAACAGGGGATCGACAACTGCCTCCGATCTTATTATTCTCAATGCTCAGGTGCCGTCTCAATCTTTCTGAAACAGACACTCCAGTAATACAACTTCCTCTACCGTCTGTTCTTTATCACGAGACCTCTCTGGATCAGCAACCTTCTTACAATGGGACGAATGAACCCAAGTCTCTCTCTCGGCAACCTTCAACGCTGTTGTGCTAATCAATAAGACTTGGTATGGTCCTTCCCATCTGTCAATGAGGCAACCTGAGCGTAGAAAATTCCGTATCATTACATAATCCCCAGGTTCAATTTCATGACAATTACTATCTGGCAGATCAGGAATCACCAACTTCAAATTATCATTCTGAGTCCTTAGCTGTTTACTCATCTTTACCAAGTACTTTACAGTCACTTCATTGTTACACTTCAAATCATCCTGAGGGTTAATCATAACATGCAGTTGTCGACCAAACAGAATTTCAAAGGGGGACAGATTAAGAGGGGACCTGGGAGTGGTTCTGATGCTGTATAGTACAATGGGCAAAGCTTCTGGCCATGTCAATCCTGTTTCTGCCATAACTTTGCTCAATTTATTTTTAATAGTGCTGTTCACTCTTTCTACCTTCGCACTCGCCTGGGGGCGGTACGGAGTGTGCAGCTTACTATTAATTCCCATCAACTTACACATTCCTTGAAAGACATCACCTGTAAAATGGGTACCCCTATCACTTTCAATTATTCTGGGGATACCGTATCTACACACAAATTCCTGCACAATTTTCTTAGCAGTAAACATAGCGGTATTTGTGGCCGCAGGAAATGCTTCGACCCAATTTGAAAACACATCTATACAAACTAGTACATACTTCAAATTTCGACAAGGGGGTAATTGTATGAAATCAATCTGTATTACTTGAAAAGGGCCGTCTGTTGGTGGGATATGAGATGGTTCTGTTGGTATTGCTTTCCCGATATTCTTCCTCAAGCAGGTGAGGCATGTCATTGCTCTCTTACCTGCATGGGAAGAAAATCCTGGGGCGCACCAATAAGCTCTTACTAGCTTACACATCCATTCTTTGCCCAGATGAGTCAGCCCGTGTGCTGCTTCCGTTAGACTTGGAAGGTATGCTCTTGGTGCCACTGGTTTACCCTGTCCATCTGTCCAGAGTCCTGAGGACTCCTGGCCATATCCTTTTAACCTCCAAACTGCCTTTTCCTGTGGGGAACACAAATTTTGCATTTCACACAATTTCTGTGTGTTAACAGTATTAAATACCATCAGTTGTGTAATGTCTGTCTGTATGGGGGTACCAGCTGCTAACTTAGCAGCTTCGTCTGCTCGGCTGTTACCAAGTGATACCGGGTCTTGGCTATATGTATGTGCTTTACACTTGATAACAGCCACTCTGTCAGGTTCCTGTATCGCTGTTAGAAGCCTTTTGATGTGAGCTGCATGCGCTACCGGTGTACCAGCTGCCGTCATGAAATTTCTGAGGCGCCATAGGGCTCCGAAATCATGGACTACCCCGAAGGCGTATCTAGAATCGGTATAGATATTGGCTGACTTTCCCTTAGCCAATTCACATGCTCTGGTTAGGGCAACCAGTTCAGCAACCTGGGCTGAGTGAGGTGGGCCTAGCGGTTCTGCTTCTATGGTGCCTTGGTCATCTACGACTGCGTATCCAGTACACAAGTCTCCCGAGTCCGTCTGTCTGTGACAACTACCGTCAGTGTAGAAAGTAAAATCTACATCTTCCAGTGGGTTGTCACTGATGTCAGGCCTTGCCGTGAAATTTTGGGTCAAATATTCCATACAATCATGCATGTCTTTTCCTATACTAAATCCTCCTTCACCATTACTCTCATCCTCCACCCTTTGTGCCTGTCCAGGCACACCTGGGAGATACGTTGCAGGATTTAATGCGCTGCATCTCTTTATGGTGATGTTTACGGGGGCCATCAATGCCAATTCCCACCTTGTAAACCGCGCTGATGAGACGTGTCTGGTTTGGGCAGAATTTAGCAAGGCTGACACTGCATGTGGCGTGTGGATTGTGAGGTTGTGTCCTAGCACTACATCTTCGCTTTTTGTTACTAGCAATGCTATCGCAGCAACACTTCGCAAGCATGTGGGGAGGGATCGCGCTACCGTGTCTAGCTGAGCGCTGTAGTATGCTACCGGCCTGCTGGCATCACCGTGCTTTTGGGTTAGGACGCCTGCCGCGCAACCAGCACTTTCTGTTCCGTACAGCTCAAAGGGTTTCCCATAGTCTGGCATACCTAATGCTGGTGCCTGCGTTAGGCACTGTTTAAGTCTCTCAAATGCCATCTCAGATTCGTCTGTATGCGAAATCCGATCAGGTTTGTTTGATGAGACCATCTCCTGTAAAGGTAATGCTAGTATGGAAAAACCTGGGATCCAGTTACGGCAATACCCACACATTCCTAAAAACGTTCTGATCTGTTGCTGGGTTTGTGGCAGAGTCATGTCTCGAATTGCTTGAATTCTATCAGTGGTCAGGTGTCTCAGTCCTTGTGTCAGACAGTGTCCCAAATATTTTACCTTAGTCTGGCATAATTGCAACTTATCTTTTGAAACCTTGTGTCCGGTTTCTGAGAGATGAATCAGGAGTTGTTTCGTATCTCTCAGGGACGATTCGAGTGAATCAGAACACAGAAGTAGATCGTCTACATACTGTATTAATATTGATCCACTCTCAGGTTGAAAAGACTGTAAACAATCATGTAAGGCTTGTGAGAAAATACTTGGACTGTCAATGAAACCTTGTGGTAAGCGAGTCCAGGTGTATTGAACTCCTCTGTATGTGAACGCAAACAAATATTGGCTGTCAGGGTGCAGAGGTACCGAGAAGAAGGCGGAGCAGAGGTCAATTACAGTGAAAAATTTCGCAGTGGGAGGGATTTGCATAAGGATGACAGCTGGATTTGGCACTACGGGGAACTGACTCTCAACTATTTTGTTAATCCCCCTTAGATCCTGCACTAGCCTGTAACCCCTCCCCCCACTCATTTTAACAGGGAAGATGGGACTATTGGCAGTGCTGGATGTTCTTACCAGAATGCCCTGTTGTAGCAAGCGCTCTATTACGGGGTACACTCCTAACTCCACCTCTGGCTTCAGAGGGTATTGTGGGATTTTTGGAGCTATCCTACCATCTTTTACTTGCACAACTACTGGAGCTACGTTTGCCATTAATCCAGTGTCTTGTCCATCTTTAGTCCAAAGTGACTCTGGTATTTGGGATGTCATTTCTTCTACCTGGGATGGACTCCTATTTATCATAACAGTATGTGACATTAATTTTGATGGGGAGTCTAGCATATCTTGTACTTCCTGAGCGTGGTTCTCAGGTATGTCTAGGAATACACCTTCAGGAGTACAATATATGACGCTCCCCATTTTACACAATAAATCTCTTCCCAGGAGATTAGTTGGTGCCGATGCAGCCAGCAAAAAGGAATGCTTGGTATGCAAAGGCCCTATTGTAATCTCTGCTGGTTTGCTAACAGGGTAGTGCTGTACTACTCCCGTTACTCCCATGGCTGGAATTGTCTTACCAGTGGTTCTCATGCCCACTGTCGAATTTATCACTGATTTGGCCGCCCCCGTATCTACAAGGAAATTTAATGGTTTACTAGCTACATCAATTGTGACCTCGGGTTCACTTCCAAGACTCGCAATTAATTTTACTGGCTGCAGATTACAGGTATGGCCACACCCCTATTGGGTATGGTGACCCCCCTGAATCGCACTGGCAGCAATTACTTGTGGTGGGGGTAGATGGGAACTATCAGAGATTTGCCAGTCTCTTCTTGGGGGATATATTTTTGTTTCCCCTGCATGTGGCTCATAGCTCTGCTTCTGCGGTCCTTGATCCCAATGTCTCGTAATAGGTCGTTGTCTAGGGGGTTGATATGAATTTTGTATTTGTCTTGTTTTACAATCACGTGCCATGTGTCCCTCTCTGTGGCAACAATAACATTTTATACCTCTTGACTTACCCACAGGGGTCACAGTTCTTGGCTGAGGTGGCCTGGTAGTAAGGGCCTGTATGCTCACAGCCATTAACTTATCACTCTGTGACTCCCTGTGTCTGATGATATTCCGATCATGCCCAGCAGCAGCCTCTCCCAATGCATTCACCGACATACCTCTCCAATCAGGCCTAGTGGTTTGTATTCTATTCCTTAAAACCTCTTTTAACCCATCCATTAATACAGAGACAGCTACTTCCCTGTGGTGTACATTAGTTTTAATGTCATCTATACCAGTGTACCTAGCCATATCCTGCAGAGCCCGGTGAAAATACTCTGGTGTGGATTCACCTTCTTTTTGTTTTAATGTAAAGATTTTATTCCACTTTACTACTGCAGGAAAATATACTCCTAACTGTAAGTTGATTCTCTTTACATTATCCTGATTATACTCGTCTGTTAGTGGTACTTCCTCATCTAACTTGCAATCAGCGATAAACTTTAACGAATCAACATTGGGGGGTAAACATGCCCTCAAAACTCAAAACTGTCCTCCAGTCTTTGTTATTTGGCTCTGCAGAATTTCCTAGCTCTCTAATATACTTTTGACATGCAACTAAATCTTTCCTAGGATCAGGGAATTCAGACATCATTGATCTTAATTCTGCTCGGGAAAAGGGACAGTGCATGGCGATGTTCCTGACAGGAGTTGCTCCTGAAGTGTCAGTTTTCCCATTTGGCACTGCTATTACCCTAACTGGATTAAGTCCCACAACATCATTCTGAGTAGATTCTACAACATGTGGTGAAATGGTTTCAGCATAGTGTATGGTGCCGTACTTACCAGTCGATACGACCTCACCTGTCCCTCCGCTAGGGGCCTTTGATACTAATCTTACGGGTTGGGTTGTGCCCACGGTTGTTTCTGCTATGGTGGCTGCTAGGGAGAGTGCTGATATTGTTGTGGGCTCATCCTCTTGGTCACAATCCTGGGGAGAGTTCAAAACAGGGTACAACTTGCACGGATTAGTTTTAGCATTAATTACTTTGGTTACATTATCTTTAACTTCTATACATTTATCATAACCCTGTGTGCCATTCTCTGCAACCAATTTCTCTCCAGGTATGTATGGTGGTGGGGGGTGCAGTGGCTATCAGTTTCCTGATAGGGTTAGATCCAGTGGCTTGCGCCAACCCCCTTTGTATTTCACCTTCCTGTTGCCACAATGTTAAATAGTCATAATGTCTAATACGCCTTTTTGAAGATTTAATCAGGCAAACTCTTCTCCTTAAATTCTGTAATACTTCTGGGTTAAAACTACCTACCCGGGGAAACTTCTCCCCGTCATGCACAGTCATCCTTTCCCATTCATTGCACAACATCTCTGTGTGATGACCATATTTCTCACACATGATATACCTTGCCGACCCGATTGGCCGGTTTACCAAATCAACCTGAACCTCGGTTGATTGCCCCTTACCTGAACAACTGGCCCCCATCTTTGCAGGTGCTGCTTTCACTACCTCTGACTTCAAATCAGGGTCTTCGGCAACCCTTACAAAAACCAAGATGTCCGGGGTAAGGCTGCGGTGGGGGTTTTGCCTCGAGGCAAACTCCGCCCACGCTGGCCAATACGGCGACCAAAGTTCCCAGAGGTTCCGTACCCAACCTAGGGCCCCTATGAACGTCTACTTGCTCGGGCGTGTGGGAGTATGTTACCCTCCCCAGCAAGTATCAGTCGTTGGAATGTCCCTGAGTGATCAGGCTACTTCCCTTAAAATAAAAAAATTACGCAAATCACGTTAACAATGTGCAAGTAGCGTTCTTATGAATATTCAAGACACGCTAATGCACACAATCACATGCGGTACAATCGTATCTGCACACAAGCAACTAATCTTATGTGCGGAACGATCAGTGGAATCGAAAATTTCGGCTGCGAATTCCTTCAGCAATGAGCTTTGTTGGCCTATATGGGTCTCGCACCAACCCTCTTCGGTTGTGCTCTCTACTTCTAGTCTGCTGTACCTGAACCTCCTGGTCCTTGACCTCCTGGTCTGTTATGTACAGCAGACTCTACTGCTCATAATATGTCGAGACTAACAAGGGACGCCTCCCAAGCCACCCCACGCTATCACTCTCGCTGGTGTACCTCTTTCTAATGGCCTATGGTTCCCACGTCCGTAAAAAGAGAGAAATCTTATATATATACACACTCTTACATTCGAACACTCTTATTTCTGTACAGAATTCCTTTCATTCGGTATTAGCCTAACCCAGAAGAATTGCAACAGAGAAGGTTTTTCTTTTAACTTTAACTTTTTTTGGATTTGAGATAGATTTGCGTTATTATCGCGTTACTTCCTTATCGCCTACTAAAACAATACTATCGTGCGGTTTGTATTATGTGGGCGTATCCGTACGCTCCGTTGCGTAATATACGCTCCGTGCGTCGACCCTTGCGTTGCGTACGCCCTGCCCTTGTAAGGACACGTGTACACAGACCAAGTACGTCCACAGTAACACACTACACGTTTATCAATGTAAATGATCTTTAACTGTAATCATTCACTGGACACCACCCAAATCTCCCTTGTATTTCTAGGCGAGACTGTGTGCGTGCCTTTTACAATTATTCCCTTAAATATTACTTTTTATCTTTTAACTATTAATAACAACAAATCTCTCAGCACGTTATCACTGGTATGTGGCAATCAGGAGAATGATATACGGACAAATACTACTAAACAAGAAATACAGGTGTGTGTGCTTATGCGTACGTACGCAAAACAGAAACTAAACAGTTTTAAAAGACAATAACGTACTGTTCTTACCTTCCGGTTCCGGATTCCCTCAGCACTCCTTACTAAGCGAAGCAGATGCTTATCTGGTCAGCACTGCGAGGGATACCACCTTCCCGCCCTTTGCAGACCGATAATGTCTGCTAAAGTTACCTAGTGCAGATATGTGAAGAGCGGCCGAGCCCCCAATTGATAAAGCCTACAGATTTACCCTATATTAAACACTATAAAAGGTTAAGAGACACAGTACGCAATTGGCGCACGAGGTACCGTAAGGGTACGCCCTTAGCGTAGCGGACGCTGTATCGGGAGCGAGCCGCTCGAGCGACACAAACGCTCGCGAGAATACGCTGTTGGTATCAAGCACCCATAGGCTGCCGATTACCGTAATGATACGCTACCAGCGTAGCGGACGCTCGAGACCACGAGGAGATCACAAGTGGCGCTGACGCTCACAGAATTAAACCTTAATAACCATACCTTAAAGAATGTACTTATACTGTAAACCTTCATGCAGTGATAATGTGTAGATGCAACGCAATGTAACCTTGTTAGTTTAAAAGCTGTATGAGCGACTGAGACGCTCAGAGAACCCTTAGAAATATAATAAACACTCAAATACCGGTCTAAGGTTCTAACACCTTTAAGAGAGAGAATGAACGTTCAATTGCAAAAGAATATACAGTACAGTTTATACACTACCAGGCTAACATAAATATCTAACAGAATTACTACACGTTAAAATACAATAGCAACACTATTACATTTAAGGGGAAGGAGAGAGAGAATGGCTTACAACAAATAGGAGGTAAAATGGCTGCAGAGAACTTACGCACAAGGGGAAACAATCGCAAGCGCCTTCCTGGATATCCAGCTCCCGATTATCAGTGATGAGAACCATTGAGAAGAGTAGAGTGGGGCTGGCCCAGGTCGGCTTGTCTTTATATACACTACACACAGTACAGTACAATGGTCCCTACATTCTTATTGTTCATTGGACACAGGAATCCGTCTCCGCATTATAACAAAAGGTCATAGGTTGGTTCATACAGGTGGGCTGTGACTATTTCAAACTGCTCAGGTGGGAGGGGAACTCAGGTTTCCCGCCGCATGGGTAATAAACTGCAAATATAGTAAATGTCCATAAACTTCTTATAGCCATAACTATACGCACGAGCAATTTAATCCGTTTCTAACCAACACCGGAATATTGCTAATTATATACCCTTCCGATGGATACTAAACACCACTGTGTAACCCCTGTCTGACCCTTCGTATCAAACAAAGAGGGATCTCTTTGTCCCCGAACATGCTACATTAACTAAACTTTCAGATTCTATCAACGGGACCATAATCTACAAAATACATTATATGACTAAAATATGTAACGATTGAGTCGCCCGCTAGACGCACACAAACTCTACCGTAAATGCACATACCGTGCGCCTGCGAGTGCACGCGACTGCGAGTATATGCACGCACGGGAGGGCTCATGCACGTGCAGCGGGCACACGCAAGAGGTGCATATATGGCAATGTGCAGCATGATATTTTTCTGACTTTGACACGACAAAAAATTTTCAGGGAGGTTTTGCCAAAACGCGTCCGAATCTAAAACACGGCCGCGGAACCGAATCCAAAACCAAAACACAAAACCCGAAAAATTTCCGGTGCACATCTCTACTTGAAACCAGAGGAATTATCCGTACACAACAGCAAGTTGTTAATAAAATGAAGACTCTGAAAAAGCAGTTCTTGAAGGTGCATGACAAAATGTCCATTTCTAATGATATACATATGTATTTGCAGGGATTTCCCAGGATCAGTATAAATGGGGCTGTCCGCGTCGATCCCAGGTCTAAGAACAGTGTGAAAGGGGTCATTCCCGAGTTGTGTCCCGGGATGCGCCCTGGAACACATTTCCGGGTGTGACCCGGCTCTGTCAGTGTGAAAGGGGTATAAGTGTGTGTGTGGGGAGGAGGTTAGTGCTTTGGAGAACTTAGCAAAGTTGGTATTAAGGATCTATGGGGCTGATGTATCAACAGTTATTCACGTTAAAAAAAGAGATAACTTTCACTGTTCTATACTTTAAGTATCGTCTGAATGCATATTTTTCGATTTTATTTATCGTTTTTATTTTCTGCTAAATTATACTTTTCATTTTTAGTTCTAACTTTTCCAACTTGTATTGAAAATGAAATGGAACCTTATGTATCATTGGTTTTTTGTGTAAATTGTCTGAAACTTGTCATAACTATTTTTCACCAGCTTTTTCTTTTTTGCAATAGGCCATGATTGTTCTTGTAGTTCCACCTGCAGATTGTGTTGTTTTTTTACTAAAAGTATATGCTTAAAATATTTTTTTTTTTTAAATTATACATATATATATATATATTGAACTAGTTTAAAAATGTTGTACTTATATTAACTATGGCCCTCATTCCGAGTTGATCGCTCGCTTGCTGCTTTTAGCAGCAGTGCAAACGCTAAGCTGCCGCCCTCTGGGAGTGTATCTTAGCTTAGCAGAAGTGCGAACGAAAGGTTAGCAGAACTGCTCGAAAAAATTTTCATGCCATTTCTGAGTAGCTACAAACCTACTCCTACCTTGCGATCACTTCAGTCTGTTTAGTTCCTGCTTTGACGTCACAAACATGCCCTGCGTTCGGCCAGCCACTCCCCCGTTTCCCCAGGCACGCCTGCGTTTTTACCTGACACGCCTGCGTTTTTTAGCACACTCCCGGAAAACGCTCAGTTACCACCTAGAAACACCCACTTCCTATCAATCACTCAACGATCAGCAGAGCGACTGAAAAGCGTAGCTCGACCTTGTGTAAAACTGCATAGTTATGTGTGAAAGTACTTTGCGCGTGCGTACTGCGGCCCGTACGCATACGCAGAAATGAATGACCCCTTATATGTATACGTATACATTTATAGTCCTTTCATTGTTTTCTAATCGTTAGTAAAATTGCTATCCTTTTCTGCTGTAGCTCAGGTATGTGCATTACGTAATGTTCTTTTTAAATGAATATTACCATATTATTCTACAAACACCCACAGACCCACGCTGAACGCCACCGAGGAACTCACTACGCATGTCCATATCTAAAACAGAGTATGCGCAGTTCATTTAAAAAAATTTTAAAAATGCGATAAAAACACCTAAGCAGAAAAAAAACACATTATCGATTCCGAAAAGCAAAATGAGATATTTATCGTATTTTGGGGATTTTTTCGCAATCAAATTTTTTATTGAAAAAATGATACATACTTTGAAAAAAATCAAAAAAATCACGAAAAAGACATAACTGCCGAAAAATATTTTGAAACTTATCTCATTTTTGATACATCAGCCCCTATGGACCTAATCCAGATCTGTATGCACATGCACACCTAATGTTTATGTACATTTCCAATGTTTTAGATCCGCACTGCACATGTGCAGATCTGAGGCTGCAATGTCACTTGCAGTGCCCCAAACGCTGCATTTGGGAGCTGCGACTGGGCGGTGACGGCAGCATTACAGAAAAGAGGGGTGTGACGACCTCATTCTTTGGATGTGCTGTAGACAGCGGCTGCGTCCTTGGTCACAGGAGGCATCCATTTAGACAAGATGCCTCTTGCAGCATTGGCCAATTATCACGCAGTCTCTGCGTTCAAAGATGCAGCAGCTGTGTGACCGGCATACATCAAATTAAGGCGACATTTACTAAGCAGTGATAAGAGCGGAGAAGTGAGCCAGTGGAGAAGTTGCCCCATCAACTAATCAGCAGCTCTGTATAATTCTATAGTATACAAATTATAGATGTATATATAAAAGTAATGTGGGCGCTCAATAAGAAAATATTGATTCAGCTGCTGGATTGGCAAATAACCATTTATTCTTATAAAAAGATTCTATATAACACAATAGTGTATTCACTTTACAAACAACATAGTATTCAACATAGGAACATTTAAAAACCTAGACAGTACTGCCTTGTATGAATGGTATCAGACTGGTTGGTTAATAGGCAGGATTAGTGAGGCATGCAGCTGTTAATTGCAACACACGTGCCTATTTAGGAGCAAAGTTAGTATTAATATGGCAATCTTTGGTTGTTAGTAATGAACAGCCATACTTCACCGGATTCCGGGGTATAGATGAATTGTCCACTGTAAGTGCGGTGAAGAGATTCTTATGGTGAGATTTCTATCCCACCTAGCCTGTAGCCGGCGGAGTGCCTGGATTGTTAATGCCCAGTTCCCACAGTATGATCGATGTATTCGAACTCCCCGCGCTGCGGCGGTTGGTGTACACAGACAATGACTTTGTGCTGTGTGGCATAGTCCAGTACAGGTTGAGTATCCCTTATCCGAAATGCTTGGGACCAGAGGTATTTTGGATATCGGATTTTTCTGTATTTTGGAATAATTGCCTACCATAATGAGATATCATGGTGATGGAACCTAAATCTAAGCACAGAATGCATTTATGTTTCATATACACCTTATACACACAGCCTGAAGGTAATTATAGCAAATATTTTTTATAACTTTGTGCATTAAACAAAGTGTGTGTACATTCACACAATTCATTTATGTTTCATATACACCTTATACACACAGCCTGAAGCTCATTTAATACAATATTTTTAATAACTTTGTGTATTAAACAAAGTTTGTGTACATTGAGCCATCAAAAAACAAAGGTTTCACTATCTCACTCTCACTCAAAAAAGTCCGTATTTCGGAATGTCCCGTATTTCGGAATATTTGGATAAGGGATACTCAACCTGTACTACAATATGCGCTGTGGGCAGCCGCTGCCTGTGGCTGGAGACTGTGAGTTTGAGTCCAATCTGCCAGGGGATGCCGTCTGTGGTCGCGTGCCATGACTTCCCGTTTCGTAGCTTCCGGCGCGTTCCACCTGCGTTCCACAGTCGTATTCCGGTCAGCTGACGCGTTTCTCCGCCTTCTGGGGTGGCTGTTTCATCAGAGGTGAGACGAGAGAACTGAACTAACATCAATGAAAATGCAGCCTAACAATTCAGTAAGAGTCATATGCTATGGTATCGGTGAAGGGCAAAGGGGGCTGATGGAGACTGAGTACTACGCCAGCCGGCACAGCATATGCTGTGTGCATTCACACTACACATGCAGCGGATGTACCCTATGTGCCTACACAGATCTTAGGGGGACATTTACTAAGCAGTGATAAGAGCTGAGAAATGAGCCAATGGAGAAGTTGCCCATGGCAACCAATCAGCAGCTCTGTATAATTTTATAGTATGCAAATTATAGATGTTACTTCAGTGCTGATTGGTTGCCATGGGCAACTTCACCACTGCCTCACTTCTCTGCTCTTATCACTGCTTAGTAAATGTCCTCCCATATCAGGCCCTTTATGCATACCTGCTTACATTATACTGTATGCCATTGTATATTTTTTACCCAGTTAGGGAATTACTTGCAGGTGTCAAACAGTGGGACTAGCTGTTGAGTTTGTAGGTATGTCATTTGTTATGAGCATATGATGGTGCTATTAAGTTTTAAAATGCCCAAAAGGTTTTAGAATTTGATGTTCAGCACTCCACTGATTCCACGGATCCTGTGCCTTCATTTTAGTGTGAGGAGAATGAGTTACGTACAAGTATATTGGCTCACCACTTACAGCATCTACCTTCCGCACAAATAAAATGAAGTGAGCAGCTGATAGCTGTACAACGCAATGGATTTTATCTCATCATCATTTCCCAGTCTAGGGATACAGCAGCGCAAGGTACAACAAGTATTTCATAGTACTTGATAACATGATTGCAAACTAAGTTTCAAGCCTCAAAATAAGACAGAGATCAGGAACAGACGGATGATAAGAAACAGAAAACCGCAACAGCTTGTAAAGTCTTCAAGTTCCTTTAATCTGTTTATAAGCTCCACAGAAACTTTCTTACATGACTTAATATTCAGTGAACTTTCCCATTTTAAACTGTCAAACTGACTGCTATAGAGTATTCGCAAAGGGGAGACAGAGGAGAGACAGCAGCTAAAGGCTCCCATAAGTCAGCAAAGGATTGGGGAAATTATTATTATTATTATTATTATTATTATTATCCTTTATTTATATGGCGCCACAAGGGTTCCGCAGCGCCCGATTACAGAGTACATAAATAATCAAACAGGAAAACAGCAACTTACAGTTGTGGCAGAAGACTGCTGGATTTGGTGCAGTTGAAGATTATTAAAGTAAGAAAAAGGATAAGTACATGAGGGAAGAGGGCCCTGCTCGTGAGACCTTACATTCTAAAGATATGGATTGATACCCCAATGGTTGCATCAGGGGATCTGGATTTTTAAGCATTTTTTTTAAATCCTGATTCCTTGATCCCAAATGGTCAAGATTGACAAATCAGGCATTTTTAACACGTTTAATTTCCTCAATTCCCAGATGGATAGCTGATCAACAGCCCTCGATGGTCAGCGAATCCTGTCGATTGATCAGCATTTCCGGAAGGGCCGGGGAATTGCCTCATAGATGTTTGGGGGCCTTAACACAGATTATAGATCGCACAGAAGGTGCTTGCAATATGAATGATGAATATGGGAAGAGGAAGTAGGACTGCGCTAATTACAACCGCGCACATTAATCAGCAGTTGTTCTATATACTGTACGGTGCATTCTCAACTCTTTGGACAACAGTGGAACTCAAGTACAGCTGTGTCCTCATACACGTAGCCTCAATATAGCATGTGGCGCAAGATGTAAGGGAGATGCCAGATGGCACTGCTAGTGCTGGGCTTCTTTTTCACATTTTTCTCACGTCTTTTTCACCTGAAAATGTGTCTTAGCCGGAGACTGTACTGATTCATTTGATATGTAAAACTTGCTCAGTATGTGGTCTATTCATGAAGCAGTGAAAAGTGTGGAGAAGTGAGCCTGTGGAAAAGTTGCCCATGGCAACCAATCAGCTGCTCCGTACAACTGTATAGTATGCAAATTATAAATGTTACCTTAATGCTGATTGGTTGCCACGGGCAACTTCTCCACTGGCTCACTTCTCCACACTTTTCACTGCTTCATGAATAGACCCCATTATATGTGTGCAACTAAGCTGAGAATTCACTTAGCTGCGATAACACTTTAAGGCCCAGATTTAATAAGTTGCACGATGATAAACTACCAGCCAACCAGCTCCTAACTGCCATCTTACAGGCTGTGTTTAAAAAATGACAGTTAGGAGATCATTGGTTGGTACTTTATCACTGTGCAGTTTATCACTCTCCAAGGCTTACTAAATCTGGGCCTAAGGGGTCTATTTACTAAGCCTTGGATGGAGATGAAGTCGCTGGAGATAAAGTACCAGCCAGTCAACTCCTAACTGTCATTTTTCAAAACCAGCCTGTGGCATGGCAGTTAGGAGCCGATTGGCTGGGACTTTATTTCCGTTGACTTTATCTCCAACCAAGGCTTAGTAAATAGACCCCATAGTGCGATAAATTAATGTGCACCTATCACGCAATATCTTATCACCAGTATGCACACTCATGTTTATTGCATAATTCAATTATTAAATAGCTAAATTGTCATTCTTGCGATAATTCTTGCTTGTGTTATAGGCATTAAGTATAGATGAAAATGGGAAAAACTGCCTGGACCCCGCAAAAAATACAAGCTAATATAGGATTATAGTATAGAAGTCTATTATTGGCCATAAAAAAAGTATTAGGTGTTCTTAAAATGTGTAAAATGGCTGCTATATGCATTATTCTAAAACACTGGAAAAAAGATAGAAAGCTATTTTTATGTGAAATAAATGCTCTACTTAAATTAGGGGTACATAAAAATGTGTAATATTTGTGTCATGTTACGCCTCTTTTTAAAAAATTGCAAAGCAAAAACAAAGTCCCATCTGCAAGGCTAAAAACACTTGTCCTTCTCATACAGCACCACCATATAATGTCGACCTTTTGACCTGTCGACCTAGCACATGTCGACCTAGAAACCCTGTCGACCTTCCAACCCTGTCGACCTAGTGACTGTCGACCTATAGTGGTCGACCTAAACATTGTCGACCTAGACAGTGTCAACCTTTAGACCGGATCCCCTGTCCCATGCGTTGTACCCAAATTTCCTGAATTTATTTCACCCCATAAATGACATGTCATTATTGGCCAAAATTCCCCTTAATTCTTTATATAAAGTACAAAGGAACTTGGCATGGAAAAAAGCAGCAGCCACGGAATTGTAGCACTTTGTGTACAGATTCAGACTCGTCTGCAGATATACAAGAGGCACATCAATCATTAATCAGCACAGTCTTCTGGTGCATCCTAGACATATCACATTGTGACTAAGATGCATTTTTGGGTGAAAAAGGTGTGACAAAGACGCCCGGCACTAGTAGAGTCGTACGGGAGCTGGCAAAGGCGAAAAGGGCTGTTTGGCACGACTGCAGTCATAGGGCCTGGTTTAGCTGCAATGTTTTATTACCAATCAAAATGACGGGCTTTCTATTACAATATATTAATAAATAAGGGTCAAGAAATCTCGTCCCAAAACAGCAAAAAAAATCTAAAAAACAGAGTTTTTTTTAGTTTTAAAACAAAGTTTAATGCAATAAAACATTCACAGCAACTCCTCATTGACCAATCCCGTGCATCCAACTTGTTTCACTATCATAAAACATAAATATATTTTAAAATATACTCTGTCAGCGCTTTTTTTGAATCTTTTGGTGGTGTTTCACTATCAGTTGCACAATCTGTGTTTGCCTACAGTAGTTCTCGATTCCCCTCTTTTTACCATATGTAAAGTAAATATAGTGTAAGTACAGTATTTAAAACATGACAATTTTATTTTCTAACTCATTTCAAATCCTAGTGTGTGTTAATAATTCCCAGACGACCTCATCAATAAGTATGATTTTTTTTTTTTTTTTTACTGGCATTTATTGTAGCGATGAAAAACAATCACCTATTGTACAGTACATTAAAACACACAAATTCCCGGGTCTTTGCTAGCTTTCTAACTTTCCCCATTTTATCTACATATTTTTTTGTTTTGTTTTGTTATTTTGTTTCTGTACCCCATATTGTGTTTTTTATGTCGTTTACAATGATTGTGCAGTATGTTCTGGGTTGATTACTTAGACCACCAACTATACTTAGTTTTGGGGGTTTATTCACCTTTTTGTATTGTTTGTATAGGTTTGTTATACAGATATTCTGCGTACCTTTGTATTGTACTTTTTGTTTATATGTACTGTATTTCATGAGAAAAACTAATACAAAGTTTTGTCTAAAAAAAAGAAAAAAAAGTACTGTATTTATTAGATCAGCTGCCTTAGTCAGCGATAGTGGCCTGGAGTGGTAAGTGATAATGTTTATGATACAAGAAAGCTTGCAGAGTGATAATGTTTTCATACACAGCCTGTAAAATGACAGAAGGTTATTGGTTAGCACTTTATCTCCCTCCACTTTACCTCTGTCCAAGTTTTGATAAACCCCCCTCCCCTATATCAAATACACATGTATTAATCAGTTTTTAATGGAATCTGCTATTTCCATATGTTTTTCATTTAAGTATTAGGGCCAATATATTATGAAGATAATACATGAGCTCTCACTGCATCATGTAGTAGTAGCATCCTAGTTGCTAGGATGCAACGGAATACATGCAGGAAGAAGAACGAAATGACTGAAATAGGAGTGGAGAGGGTTAAACATCCATAGGCTGGGGATGTCCTTGTGGGAGACAGGTGACTTGTCATCCAATAGGGATGTGAGTTGGTAGAAGTTAGCTGCTTGATATTGGGTGAGAAGAGGAGGAGCTTCCTCTTTTTCCTGTTCTTCCCACCATCCCTCCCTGCCTCACCTTTTGCGGTAGTTGGGGGTGGATCGTTGCGTTAGCTGATTGGCAGGAAAGAATGGCGGTTACCTGTTTTTAGGTCATAGCTAGATTTTTAATGGTTATTTTGGGTTTGTTTGGTGTGCTCACCTTCGTTGACTGTATGCATCTGCTGGATCACCCAGTCGGGGACAGCGACACCACCCAGAAGGGTGGGTAGTCAAGGTTGAAGGTTGAGTGGATACCGTTTGTTGTTAGGTTGAGTGTTAAGTTGGTACAGTTGCACGGGTGGGTGTAGAAGTTAGCCGTTCTTTCTTGTCGCCATTATTTAATCCTTTATTTCAGCATTTCATTTAGAGTTATTAATAAATCAGCTAACAATTTCTGCCAAACCTAAGTCTCCAGGTCTTTATTTTAGAATGATGTTAAGTTTAAGGGTTTATTCACACACATGATCATCCATCAGCCATTAGGATGTTTATAAGCCGCAGCGGCGACTCATAACACTTTGGATTGTGTGGTGATATGGAGGTCACAAAAATACTCTCTGCATTGAATGGTGGGCACAAAAATGCTGTCTATTTTACCCAGTCTTTAGTATGCGCCCTGTATTTTTTGGTTGTTCCTTAGATTCTCCAACAGTTACAAGGATGCAGTCACTAAATTGTATGGTGGTCATAAGAAATCTCTTTGTATTGTATGGAAGTCACAAAAATGCTCTCTGTATCGTATGGTGGTCTCTAGAATTATCTCAGTATTCTATGGTGGTCACTAGGATGATCTTTGTGTTGTCTAGTGATCAGAAAATGATTTCTGTATTGTATGACTGTCACTAGGATGCAATCTTTGTATTGTATGGCAGTAACAAGATGTTCTCTATTGTGTGGTGGTAATAAGAATGCTCTCTGAATTGTATGGAGGTCATAAAAATGCTATCTGTATTGTATGGTTGCCACTAGAATACTGTCTGTACTCTTTGGTAATGACTAAGGAGATCTCTCTGTTGTATGGCGATCATACTGTAGAATGATTTCTGTATTGTATGTTTGTCACTAGGATGCAGTCTATATTGTATGACGGTAACTAGATAGTCTCTAAATTGTGGTGGTAATAAGAATGCTCTTTGTATTATATAGTGATCACAAACATGGTCCTTGTATTTTGTGACATTACTAAAATGCAGTCTCTATTGTGTGGTGGTAACTATGATGCTCTCTGTATTGTATGGATGTCACTAAAATGCTGTCTGTAATGTATATTGTCCCTTTTAGGCCATATAACAATAAATTTGAACTTTGTATGGTCCTGTGGGAAAAACATTCTTGTATTTGTTTTTATTTTCAGTCATTTAATTAACTATGATACACATACAAAGAATGGATGTCAATTTCTAGGCAACATAATGAAAATACATCATTTACTAACTTATACCAATGAACACCACAAGTTTACATATCTATTTAATTAACTGCTGAAGCATTATTTCTACAAAACTCTATTGTGCAGCTCCGAGAGTCATTCCTGTTATAATACCCTGCTTTTACAAATCATACACTATGCTATCAGTCTTTAACAGGTTAATGTTTGAATTTCATCCTCATATTTTTGGCTGGCCCAATCTATTTCAGCTAAATCTGTGTAGACAATCAGAGTAAGCTGGTTTTGTCACAGAGCACAATCAGAAGCGAGTAGCAGAGTCTAGTTATGGTAATGATTTGACAGCATGACATATGGAGAAAAGATGAGAATACTGATTCGCTGCAATTGGGGGTAGGGAGAAACATTAAGAATGCATTTAGTTTGTTTATTGAAATTTGTAAGTGGTGCATATAAAAGATGACTCCTTTGTTTTCATGTATCACGGCTGTAGTGAGGGGACACCCACGGAGGTGGGTAAATTAGATTTATAACAGCCTTCTATTAATATTGTTTTCTGAGATTCCAGAAGCTTCGAAATGAATGTGCGGACTTCTATCAAACAACAGTCATCCATATTATGCTTTGAGAATCGGAAAAGAGCTGTGGAAAAATACAGTAAATGGGACAGAAATTAGAGAAAGAGGAATACACAATGAGATGGGGAAACGCACTGCGGGAAATGTACAGCCGCAGACTTATAGCAAACATTATAATAATGGGTTATTTACAGAGCGCCACAGTACGTACTGTAAATAACATGTCACATATCTGTATGAATGTATGTCTTCACGTTAGTTACATCTTCAGCCAAATATGTGGAGAGATAAGATCTACGTCAGCACTGATTTTTTTGATTGCTGTCTCTGTTCAGTATTTTCGTCTGATAATGATTTTGTGCGCTCCTAGGGCCCTAATTCAGATCTGATCGCAGCAGCAAATTTGATAGCTAATGGGCAAAACCATGAGGGTCATTCAGACCCGATCGCACACTGCAATATTTTGCAGCCGTGCGATCGGGTCTTAACAGCACATGCGTGTGGCCCGCAATGCGCTAGCGCTTCGGCCGCCGGCCACGGGCAGCAACGAATCTAACGAAGAAAGCGATCGAACTGGCGATCAAAAGAAGGATTGACAGGCAGAAGGCATTCTTGGGCAGCAACTCACCATTTTCTGGGGGTGTCCGGAAAAACACAGGCGTGCCCAGCCGTTCCGGAGGCGGATTCCTGGTGTCACCACCTGTCCGGATCGTCGCAGCAGCTGAGTAAGTCCTGGGCTGTGCAGAAATTGCACAAACTTTTGTTTGTGCAGCTCACTGCAGAGCCGATCGCACCCCTGCAAAGCACTTACCCTTCTGCTGTAGGCGGCGACTACCTGGTCGCAGCAGTGCAAAAAACCGCCTGCGTGCAACCAGGTCTGAATTAGGCCCCATGTGCAGTGCAGTGGGGGCAGATATAACATGTGCAGAGAGAGTAAGATTTGGGTTATTTCGTTTCTGTGCAGGGTAAATACTGGCTGCTTTATTTTTACTCTGCAACTCAGATTTCAGTTTGAACACACCCCACCCAAATCTACGTCTCTCTGCACATGTCATATCTGCCCCCCCCCCCCCCCCCCCCCCCTGCAGTGCACATCGTTTTGCCCATTAGCTAACAAATTTGTGGCTGCGATCAGATCTGAATTAGGCCCTTGGTTGATAAAAAAGCCTCCTATAACATTTGTACCTTAATCATACTTGCCTACTCTCCCGCAATTGCCGGGAGGCTCCCGAGCCCCCCGGAAGAGCAGGTAAGTCTCCCAATTCTTCTGTTCCCCCCTTGCCCGGCTGCCCACTTTTATAGTAAAGTGGGCGGTCCGGGCAGTCAATAACGTGATTCTTGTTGAATCGCATCATCATAGCCACGCCCCCTGCAGTATTATACTACATTATGCCGCTGGAATTCCGCCCACGTACCGCCTCCGCCCTGCCCATTTCCACCTCCACCCTGCCTCCTCTGCTTGTCATTGTCCTGCCCCGTCCCCTGCTGAACTGACCTGGCTGCACTCTTCCGGAGAGAGCAGCTAGGAAGTAGGCAAAGGGCGTAGCTACCATAGGCATGGCCGCAACTAGGAGGGGGCTAGGGGGGCATGTGACCTGGGTGCCGTATTGGACAGGGCGTCGAGCTAGCACTTTAATCCCCCCTAACGTCCCTCCCTATGCGGCAGGGTTTGCTTAGAGCCAGTGCCGCCTATGAAGAAGCCGTTGCCGAGCACACAGCATCGCCGAGATGAAACTGAAAATAAACTACATCTCCCAGCAGCCCTTGCTGCCGGGAGCTGTAGTTTACTTTCAGTTTCATATTTTCAGCGTGTGATCGGTAGAGCAGAGTGGGCACCGCACAGGGGACAAGTTACCTCCTCCCCTCCCTCCCCGCCAGTGCATTTAATCATTGCAGTGCACTGCTGCACTGAAAAAGAAGCATCCTGAGATCTGAAAAGGGGGCGGGGCTAAACGGCACTGTACACAGTGCCATGTCAGCCAGCCAGTAGCATGGGAGAGAAGAGGGGGAGAGAACAGCAAAACAGCCTAAATAGTGAGTATGACTTTGGGAAGGGGCACTGTATGTGTGTGTGACTACTATATATGTGTGTATGAATGTGTGCTTGTGTGTGACTGTATGTGAATAGGTGTGTGACTACATATCTGTATGTGTGCTCGTGTGTCACTGTATGTATACATGTCACTATATATGTTTGGGATGTAGTTATGTGACCGGCGGTCCCCTATTGGCACCTACATCCCGCCCCCTGAACATCCCGACAGTCGGCATGCCGACTAACAGGGACTATTTCCACTCGTGGGTGTCCACGACACCAATAGAGTGGGAATAGAACCTGTGGCGAGGGAATAGAACCTTTGTTGCGCTCGCCCCCCCCCCTCCCGCCGCCGCCATTTTACAGCTGGGATCCCTGTGTCAGGATGCTGACCGTCGGTGAAACAGCCGAAACTCATATGTATGTATGTATGTATGTATGTGTGCTTGTATGTGTTTAGGTGTGTGATTTAACGTATCAATGTATGGGTTGATATTTAATTTTTTCATCTGTAGACCAAATAAATAATACAGTTAAATGCAGGGGAGCTTGGGGCGCCGAGTTAATGTCTCACCCCGGGTGACAAAACTCCTAGTTTCGGCCCTGCCATAGGTGCAGGGAGTGCAGCTGCTATGGGGCCCAGAGCTGAGAGGGGCCCTCCTTCCCTGTCAAAGTTACATGTGTTATATACATTTTTCGCCATTGAGTGGTACATAGGGGTCCTTTCAAACTTTTTCCTTGGGGCCTGCAATATACTGTATGCCCCTGGACCTGCTCATTGTACTATTGCATACCTCCCAACTGTCCCGATTTTCGCGGGACAGTCCCGTTTTTTGGGGA